>NC_084484.1:185287433-185649099 GCF_030035675.1 Rhineura floridana | reverse complement strand
TTATCCTGAATATGCAGCAACTGCGCATCATCCACCACCAAGATGATAAACGCTCTCGCCCTCTCGTCCATCCGTATCCATGGAGCCGGTTGCGGTGCTGCCGGTGGGTCGTCCTCAATTAAGAACATAAGAACATAAGAACATAAGAAGAGCCTGCTGGATCAGGCCAGTGGCCCATCTAGTCCAGCATCCTGTTCTCACAGTGGCCAACCAGGTGCTTGCCATAAATCTTCCTTGGTTAGGAAAGCTTGCATTCTCAAGCGCCAACTGGAATAGTTTCTTTCAGTGAGCTGTTCCAAAGCATCCCGGCTGATAGTGAGACCGCCATACCCGTAGCCACGTCTCCTTCACGCCTCGGGAACACTATTCCGTCATCCAACAGGCTTCAAACACTCTGCTGCATTGTGCCTCTAGGCGGGCTGTCTGTGCCTCTAGGCTGGGTGTCTGTGCCTCTAGGCTGGGCCCATAACCATTGTTGGCAGCGCTGTAATGAACTGTGTGTACCCAGAGGTCCAGTCCAACCCGAGAGAGATCGCCCAAGAGAAGAGACCAACACACACTAGCCTTTAGTCTTAAGAGTCTTTTACTGACATTAACGGTAATACAGATGAGAATACTTTCCTAACACTACTAACACCCCCCACACAAAGCGGTTTCGGTTTCAAGGCTTTATAGACAACAGAAGCTCTGTGCCAGCTGCGCATCTGTCCTTGAGCTTTTCTGAACGCCTTAACCCTTTCCTTGGCTTTCCTTGCTGTCTTTGTGGAAAACCAGACCACTAGACTTTCCAGCAGCCTACAAGTGATCGCCTGGGTATATAAGGGGTAAGACGGTCTTTCAGGTATCCTGGTCCCGAGCTGTATAGGGCTTTGTACACCAAAACTAGAACCTTGAACTTCCAAAATAAAGTTGGTTGGAAGACGCCTGTGCGTGAATTTGTTTTATGTGGGGAGATCGGCGCACAACGATCAACACGCAATATTGACAGAAAAAGGCTTTGATCCAATGGCATGGATACCATGATGATTAGGTCTTTTATCTGCTGCAGCCTTCACAGCCGTTGTAACATACACATTGTTATCCTCCGCCTGTTCTGCCATTGAGGACATTCTTGGATCGTTCTTTGTCTGGTTCCTCTCCCTCGATCTTACCGCCATGGGTGACCCTGCTGGGAGCACATGACTCCCGACAGCATCGCTCACAGGGTTCATTGGAACACACAAGCCCACTCACCACTACAAGGTGACGATCCAGCGAGGGGAGAGTCACCTAATGCTCATTTTGCCTCCTCTGTGCCGAGTTCTACAAGGGCAACATTGAACCTGAGGAGGAGGAGGAGGAGGAGGAGGAGGAGGAGGAAGCTGGCCTCTAGCCCTATACCGGCTGTAAGTAAGAAGGGGCTGAGGACAGTGCCCCATTTGCCCAAATGGACCAGCCTCCATGGCAGGAAAGCAGTTAAAATTCAGAGAAGAAAATACTCGAGTTCTCAGTGTGATCCAAAAGCCTTCACATTGCTAACGGAACCGGAGCTGAGCTGAGGCAGGCTAAGGCGAACTGTAATGCTAACCAGCAGCTGCTTATGTGTATCCAAATGTACATTTCGACTGATGCTGAAGACTGTAAGCTATTGGAAAATATCCACGGGGGGGACAGGTTTCCATCTAGATCAGCCTTTCCCAGCCTTTGGGTCCCCAGATGTGGCTGGAATACAGTTCCCATAATTCCTGCTCATTGGTCATGCAGGCAGGGGTTGATGGGAGTTGTAGTCCAGCCACATCTGGGGACCCAAAGATTGGGAAAGGCTGATCTAGATCCTGCTTCCCCAACATGGTGCTCTCAAGATGTTTCAGAATGCCAACTCCCATCAGCCCCAGCCAGCACAGCCGTGCTCCAGCCAGCCCCAGGATCATATGGCCCTGCTGGGGTGGCTGCTCTAGAGTCATTGTAATGGCAGGATCAGCTTCCATCCAGGAGCCTGGTTAGCATTGAGGGGAAGAGGCACATAGTGGACTGGGTGGAAATCAAGTCTGCAACCCCTAAATCTTGCAAAAGTGGCCAACCAGTATTTTCCCTTCATGGCCACAAGCACAACTGCTTGTACAGCACTCTCGTGTCTAAGTCCTGTCTTTCAGCTTACCTCTGGAAAGGGCCACAGCTCAGTGGTAGAACATTTGCTTGGCATGCAGGAGGTCCCACGTTCAATCCCTAGTGGCATCTCCAGGTAGGGCTGGGTCAAGATTTCTGCCTCAACATCAAAGGCCCTCCTCCAGGTGCCTACTCCAAGGGAAGCTGGGAGGATAGCAACAAGGGAGAGGGCCTTCTCAGTGGTGGCCCCCAAATTATGGAATGATCTCTCCAATGAAGTTCACCTGGTGCCAACATTGTTACCTTTTTGGTGCCAGATCAAAACTTTCCTTTTCGCCCAAGCATTCTAACAGCATGTGTGTACACAGCCTAGGGTTGATGTTTGCAGCTTAGGTGGAGTGGTTGACTTTGCCTGAGGATCTTTAGGTGCTGATGACTAATCAGGGACCACTGGGGAGCCCCCCCCAAACAGAACAGCAAGCAACATCCTGAAGCTTTTCAGGGTTGCCAAGGAGAATCATGACTACCTGCTCACGTCTCAAAGGGTCACAGATCATGAAGGGTTTCTCTCTGGAAGGAAGCATCCATCTAAAGCATCCATCTATCCCTTTGGAATTCCCTCCCCTTAAATATTAGACAGGCGCCATCTCTGTTATCTTTCCGGCTCTTCCTCTTTCAACAAGCCTTTTAAGTAGAGACCTTATCCCAGTCTGCATCTGTGTTGGAATTGCTTTTTAATACGTTTTTAAACCTTTTTAAAAAAATAGATGTTTTTAAAGCTTTTAAAAAACATTTTTAAATAAGTTTTGTTTTAATATGTTTTTAATGGTGATTTTGTTTTAATATTTTATGATGTGTTAAAGTGTTTTTAGTGCTTTTGTTTGCTGCCCTGGGCTCCTACTGGGAGAAAGGGTGGGATATAAATCAAATAACAAACAAACAAATAAAATTATTATTATTAACAACAACAATACAGTTGCCATGGTGATGATGGAGAGTCAGCTGGGGTTTACGATCGTGGGGGGCAACTGTCTAAGGCAGGGGCACCAAGAGAGCACAACAGTGTTCTACAGTTGCCACGGAGATGGTCAGGAGCCATCTAAGGTGGAGATGCCTGTTACCCTATCCAGGAAAGGTGTAAAACAGGAAGGAGGTACCCATGGGATGGAGGAGAGAGATGGACCAAGCCCGGGATCTTGGGGATGGGAGAGAGGCAATGGATCTCGAAGACAGGTGGCTTTCCTATAACCATCTGCACTGTGCACCTCCAGGCTCCTTTAGTAATGCTGGTGGTATATGGCAGAGTTGAGGATGGCGGATGATCCTATTGTGATAAGATGGCCTTTCAAGTCCTCCCAACTTTATGATCTGAGGAAAGTTGTACATGAGAACATAAGAGCCTGGATGCTGGTTCAGGTCAAAGGGGAAACATCTTCTCCAGCATCCTGCTGTCACAATGGTCAACCAGACGCTCCAGTGAGGATCCTGCAGCAGAACCTCAGTGTAGCTGCGCTCTGCTGACTTGTGACCCCCAGTAACTGGCATTCAAGGGCGTGCTTCCTCGGACAATGGAGGCAGAACATAGCCATTGTGGTGAGTAGCCACTGATAGCTTCATCCTCCATGCACTTGTCTAACCCTTTTTTAAAGCCTTCCAGGTTGGTGGCCATCCCTGCCTCTCGTGGGAGCTGATTCCGTAGGTTTAGCTCTGTGCTGCTTTGTGAAGAAGTATTTTCCATGTGGATCAGTCCTTAGTTTAAGCGGTAGCAACTCGAGAAAAAACTATCCTCATGTGAGCAAGAAGCTGCACTGCTGATGCAGGCAAAGGCATTGTTCAAGTCCTTGTGTTATAACAGAAACTATTTGCTTTCTTCCTAACGGCGTTTTTCCCCACTTTAAAAAGAAAGGTAGATTTAGTATCACAAAAGACAGAAAGAATGTAATTATTATTTTGAGAAAAGAGTGGCTAAATTGCATTTAAACGCCCCCCCTCCTTATAATTCAGCACCCCCCTTTTGTGGCACTGCATATTAAAGCAATTATGTAACTTGCAATAAATTACTTAAAAGGGATGACTCATTACAGCAACTACAGAAGAGTCACCATATATTTTTAGACAGCACACACTGTACCCTTGGCGTATGTTAACCCCTTACTGAAAACGGGGAAGGCAGAGCTTAGCCAGGTCCCTAATGTGGAATCCTTCCCCCAACCCCTAATCATTTGTAGGAAAGCCACATTATTAATTCATTCAAAAGGGAGCTTAGAACAGTGTACATGGTTCTTCCCCCTCACAACAACCCTGTGTGGTGGGTTAGGCTAAGACTGGCCCAAGGTGAGCTTCACGATTGAGCAGCAGCTTGAACTTGGCTCTGCCTATCGTCATAGTCGTGACACATTAACCTAGCTTTCTCCAACCTGGTGCCCTCCAGGGGTTTTGGACAACAGCTCCCATCAGACCCATCAGCTGTACCATCAGGGGCAGATGGGATTTCTAGTCCCGAACAGCTGGAGGCCCCAGGTTGCAGAAGGCTGCTTTAACCACTACAGCACACTGTCTCTTGAACAGCAGGCTGTGGAGTTCGGAGGCATTAGTGAACTGGCAACCTTGAGCCAGGATGGGGAAGTGCCAGACCATAGCTCAGTGGCAGAGAATCTGCTCTGCATGTGGAAAGTCCCAGGTTGCATCCCCACAGGAATCTCAAGGTAGGATGTCCCCCCCCCCATTTTCCATGTCTACATGAAACCGTTGGGTGTGGTCATCTGGAGTTTTAGAGTGCATTGCCATCAGTATGCTGATGACACGCAGCTCTGTTTCTCCTTTTCATCCTCTTCAGGTGAGGCTGTCAATGTGCTGAACAGGTGCCTGGCTGCGACAATGGACTGGATGAGGGCTAATAAACTGAGGCTCAATCCAGAAAGACTGAGATGCTGCTAGTGGGTGGTTCTTCTGACCAGATGGTGAATGTCCAACCTGTCCTGGATGGGGTTGCACTTCCCCTGAAGGAGCAGGTTCATAACTTGGGGGTTCTCCTAGAACCATCTCTCTCACTTGAGGCTCAGGTAGCCTTGGTGGCACAGAGTGCCTTCTACCAACTTTGGTTAGTGGCCCAGCTACACCCCTATCTGGACAGGGATAATCTGGCTTCAGTTGTCCATGCTCTGGTAACCTCCAAGTTAGATTACTGCAATGCACTCTACATGGGGCTGCCTTTGAAGACGGTTCGGAAACTGCAGCTTGTGCAAAATGCAGCGGCCAGATTGGTAACAGGGACCAGACGGTTCAAACATATAAAACCGATTCTGGCCCGCTTGCATTGGCTGCCTGTATGTTTCTGAGCTCAGTTCAAGGTGCTGGTTTTAACCTATAAAGCCTTACACGGCTTGGGACCACAATACCTGATGGAACGCCTCTCCCAATATGAACCCACCCATACACTACGCTCAACATCCAAGGCCCTCCTCCAGGTGCCTACTGCGAGGGAAGCTGGGAGTCTGGCAACAAGGGAGAGGGCCTTCTCAGTGGTGGCCCCCAAATTATGGAATGATTTCCTTGATTAGGTGCGCCTGGCGCCAACCCTGTTATCTTTTTGGCGCCAGGTCAAGACTTTCCTTTTCTTCCAGGCATTTTAGCATGTGTTTATAAATGGCTTTTTAAAAATGTGTTTTTTAAATTTTGTATATTCGTTTTTAATGTTTTTAATTGTTGTAAACTGCCCAGAGACCTTCGGCTATGGGGCGGTATAGAAATGCAATAAATAAATAAATAAATAGATGTCCCCCATACAGCCACTACTGGTCTGCTTGTCATCACTGGGCTGTATATTTATTAATATACAGTAACTAAAGCAAACGTATGAAATACAAAACAAATAGGCAAATACAACCATAAAATCATCAACCACGTTACAGCTGTAGCCAGTTAAAATTCCTACAGACCGTACTTTAACACAAGAATACTTTTTTCATTTATCAAGGTTGGCAAAATGTGTGTGTGTGTGTGTGTGTGTGTGTGTTTGCTGAGAGTTGTGAAGCTGCACATGCTTAGCTGGAGTATTTATTGTTGTCGCTTGTATCTTGCTTTTCCTCCCAGGAGCTCAAGGATGTGTTCATTGCCTTCTCCTCCCCCCTTTTTATCTTCACAACAGCCCTGTGAGGTGGGCTAGGCTGAGAGCTGGTAGTTCAGACACCAAAGCTGTGAAGCTGTGTGTACTCAAGAGGGTGTATTTTTTTTTAGTTTGTTCTTAATCAGGGTTGCCAAACTTTAATTTTTTGGTCTAGGTATTTTGCTGTAAGTATCAGGACTATGAAATATTGCCATTACAGCAAGATGGGGCTGCATTTCTGGCTTTGTGTGTCTTTATTTTTATTTCTTTTTTTTTTTTTACAATAATTTTTATTCAAATTTTCATAAAACCAACAAAACAAAATAAAAAAACATAACACAATAAAAATAAAAAATTTGACTTCCGATTTGTCACAGATCAGCTATAAATATATAATATATATCAAACCTGTCCCTTAATACATACAAAATCACTTTTCTCCATAGTCTATCTTAATTAATCGTCAAATCCCATTGTCATCATTTCATTTTTATCTTTCGACAAAAAGTCTAAGAGAGGCTTCCATTCCTTAAGAAATGTATCTGTCGATTTTTCTCTAAGTAAACATGTCAATTTATCCATCTCTACTAAGTCCATTAATTTCAATAGCCATTCTTCCGTTGCTGGTGTTGATTCCATTTTCCACTTTTGTGCATATAATAATCTTGCTGCCGTAATCATATATAATATTATTCTTCCATATTTCTTTTCTATTTGTTTATCCATAAAACCCAATAAAAAAAATTCTGGTTTTGACTGAATATTTATCTTTAGAATTTTTTGCATCATCCTACCTATCTGTGCCCAAAATAATT
The DNA here is from genome assembly GCF_030035675.1 of Rhineura floridana. Taxonomy (NCBI): domain Eukaryota; kingdom Metazoa; phylum Chordata; class Lepidosauria; order Squamata; family Rhineuridae; genus Rhineura; species Rhineura floridana. The sequence continues at coordinate 185,642,094 of NC_084484.1, read as the reverse complement.
TTGCCTGTTTACACAACCACCACATATGATAAAATGATCCTTCTTGTTGTTTACATTTCCAACAAACATTAGAAACATTACTATACATTTTTGACAACTTTTCTGGAGTCATGTACCAACGATACATCATTTTATAGAAATTTTCTTTAAGATTATAGCATAATGTAAATCTCAAGCCTTTTTTCCACATATTTTCCCATTGATCCATTTGTATATTATAACCAAAGTTTTTTGCCCACTTTACCATACACTCTTTTACTTGTTCTTCTTCCATATCCATTTTCAGCAAGAGTTTATACATTTTCGCAATTATATTTTCATCATTTGTACACAAACCTATTTCAAAATCAGATTTACTTATTTCAAACCCATACATTTTTTTATCCATTTTATATCTCTGTAACAATTATAAATAGGCAAACCATTGAGAACTATATCCTTTCTTTGTCAGTTGTTCTCTCTCTTTCATTATATATTCTCCATGTACATTTTCTAAAAGTTCTTGATAAGTTAACCATTTCTCTTTTCCAGCCATTTCTCTTCTATAAAATGCTTCTTGACTTGAGACACATAATGGTATTTTGGAATAAAACCTTGGTTTATATCTGTTCCATATTTTCAACAAAGGACGTCTTTATTTTTATTTCTGTGATATATGTTTGTATCTTGCTTGTCCACCCAGGAACACAAGGTTGTGTACATTATCCTCCCTCCCCCCTTCTATTTTTGCAACAGCCCTGTGAGGTAGGCTAGGCAAATATTATTCATTTATTTATAAAAATATTTGTATACCACTAGCTCGTTAAAAACATCAAAGTGGTCTGCAACATATTTAAAACAACAACCACCATAGAATTTTTTTAAAAAGCATTAAAATACCATAAAAACAAAGGTAAATTGTTGTGCAAAAAGCATGTTCTTAATTGACTGCATAAGCCTGGCGGAACAGAGAGGTTTTCAGCAGGTGCTTAAAAGTCAGAACAGAAGGCGCCTGCTGAATCTCTGTTGGGAGAGCATCCCAGAGGACTGGGCTGATAGCATGGGAGGCTTGATTTGGTGTCGATGTTCAATGAGCCTCGCCGACTCACGGAATGGCCAAAGCCACTTCTGCCGAAGATCTCAGCGATCAAGCTGGGATATAAGGGTTCAGGAAGTCTCTAAGATACCCTGGTCCTAAGTTGTTAAATTAATACAAGGACCTTGAACCTGGCTCAGTAGCAGGTGGGCAGCCAGAGCAGATGTTTTAAAAGTGGTGTCACATCACATCTGGCTGCCGCATTTTGCACATATGTACATAAGCAGCAGTTCTTGCCAATAGCTTGCAGGGAGGGGGGATGCAGGGGGCCCAATCCACAGACACCAGGCACCGGAAATCTTGTTGTCACCCCTAACCTCACCTGTTGGGTCTTCACCAGCATGTGGGCCTTTCTTGTCCTCAGTTGCCTTTCTTTGCCACTTGTGTAGGACTAGGCACTACAAGGGGAGGTGGGTAGGCAAATCCATTGTGTCTTCCTGCTGCACCTGCCTGACTTCCAGGGGGCCTTCATGGGATAGGTGTAGGCCCAGCTCCAGCACTGGGTCAGGTGGGGCAGTGGCCGAGGGCCCAGGAGCTCAGAGGGCCTCTCCCTGGCCCCAGTTTAACCCCACCAGCCAATCCAGCTTGTGGATGTTATTATAATATCAAATATTATTTATGTACTTTGCCTATACAAAAAATGTTGCGTTTTGATCTCCAAAGAAGGAAGTATCAAATGAGATTATAACAGAGAGACCTAATTTTAGACGTCTGGGAGTGGAGCACCTTTTTGATGATAAAGAAATGAGCGCTCATCTCAAAAGGTCCAAACGTTGCTTTTCTTTGACACAAGAGGGTTGCCGTATCGGCCGAGATTTGTTTTGCTTTAAAGGGGTGGGGCCAACAAGGAGTGTGGTTTGAGGAGGAAAGCAAGGGGACAAGGGGCCCACCAATAGCCTGTGCCCAAGGGCCCCCAGGCACCTTGAGCCAGCTGGGATGGGTGATCAACTCCCCAGCATTTCAGCAGTTCCCCTTCTCGTGCTTGGGATCTGTTGACTGCCTGTTCTCACAGCTTTGCATGTCAGTCCAGCTGGCTAAGAGAGAAGAACTTTGGACATGCTTAGATGTTTTTTCTTCCTGGGCCAGAATGCCTTTTTAAAGAAACATTTTCTTGGGTGAACTTCATGATATGGAAAACTCTGATCCACCTAATGTATCCTCCAACCAGCAAATGATGTGGAGTAGCTGGCTACAAAATGTCCCCATAGCTGTGGGGTGCCTCCCCATAGAGAATCAGCTGGTGCCCACCTTGTAGTCGTTTGGCCGCCAGACAAATACTTTTACCTTTTCCAAGGCGTCATAATCTTTATTATTATTATTATTATTTATTATTATATCTCGCCCTTCCTCCCAGCAGGACAGCAAACAAAATCACTAAAAACATTAAAATATCATAAAAACAAACTTTAGCTATCATAAATAAATAAATAAAATTAATGAAAGCACTTCTCCATTTCACAGTTGTCCCACAGCTTCTGTCTGCACAAAAGTGATCTTTCTAATACAAATGTGTGCATTCCTCCTTTCCAGTCCTTGTAATGTGAAGATAGGCATCCCTCCAGACTGGAGTTGTTTGCAGGTGTAATCTGCAACACGTCACTCATGCAATAATCATGCCTTAGTAGTGGATTTATACTAGACCATTCACACATTATCTAGCTTTGCTTTTGCAGTGCTTCCTCAATGTTGCCATATTATTGTTGCCTGAAAGAGTGGGACACCCCCCAAAGTAATATTGTGTTATGAAAAGTTACAGGATTTCAGCAAGGGGATGTCTGGAGGAGCCTGTGAAGGAGCAAATAAGCAAATTTTGCCCTCTGATTTCCCCAACATTTCTAAACAGCCAGCAACCAATTGCACCACAGAGCCCTATTGTTCTGGTCATGTCTGAAGAAAAATGATCTGCCCCTGGTAGTTAAATCCTCTGCTACTCCGTTACATTCCTAAGGCTTTCCAGTTGGTCTAATTAAACATGATATCCTCTCTACAGCTCCTCTCAGCATGAGACCCTGGCAAATTAATTTGGAAAGATAAATATTGAATGAATTAATTGAAGAGAAATGATCCCTTTTGGATCCAGGTTGAATTGCTTGGCAAGCATTAGCAGAGAAGACAGGAAGAACAGATTGTGGGAGGAGGGAGAGGGCACATGACATCAGAAGAGGTATCTAGAGGGAGACATTTTGGGAGAGGAGATCAGATCCCAGAAGGATGGAATGGAGAAAGACCACTAAGGATGAATGAAACCTCTTTTATTGATCAGTCTGAATGCTAAGTGGGATGGGGAGTCTGGTGCCTGCATGATCTTTGCATATGTAAGATGACCCCTTTTCTATAGAGTTTCGTATAGCCTGGTGCTTGACACTGGGAGACTGACAGACTGGCCTTTGATGCCTGGTGGCTACTGGTATTTGTGTCATCTCCTGCCTGCCTAGCTAAAAGTGGGAGGGGACAGTTTTCCTCCTTACAGTTTCAATCTGGCTGGAGAAAAAGAGATATAAGGCTGTGTATACACCGTGTGTGAATGTGCATTCAGTGCAGGATGCGGGTGTATTTATGGTTTGATGTACACACAAATGCCATCCCCATATTGTCCCTGTCGCATACTATTCATTGATCACTTTTTTCTGGAATGTCTATCATCTGTTTTCTTCCAAGAATGCCTTTCTCAAGCACTTGCTGCCTGAATGTGAACACAGAGCTGCATAGGGAGCAGCTGCCTCTGGAACAAACAAAATGGCAGGAAGGGGTGTACAATTGCAAAGCACTCTAGGGAAAAACCACCCATGTGCGCCTCAAAGGCTATGTGTGTACACAACCAAGTGCTGGAGGTTGATGGCAAGAAGCAGTCTTAAGGAGAGGAGGCATTGCAAAGGTCAGCTGTTTTAGGGGTGTGGGCTGAAGCTGAACCCTAGCAGTCCTGAATAATAGATGGCTAAGGGGAGTTGCTATACATGGCTGTGAGAGTTGGACAGTGAAAAAGGCGGATAAGAGAAAAATCAACTCATTTGAAATGTGGTGTTGGAGGAGAGCTTTGTGCATACCATGGACTGCAAAAAAGACAAATAATTGGGTGTCAGAACAAATTAAACCAGAACTGTCACTAGAAGCTAAAATGATGAAACTGAGGTTATCATATCTGGACACACAAGAAGAAGACAAGATTCACTAGAAAAGACCATAATGCTGGGGAAAACAGAAGGGAGTAGAAAAAGAGGAAGGCCAAACAAGAGATGGATTGATTCCATAAAGGAAGCCACAGACCTGAACTTACAAGATCTGAACAGGGTGGTTCACGACAGATGCTCTTGGAGGTCGCTGATTCATAGGGTCGCCGTAAGTCATGATTACCTTGAAGGCACATAACAACAACAAGGGGGAGTTGCAGTCCCAAACATCTGGAGGGCAACAGGTTGCCAAAGGCCATAAGGGTGCTTTTCTTGCCTTTCCGCATTCCAGCTGCATCCTACAGGTGGAGACTGTGACCTCCCACCACCACCACCCCTGCTGCCAAGACACTTGGCCATAGAGAACAATCCTGACCACAGTTGAACGGGAGGCTTTTATTGCTGGTTCCCCTTCATGGATTCTGACTGACCCAGAGAAATCCCAGACATGCCCAGTTAGAAATGCTCTCAGCTTGCAGATGATGCAAAGGACCCTTCCCTGCTCAAGACCTTTAACTGAGTCATGACCCATATGAGCAGACGAAGCTGGCCAAGGTGGACCAGCGGCCCACCCTGGTGTCAGTCAGATGCCTTTGTTCTTAAGGAGCTCACACCAATTATGGCTGGTGCCCATTGGGGCTTCTAGGACGGAAGGCAGGGGGCCCAACAGGAGACGGAGCCAGGGCCAACAACAGGCAGAGAACCAGCTTCTTCTAGTTTTGTCCCCATCCTCCTTTGACTGCATGGATTCCTTCAAAACCAGGCCAGATGGAATGACATTGCTTGAAAGGCAGTGGGGCAGTTTTGGGTCCTCCTGAAAGGAGTGGGGTGGCCTCTCCCGCCGCTGCCCCGTTCAGCCATTGCAGGCCACTGCACTGCATGATGAGTCCATGGTCTTGGAGTGGTGTGCAGCACCTCCGTGGATGGCTGAGTCAGCTTGAGAATAGGATTTTTAGCTCAGGTCCTCAAGTGGAAATTCATAAACGTGGAGACGCATCTGGCGTAGCAAGCCCTGTCTCTGAGGCAGGGGTTGCTGGGCCAAATTTAGGGATGGCTTTGTTACTTTTGGTTTCCCTCTGTTTCTCATTTTTTATTCAATCTTAAGATTAGTTCTCCACACCAGTTTGCAGATTGTTTTAAAAAGGCGTCTCAGCATTTTTGTGCAAATGCTGTATACATACATTCCTGTATGCAATTTTGCCTAATATACAAAGTTTTACAAAATCATTTCCCCTGATATGATGTATTTTTGTATGTTACTTTCACCATGATATGCATTTTTCTGCGTACCTTATCCCAGTTTTTGTACACATGACTTGGCATTGCAAAACTCAGAGAAGTGCAGATTTTGAAGGGTGGATGCGTTTCAGTTTGCTCATTGCTTCAGAATTAGGTAGGGTTGCCTCTAGATGTGAACCAAATCTAATTTCCCTCCAGTGCCTACATGAATTAGCCCAGTGACCCTGTGTGACTCTGAAGGCTGTCATTTCTGAGACTATTTTCACACTTGCTGTGAAGTCAAAGTGGCTCTTCTGCTCTCTGACACTAAACCAAGGGAATCCCACCTGCACTTATTATGCAGTCCAGATCTGATCCCAGCCAGCTCCTCTTGGCTCCTGCCTCAGTCTCAAGGCAGGTTAATTAGCAAACTTGCTGTGAACCCCACAGTGGGGCACAAAGGCCACCAAGGTTGTCTCCTTGGCCTCAGTTTCCCCTGGGCAAATACCATGGCTACCTAGATTTTAATTGGCTGGATAACCACCACTAGGAAATTTCCCAGTGCAAATTGGGCCAATCTTCCAGAAGTGCCAGGGAAACTCATAGGTGAATAGATCGTGCCTTGTTGGAAGGAAGCTGTAAGCCCTCTTCCTTGAAGGAAGGGGTTGTTCCATTCTCTTGCAGGGGCTCCCAGCTCCTCTCAGTAGAATATCTTTGCAACTGAGCTTCGATCGATTTCAGGCAAGCTGCAACTGCTGCAGAGATGGACAAGGGACTGAGAGGGAGCCATTCTTTTTATTCAGCTCCTGGTGGGAATCTGCAACAATAAATCTGTGGATGGTGAAGACCCTTCCTTTGGGTCCCTTCCTCTTGTCAATGGGTGGATCCTTGCTGGATCGTCACCTTGTAGTGGTGAGTGGGCTTGCGTGTTCCAATGAACCCTATGAGTGATGCCATCGGGAGTCATGTACTCCCAGCAGGGTCACCCATGGCAGTAAGATCAAGGGAGAGGAACCAGACTAAGAACGATCCAAGAATGTCCTCAACGGCAGAACAGGCGGAGGATAACAATGTGTATGCTACAACGGCTGTGAAGGCGGATAAAGGCTGCAGCAGATAAAAGACTTCCAATCGTCGTGGTACCCATGCCATTGGATCAAAGCCTTTTTCTGTCAAGATTGTGTGTTGATCGTGGTGCGCCGATCTCCCCACATAAAACAAATTCACGCACAGGCGTCTTCCATAACAAAAGTCCAGTGGTGATCACCTAATGATGACGGGGGCAGGACTACGAAATCCAGAAGCCCTAGTCATGAACTGGTACATCGACGGTGGATACAGATTCTGACAGATGACTTTATTTTGGAAGACAATCTTACTCGGTCACGAGTGATCGCCAAGAAGAAGAGGAAGAGGGTAGGTTGTAACTAAGAGCACATTGAGTGTAGAACACCCTTTGCCAACCTGGTGCCCTCCAGATGCTTTGGACTACAACTCCTATCAACCTCTGAAGAAGGCTGGTATGAAAGTGATGGAGAAATATACTGGGATAGTGTGGTATAACATTTGCCTGATGCAATGTCATCTAACCTCTCCACAAACTTTGTGCAAACAAAACAGAATGAATGTTCCTCCAGCTTTAGTAACACAGAGCAGCCTTCAGAGGTTTTGGACTATAACTCTCACAGCCCAATATGTCAGAGTTTCTGGTTCTGACTTTACATAAATAAGGGCAAAACTGCATTTCTTGAAAATTTTAAAAAGTTTTAAAAATCAAAATGCTTTTTTCATAGTAGAATAAAATTAGCTTGCTTGGCAAACTATATTTGCATAATATTCAGGTTAGTCCTCCCAAATTTGTGGCATGGGCCTGAAATGGATTAAATGGGCCTATGCATGTCTGCCAAAAGCACAGATTCTTTTGCTTCAGTGCAAGGGATGCCGGTGCTGTGCTGATAGTATTGCCATAGTGTGATAAATGAGATATATAGTTTGGGAACTATAGTATGTAGTGTTAATATGACACAGCAGAAAATGGATTAACCTGAATAAACTTAGAAGCAGAAAAGCAAAATTCCTCTGTGGATACTAAAAGTGCCTGAGAAGGCCAAAATGCTTAGTTGCTGTTTGATGCTCAAAATGCTAGCTTACCAATGTAACGGGACACCTTCCAAGAAGATAGGGACTGAGCGAAGAATATGCTGTGCCTGGGGGAGGTAGGAACAGCACAGGGAGCGCTCAAGATTAGAACGCTCTAAATGCAAAGACAATGGAGTCACTGAGAAAGTGTTGCTAACAAGATGGGAGGGGCTGTGTGTAAGGAGAACTTGGGAGCCACATATCAATCTATCTGTGCAGCTATGCTTTTCAGACCAGGATTCTGGCGTTAGTCGAATACTTTGTCTCTCTTTTGCAAAAGATGTAGGTAATTAATCAATAAAGGTGTTGTTTTATATCTGGTTTCTCATCTGGTGATTATTGAAGCTTCCTCCAGATGTAAAGAGCCTTTTTTGCATAACAATAGCTGCTTTTTATTTTTTATTTACTGTGTTTATTTGGCTGCCCCATATGCCAGAATGTTCTGGCTGGCTGGAAAAGCAGGCAAGCAAGCAAAGGAACATACAGAAACAAGCCTCCCCTCCAAAGAAAAATACAGTTTAAACAACAAAAACTATTACAGATTTAAAAACTGAAACACATTTAAGACACAATTTAAAACTATTTTTAATGGTATTCAATATTTTAAAAAATAATCATATTGTGTTGTATCTAATATAGCGCTAAGTTTAAGTTGCATAGTAGTATATGTGTCCCCTGGTGAAATGTTTTGCACCCGTGGAACATTGTTGTGCATAAGAATGCATAAACAGCTTGATGGTAACTTTGTTGCACAGTAGATTTTGCAATCTGTTGTCTAACAAATTTCTGCTAGCACAACTCTTGCATTGAATTCTTTTTTTGCACAACCCATTAAAACTCCCTTGCAGACAGAGAACATTGGATGAGCCCAATCTTCTTAAAATGCAACACTTGTCTACATTTTAACTATGATTGTCTCTGTGTCACCCCCAAATCTGAAATGGCATCCCTGAAATGAAATCCAGCTCAGCATTTTGAAGGTACTCTGGTTTGGCAAATTGCTGTGAAAATTTCAGCTATTTAGACTCTCAGCTTCCCTGAACATCTTTATGTACATATAAAAGACTTTTTTTTTTTAAAAAAAAGCACATACCTGGCACATGACACCTCAGAGATGCTTCCCTTCTTACCAGCCATTGCCATCCAAATGCTGACTGGCTGAGCGTCTGTCATCTCATGGACTACTTGGGTACATTCTCATGTGGGAGGGCTCAGTCATGTTGACAAACCATAACTGCTGCACAAGGAAAGTTTGGTGTGTGTGTCCCATTTTATGGCTAGGGGATGGACTTGGGGCCACGAGCTAGAAAGCGTAAGGGCCACAGAGGCAGAGAGTTGTGAGCAGAGCTGAACTGCACACTGTTGATTTGAAATACCCAGTGAGACCTGTAACTGCGGTCTCCAAAAGTGTGCGAATTATGCTGTTTTGCTGACTGCTTGTGGGAATTCTCTGCTGCACAGAGAGAAGCAGCATAAAATACTCAGCGATATATCCTTAGTGTGCACCTCAAGGCTCGTGGCTGTTCCTTGGGAGTGATCCTTCCATGCCTTGTATTTTTCACACCTGTTTCCTTCCTTTCCTCGCATTCATGCCTCGTCTCCAGAATGGTCTCCCTGCACATTGCTACCTGTTGTAATTATAGTTTAGCATTATCTGCGCCTCTGCTATTGTTTCATCATGATTTGCATAAGCCCCTCTGGAACAGCAGGGTCCGGCTGGCTGTTCTGAATGCTAATTTATGTTTTCTAAACAGCTCGTGGGGGGGGGTTGCACTGTGAGAGAGTCTTGGCAGGGCGCGATGGTGCGTCTGTGTGTGAGGTGGTGGGGAAAGAGACCAAATTAATGAACTCATGAACTCTGCCCCTGCACATTCCTCTGGAATCCCCCGCCCCCAGCCTCATATCTGCTGGAACAGAGTTTTGAAATTAGAATACCTGCTTTTTCTTGAGTGTGGTTTGTTTGCAGTTGCTCTCATTGCTGGATGTGTCCAGCTGTTTTGTTTTTTGAAGGAGTGTAGCTGATTAAAGCATGGATGGGGAAGCTTCAGCCCTCCAGATGTTGTTGGGCTTCCAACAACATCTGGAGTACCAGAGGTTCCCCACCTCTGTCCTAGACACATGTTCCAACCAATCAGGGATTACATATTAAATGCAGTAGGGATGGGGAGGTTATGGCCCTCCAGGTGTTATTGGACTCCAACTCCCATCAGCCCCTGCCAGCATGGCCAGTGGTCAGAGACTGTGTGAGCTGGAATCCAACGCTATCTGGACAGCCACAGGGTCACCATCCGTGACCTAATGAAATGTTAATAAGGGAATATCTGGAAATGCAGTTTTGGAAACATTTATGTATTAGTTATGTAAAATATTTGTATACCACCTATTATGGAAACATTGCAAGGTGGTTTACAAGAAAATCCAACAGAAGTACAACAAGAAGAATATAATAAATCTTACAGCATTAACAGTCAGTTACAAAATTTAACTTAAAAAGTTATGACAAATGGCCAGCATCCGTAGCCAGCAAAGGCCTCGGTAATGAAGGATATAGTCAGCACGTGCCGAACCTGCATTACAAGTGATGCATGCCGTATTTCTGGGGGGAAACTATTCCAAAGTGAGAGCCACAACAGAAAAGGCCACTCTTCCTGGTCACTGTATGATGAGCTTTGTGGGCTGCAGTACAATTGGGAGGGTTCCCAAGAATGACCTTAGTGACCAGGTCCAATCTCTATTTGGAAGAAGGCATTTCCTCCGATAATCTAGCCCCAAGTTATTTCGCCTTAAACAAATTGGCAGCCAAAGCAGTTCTTTCATGGAGGATAAGGCTATCAGTGGCTACTAGCCATGACGGCTATGCTCTGCCTTCATAGCGGGAGGCCGTCTGCTTCTGAAAAGCAGTTGCTGGAAACCGCAGGAGGGGAGAGTGCTATTGCTCTCAGGCCCTACTTGTGGGCTTCCTATGGGCAACTGTTTGGCCACTGTGAGAACAGGATGTTGGACTAGATGGGCCATTGGCCTGACCCTGCAGGCTCTTTTTTAGTAGTGGTGTTATATGCCTGCTATCAGGAGCTCTACTCAACAATCCAACTGTTGCATTCTGCGCTAGTTGGCATTCTGGCCCAGCCTTAACGTGGAACCGCCAGCAGCAATGGCAGACTAGGGATGGGCTGGTGGTCTTGTGGATCCAATAGGCTGTATATGGAGAAAAGGGAAGGTGAATTATTTATTTTATATATTTATTTAAAATATTTCTATTCCTCCCTACTACCCTATAATAGGGCACTCAGGGCGGCTTACAATAAAATCGAGCCCGTACATAATAAAATTGTACACAATAAAAATCACAAAAACATTAAAATAAATTAAAATACATAAAATGCAATTAAAATACATAAATTAATATATACACACACATACACACATATATGCATATCTAGGGAGTGGTACTGAAGGGACTACTGAGGCAAAAATTAACATAGAAGGCATAAAATCAGTGTCAGGCTCTGCCTTCAGAATTAAAAAGCACTTTGCATTCTTGAGAAGCGTGGCTATGGGTAGCCCTGTTGGCGATGTGAGAGGAGGCCTCCTCACTTGTGGTGCTCCGTTTATGGAAGTCCTTCCCATTAAAGGTGCATGTGGTGCCTTTGTTACTAAGGTTCACCCAGGGCCAGCCTCACCAATGGGCAGAGTGAGGCAGCTGCTTCAGGCAGCAGATGCCAGAGGGTGTCATCAACAGTTTATTTTTTTTTAAATTTAATTTAATTTATATACCGCCCTACGCCCGAAGGCTTTCTGGGCGGTGTACATAAAAGGTAAAAGCAGGCACAATATATAAATACAATAAATATAATAACTCAAAAAACAAAAACACACAAACAATACGAGAACCAAACAACATCCAGAATACAACATAGTAATAAAATACTGTAAAAATACACTTTAAAATGCCTGGGAGTATAAAAAGGTTTTCACCTGGCGCCGAAAAGCTAGCAGCGTCGGCGCCAGGCGCACCTCATCAGAAAGACCATTCCACAGTTCAGGAGCCACAACCGAAAAGGCCCTATTTCTAGTCACCATCCTCCGAGCTTCTTGATGGGATGGTACTCGGAGGAGGGCCTTAGATGTTGAGCGCAGTGTACGGGTAGTTTCATATTGGGAGAGGCGCTCCACCAGGTATTGCGGTCCCATGCCGTGTAAGGCTTTATAGGTCAAAACCAGCACTTTGAATTTAGCCCGGAAACAAATAGGAAGCCAGTGCAGACGGGCCAAAACAGGTGTTATATGAGCGGACCTTCTGGTCCGCGTCAACAATCTGGCCGCTGCATTCTGGACTAACTGTAGTTTCCGAACTATCTTCAAGAGCAGCCCAACGTAGAGCGCATTGCAGTAGTCCAATCTAGAAGTTACCAGAGCATGAACGACTGAGGCGAGGTCGTCACTGTCCAGATAGGGACGTAGCTGGGCTACCAATCGGAGATGGTAGAAAGCATTCCGTGCCACTGAGGCTGCCTGAGCCTCAAGAGACAGGGAAGGGTCGAAAAGAACTCCCAAGCTACGAACCTGTTCTTTCAAGCGGAGTGTAACCCCATCCAGAACAGGGTGAACATCCACCATCTGGGCAAAGAAGGCACTCACTAACAGCGTCTCGGTCTTGTCTGGATTAAGTTTCAGTCTGTTAGCTCCCATCCAATCCATTATCGCGGCCAGGCAACGGTTTAGTACGTTAACAGCCTCACCTGAGGAAGATGCAAAGGAGAAATAGAGTTGCGTGTCATCAGCGTACTGGTGACAACACACTCCAAAACTCCTGATGACCGCACCCAGCGGCTTCATATAGATGTTGAAAAGCATGGGGGACAGTACCGATCCCTGTGGAACTCCACAATGGAGAGTCCAGGGTGTCGAGCAGTGTTCCTCAAGCACTACCTTCTGTTGACGACCCACCAAGTAGGAGCGGAGCCACTGCCAAGCAATACCCCCAACTCCCAACTCGGTGAGCCTTCCCAGAAGGATACCATGGTCGATGGTATCAAAAGCAGCTGAGAGATCAAGGAGAATCAACAGGGTCACACTCCCCCTGTTCCTCTCCCGACAAAGGTCATCATACAGGGCGACCAAGGCTGTTTCGGTACCAAACCCAGGCCTAAAACCGGATTGAAACAGATCAAGATAATCAGTGTCATCCAAGAGTCCCTGGAGCTGGCCGGCCACCACCCGTTCCAGAACCTTGCCCAGGAACGGAACATTCGCCACAGGTCTATAGTTGTTCAAGTTATCTGGGTCCAAGGAGGGTTTCTTCAGGAGCGGTCTCACTACCGCCACTTTTAGGCAGTCAGGGACCACACCCTCTCGCAAAGAGGCATTGATTACCTCCTTGGCCCAGCCGTCGGTTCCGGTCCTGCCAGCTTTCACCAGCCAAGAGGGGCAAGGATCCAGCACAGACGTGGTTGCCCACACCAGTCCAAGGATCTTGTCAACATCCTCAAGCTGCACCAACTGAAACTCATCCAATAAATGAGGACAAGACCGTGGTTTGGATGCTTCATTGAATCCAACTGCTATAATATTGGAGTCTAAGTCCCGACGAATGCAAGCGGTCTTAGTTTGGAAGTGTCCAGCGAACTCATCACAATGGGCTACAGATGACTCTATAGTATCCCGAGGGCCAAGATGTAAAAGCCCTCGTACAGTTTTAAAAAGCTCCGCTGGGCGGGAGAGTGATGCCTTAATACTGACAGCAAAATAACTCTTTTTTGCTGCCCTCACCGCTACTATATACCGCTTAGAAGAGGCACTCACCAAGGCATAATTGCATTCGTCAGGAGTCCGCCTCCATCTGCACTCAAGCCGCCTCCTCTCTTGCTTCATCACTCTCAGCTCCGGGGTATACCATGGAGCTGTATGAGCTCTGCATAGGAGGGGGCGCATGGGAGCGATCGTGTCAACCGCCCGGGTCATCTCCGTATTCCACAGTTCAACCAGGGCTTCAACAGGAGCGCCAGTCTTCTCAGTCAGAAAATCCCCTAGAGCCCTTTGGAAACCCTCAGGATCCATTAGTCTCCAGTTCTTTCCCCGCACCATTTCCTGCGTCAGGGGTGTGCGGCCAATGAGCAAAATCCTGACTCCCCCTCCAAGTTTTCCATGTACGCGACCTGGAAAGCCTTTATGCTCAATTCTAATGTGCCCAAGGGCAGAGTAAGGCAGTTGTGCCCCCCATCACCCTTTGCAATAGACCCAGGCATGCTGGGGTGCACCTTTCCGATGCTGTTGCCACTTCCATGGTGCCCCTAAAGATGTTGCCACCCACCCCAGAGGACTGCTCGAGGTCCTTGAGCACACGGATCAGCCCCAATGCCAATACTGGGCATCTGAAGGCCCTCGTTTACTGCCCCCAGGTCTATGAAGCAGCTCCCAGAATTAGCCCAGAATAAGCCGTCAGAAGGTAGCAAACGAAAGCCCACTTGCCAATTCTGTGACATCTCCTCCCAGGGAACAGCTGGACCACAGACGCTTAACTGGGTCAATTTACTTTTCAGCAGCTCATTAGCTTCTAATTTCCATCCCAAATTACCATTTAGGAATAACCTGCCAAGTCGCATTTATTTCCCTGAGCTGAAGCCAAGGGCAATGGGTTAAAATTAGATGTACAATCTGAACCGTAGCCCTACATAAGCCAAAAAAGTGGAATGAAGCTGATTCAGCCCAGTTGAACTACCTCGGACAGTAGATGCACCAGAAGAAGGTAGCAGAGTCCTGAGTGGACGGTACCATTTCAGCTTGCAAGTAGGCGAAGGTCTTTGTCCACCCCACATTTAAAAGGACGACAGCCAAGCAGTTTCCTTGCAAGATGAAAGCTAGCACATTAGGGAGAGAGGCTCTATTCTGGTTTTCTCCTGGTTATGCTACATTTTCCAGGATGGAAAAGTACTGCCTTCAAGTCGATCCTGACTTATGACGACTCTATGAGTAGGGTTTTCATGGTAAGAGGTATTCAGAGGGGGTTTCCCATTGCCTCCCTCTGGGGCTAGTCCTCCCCACCTGGCCAGGGCCTGCTCAACTTGCCACAGCTGCACAATCCAGCCCCTTCCTTGTCCGAACTGCCAGCTGGGGGGCAACTGGGCTCCTTGGGACTCTGCCGCTTGCCCACGGCTGCACAGGGGGCAGGGCATGTAACCCCTGAGCCACTCCCTGTGGGGTGATCTTTAGCTGGCCCTTTACACCCAGGAGACATGAACGGGGATTTGAACTCACAGACTCTGGACTCCCAGCCAGGCTCTCCTCCCCACTGGGCTACACCAGCTGTTTTCTAGGATAGGGGAATATTAAAAATGCTGAAGCGGTACAGATAATTCTGCTATCTCATTTCGATCTCGCTGTGCTGCAGCTGTGGGGCCTTTATTGGCAACTCACAGTACTTTGAAATGGGTGGCCATGGGGGAGCTACATCTCTTGAATTCTTGTCCAATATGTCCAGCCCAGGAGATAAGGGCTGTAGTTCCGTGGTAGAGCCTTTGCTTTGCATGTAGAGAAAACGGCAAGTTCAACCTGTGGTATCTCTGGGCTGGGAATGACTCCTGCCTCAAACCCTGGAGAGCTGCTGCCAATCAGTGTTGACAATACTGAGCTTGACGGGTCAGTGGTCTGACTTGGTAGAAGGCAACTTCTTATGTTCCTATGGAAAGGTGAAGTAAGGAAAGGAGAGAAAGCAGCTTCTTCCTTCACAGCCACATTTGGCTGGCTAATAAGGGTGCCAACTTTTTAACACCCTCTGCTCCTGTACTCTTTCCAGGCAGCTTGATCTGCAGACATTAGCAGGTGACAATGGTTATCTCCCTGCCACGAAAAATACCATCTGGTGATTTTTCTCCAGTTCAAGGTGCTGTTGAAGCCAGGCATAAAAGCCGGCGAGGCTGGTCATTTGGCAACCTGAATGGTGGTTAGTGAAACATCCAGTGCTGCCACTCCTCTGCAAATTCTTGATGCTGGTTTTGGAACAATGAAAGGGTGAAACATCCAGGTCCCTGGCTGGATGATCCAGCAACTTTTAAATAAATAAACCTGAGTGGCTTTGAAAATCCGGGGTTCAACAGTAGGTGAGGCAGCTGACTCCTAGGGTGTGTGTGCAGTGCTCACCCTCCATCTCTCATGAATAACCTCAGTCCTCAAAGCCCCTTGATCTCCAGCTGTGGTTGTTGTTAACTCAGAGTCACAGCTTGGTTTGGAGGTGAAAAATGGAGACAAGAAGCCACTGTGTGAAAAGATTGTCCCAGTAATCCAAGGCTCTCATCTGCATTTCCCCCCCTTTTTTTGCACTGAGGTGTTTATTTCCATAGAATTGCCTAAGCGGCAGTTTTAGCGCACCAGAGCATGCAGAAGAATTTGGAAGGATGGGCGCTTTCCAAGAGAGTGGGGCCCCGGCTAGGAGCAGTGGAGGCTGATGGCTCTGATATCAGTGGGGCAGTGAATCTGCTCTGTTTTCAGCACCTTGGCCAGCTCCTTGAAAATTTGTACTAAAACCTGGAGCAGATTCCACTGCCCCACCAGCATTGGAACCACCAGTCTCCACTGGGTGGGAGACTAAATTAAGGAGAATAAGGCATCTGTTTTTCATGCTCCTGCATGCTGGAGTGGTTTAACAGGCAACACCTCTTCCCAGAGAACTCTGGGAGTTGTAGCTCTGTGAGGGGAATAGGACATCTCCTAACAACTCTCAGCACCTTTCACAAACTACATTTCCCAGAGTTCTGTGGGGGAAGCCATGACTGTCTAAGGTGGAATAATAGTGGGATGTATGGTGTGGATGTGGCCACAGACCAGATCCTGCCGTTAATGCTCATACATATTATAGTGGGTTTGGTGGAGGTTCCTTTTTTTTCTTGATTACTTCTTTAAGCAAGGCTATCTTCATATTTAGAGAAGTAGTTAATCCTGGTTGGAAATCTACAAGTGATGACTGGTCTGCTGTTAGAGCTACTTAAAAAAAAAAGATGGGGAAATCTTTTTAAAGATGGGAAAATAGCTAAACGCCTGGAGATTTTTAAACCCTGGAGTCAAGGAAATGCACTTACTGCTTGCACAGGCACAGTCTACAATAGATTGCATTATGTTTCCTGGCTTATCCTAGGTAAAATCATTTCCGCAGATATTGGTAATATAGTTATGTCAGATCTTGCATCTGTTACTCTGTGCTGCTTTGTAAATGGAGGTCAGGGTAAGGGAAAACCTTTAAACTCCTTCTTTTGTTCAGGAAAGAGATGCATGAAATATTTTCATAATAATATCAGAACTGTGGATAGTATTGCCAAATGTTATTACGGGGTGCATTTAAGTCTGTTGCAGGCTTGTTAATTGACACTGCGACCTAGGAAATGGAGGATGCTAAGAAACTGTGTCCTGTCTGGGTTCATGATACAATGGGAGCCCTTTATTTCACAATGCAATTATTTCTGTGAAAATATCAGGATGGAAAGATGTCGGTCTGTTGTGGAATGGTTAGTATTTGTGATAGTAGTGGTGGGGGACCCAAACCAGAGGGTCAACGTGAATGAGGGGGAAATGATGGTGGGCAGGGCAAGCATGAATTCTACCCCTGAACTTTTTGGGAAGCATCAAAAATGTGACTTTCCACCACCAGTAGTCCGAAGTGGTACAGTCCTGTTCTGCCTCCACATTCTGCTTCATGTGGGGACGAGGCCTACAACAGGAATTAATTCTGGACTGATCTGTATGAGGTGATGGATAAAGCTGGAGGTGAGTCACTGATGGTTCTGTACCCTTACAAGCAGGGCCAGCGGGTGGCTCCAGGTCAGTGGGGCAGTGGAATCCGCTCCAGGTTTTAGCCCAAACTTTCAAGGAGCTGTCCACGGTGCTTCAGCAGCTTTATCTGTTTGTTTATTGAATGTATGTCCTGCACTTCCTCCCAAAGGAGCCCTGCATCTTGAAAGTTCTGACTAAAACCCAGAGTGGATTACACTGCCTGACTGACATGGAGCCACCAGCCTCAACTGCTTCCAAGGATCCTCTTTGAAAAGCCGGCTGTGGAGTCACCAGCACCAGCTGGCCAGAGTCATGTGGCTATTCATTGGCTGAATTGAAAGTCCTGGTCTTGGCCCAGACCATCAATAGGAAACCTCAGGGGCAGGTTTTGATCTGACCCCCAGGACTGTCCCCAGGCCACACCCCCTTCTCAGCCACACCCCTTCTCCACAGGCCACACCCCTCGTCGGTCCTGACGCAGCCTCTTTGAGTGTTTGTGACAGGCTAGACTCCATATCCTTGAACACTGATAATGTCTCTTCCTTGCGTGGATGAAGAGCAGAGAGGGGGTGTGAGTAAATTAACATTTGCTGCCCCACCCACTTTTCCTTCTGGCCCCTCCCCCCAGTACTGGCATCTGCCCCAACAGGTGGCCTGGAACAAATGCAAATTTGCAAAAGAGTGAATGTTGAAGGACAGCTGTGTATGTATTGTTTGGGGAAGTGTGGATTAGGGTTAGGGTTCGCCTTACAACGGCAACCTTTTCCCCATCTCTTCCCCACCCCTACCCTGTACTCAATCTGTGTTGCAGCTGCCTGACTCTGGATGGTGAAAGCTAAGAGGAGATGAAAGAGTCCTGGGAACCACGTGCAAAGGGGATTAGGCAGATTCACGGAGGACAAAGCTGCTAGTGTTAGTGGCTACTGGTCATGATGGCTGTATGTTTCTGCATACCAGCTTGTCAGCTCTCAGCTGGGTGAGTCCTCATCAGAGGAGGATCAGGAGGCTCTGGTCTTGGACCCAACCCTAGGGGTCAGGAGCCAGGGTCTGCAATGTGGCAGAGGAAGGGCCGTCTCCACACCCAGGGTGAGTTTGGCCTCTGGCATCGAGGCTGCATGGGTCCCAAGCCCAAGAGAGAGGGGTCGCCTCAAACCCCAGAGGGAGAAGTGCCCACCTTCTTCCCCCCCCCTCTATTTGGCACTGGTGAGGCCTCATTTTGAGTACTGCGTCCAGTTCTGGTCTCCGCACTTCAAGAAGGATGCACAGAAACTGGAACAAGTTCAGAGGAGGGCAACAAGGATGATCAGGGCACTGGAAACAAAGCACTATGAAGAGAGACTGAAAGAACTGGGCCTGTTTAGCCTGGAGAAGAGAAGACTGAGGGGAGATACATGAAAGGTTGTCACATGGAGAAGGGCCGGGATCTCTTCTAGATCATCCCAGAGTGCAGGACACGGAATAATGGGCTCAAGTTGCAGGGAGCCAGATTTCGACTGGAGATCAGGAAAAACTTCCTAACTGTTAGAACCATACGACAATGGAACCAATTACCTGGAGAGGTAGTGGGCTCTCCGACACTGGAGGCCTTCAAGAAGCAGCCGGACAGCCATCTGTTGGGAATGCTTTGATTTGGATATCTGCATTGAGCAGGGGGTTGGACTTGATAGCCTTATAGGCCCCTTCCAATGCTACTATGATTCTTGGGAGTAAAGGTCTCCTTGGGAGTAAAGGCCTGGTTGAAGGGTGCTGATAGGAGTCAGCTGAGGATGAGGGTGCCACTCCAGCTCAAGAATCCCAGTGCGAGGCTAGTAGAGTTGCTGGACCACCATCTACACACCAGCATTATGCTTGGTCTACCAGCTGATCTTCTGCTGACTATGGACTGTCTGTTGCCCACAGACTGAGTGGACCCCAACCTTGGGCTGCTCTGACCTCGCCTCTTGCCTGGCCCTCTCTCATGAACTTTGCTTGTTTGGATTGGCCCTGGGTGCTGCTTTGGGCTGCCCGGCCCACGATGGTGTGGCTGCTGGCAAGCCTCTTCCATCCTCAGAGCGTAGCGATGACAGGACACAGCCGGGGCGAGGAGAGTGCCGTTGCACTTGGCGTCTGCTTTGTGCTTCCCGCTGACATCTGGTTGGCCACTGTGGGGAGAGAGCTTCGGCTATGGGGCAGTATACAAATATAATAATAATAATAATAATGATGATGATGATGATGATGATGATGACAGGCCTCTGCAGCCAAGCTCTTCTTTATGTGCTTCAAGGCTGATGCTGCTCTTCCCTTTGTGCTGTGCAGGGAACCTAGACTTTGTTTCTTCCCTTTGGCCTCTCTTTGAAGCAAATGAATTTCACACTTCCCCCTCTCCAAGAGATGTCTGAGCTGTCAGGAAAACACTGAAAAGTTGTGCAATGTGAGAGGCACAGGAAAGCAAAACTGCATCCCTGCATTGGGGAGATGAAAACACTCGCCTGTTGTTGTTCCTGCCCCTTTTTTTGAACAAGCCCTAATCCTTCCTGTCTTCTGCCCCTGAGATCATATGGGGCATCAGTCTTTTTGCTGAACTGTGTGGGATACTGTATTTGCAGCAGTGGGGGGGGGCGCTTCTGCTGCGTGGTGTGGTTGGTCTACCACCATTTTGGTAATGTCTGCAAAGAACAACAGTTGTGTCAGTCATGCATTTTTCCTTCTTTAGTATATTTCACTTCAATCCTACCCATTGTTCAGAGAGCTCTAAGCAGTGAACATGTTTCTTCTCCTCCCCCTATTTTAACCTCAAAACTCTGTGAGGGTGGCCAGGTTGTGTGAGAAGTGTGCCTGGGTCAAGGTCACCCAGAGTTAGGGACTGCTGACCAGTGGTGTAGTTGTCCAGGGTCTTGGGTATGTGTGTTAGACCCCTTACTTTTGGGGGAGCAGACTGCCCGTGTTTCCAGCATCCTGTGAGCCAATCAGCATAAAAGGGGAGAGCATTAGCCAATGAGAAGAGTCCTGTAACATGCTTCCTTTTCCTTTCCTGCTGATTGGAGCCAATCAGAGTGAAAGGAGGTGAGTCAGCCACTGAGAAGACTCTTTTCAGTAGCTAAAACCTTCCTCTCTTGTGCTTATTGGCTCCTGAGGACATCTGTTGTTGAGTGGGAGAAGGCATTAACAAGTATATCATTCTCAACCCAGCAGCAAAAAAGAGGGAGGGGACCCTGCACTTCTGGATTTGCCACTACTCTCCTACTGCTGAGCTCTGCCCCTTGTGATAGGACACATAACTGCAGCCTCTGAGAGAAGAACCTTGTAGATCTGGCTAGGAACAGTTTATTCTAAGCTTTTTTCTCTACTGCACAAGCAACCAGCACACTGCCCACCCCCGAACTAGTCAAGAATCTAGCCCCATAATATACTATTAATGTAAGGTTATGGAGATATGTAAGGAGCCAGTATTTGCCTTCATTTTCTATTTATTTTTTTGTATATTTCTTTTTGAGAAACTACCTAGTCCTTATTACATCCTGTATGCTCACCTGCACAAAAACCTATTTCACTCTGCACAATTTTTTTTGACATTGCACAAAATGTGTCTAGTTGCATATTAGAATAAACCCTGGCTAGGAATGGGGGGAGAATTTCAATTAGTTTTGCATTTAAAGGTGAGTCTGCCTAATCCGCCCTTTCCAAAACGATGCATGAACCAAAACACAGCCATCTTTAGAAATCTGCACTTCTCCAAATGTTGCAATTAAATTCTTATACAATATATATATATATATATATATATATATATATATGTATATTAGGAGAAATTGGCACCCAAATGCTGATGAATTTTAATGACAACTATTTTTTTAAAATGAGATACTGAAATCGACATATTTACCCATCCCTAAACTGGACCTATCCAAGTTGGCTCCTCCCAGAGTGGCAAGGACTGTGGCCCTCCAGATGCTCACCTGCGGCCCTCTAGATGTCACTGGACTCCAGCTCCCAGTAATCCCAACCTTGAGGCTGACGAGTGTTGGGGACTGATGGCATGGGGAGGGCCAATGGTTAGCCACCCCTGAGGGAAGGACTTCCTTTTCCAGCTCTGCAAGGTCAACCCAATCTCTAGCACTTCTGCTCTTGTGCCTTGGTGGTGCCGACTTATTCTTTGGGCCTGCCTTTGAAGCCTGACTGCCCTCAGGGCTCAGCTCCTGACTCTACCCAGACTGTGTTCTACCTGGCGTGGTGGCATTTGAGCCCTGCTGCTCCAGTTCCCAAGTTAAGACTCGCTGAGCCTTTTGCTCCTAAATCTCGAGGGTACAGGAACAAAGGAAGCTGCCTTATCCTGAGCCAGACCATTGGTCCATCTAGCTCAGTGTTGTCTACACTGACTGGCAGCGGCTCTCCAGGGTTTCAAGCCAGGAGTCTTTTCCAGCCCTACCTGGAGATGCTGTCAGGG
Organism: Rhineura floridana; assembly: GCF_030035675.1. Lineage (NCBI taxonomy): Eukaryota > Metazoa > Chordata > Lepidosauria > Squamata > Rhineuridae > Rhineura > Rhineura floridana. The sequence goes on along the minus strand of NC_084484.1, from coordinate 185,620,310 downwards.
ACCAAACCCAGGTCCTACTGCACACCACGGCAGTGTGGTTTACCACTAAACCACACCCCAGTTTCTAAACTCAAATCAGTATCTCCTAAACTGAGTTTAATCATAGAATCATAGAATCTTAGAGTTGGAAGGGGCTTTGTAGGCCATCGAGTCCAACCCCCTGCTCACAGCAGGAAATCCGCAGCTAGAGCATCTCCCACAGATAGCTGTCCAGCCTCTGCTTGAAGACATCCAGCGAAGGGGATCCCACCACCTCCCTAGGCAGTCGGTTCCATTGCCAAACTGCCCTTACTGTCAAGAAGTTCCTTCTAATGTCCAATCTGAATCTACACTCCTGCAACTTAAAACCATTAGACCTAGTCCTACCCTCTGGGGCAGCAGAGAACAAATCTGTACCCTCCTCTATGTGACAGCCCTTCAGGTACTTAAAGAGTGCAATCATGTCGCCCCTCAGCCTTCTCTTCACCAGACTGAACATGCCAAGTTCCTTCAATCTTTCCTTATAAGACTTGTTCTCCATACCAGCTATCATCCTTGTCGCCCTCCTCTGAACCCGCTCCAACTTGTCTATATCTTCCTTAAAATGAGGCGCCCAGAACTGAACTCAGTATTCCAGATGAGGCCTGACTAATGCAGAATATAGTGGGACTATTACTTCCCTCGACCTGGAAACTATAGCTCTGTTTATGCAGCCCAAAACCGCGTTTGCCTTTTTTGCCACAGCATCACACTGCTGGGTCATGTTCAATTTGCGATCCACTACAATTCCAAGGTCCTTCTCACACGCACTACTGCTAAGCCGGGTATTTCCCATCCTGTACCCGTGCATTTTGTTTTTGTGGCCTAAATGCAGAATCCTGCATTTGTCTTTATTGAATGTCATTTTATTAATTTCAGCCCAATTTTCTAGTCTATCCAGGTCCCTTTGGATTTTATTCCTGTCTTCCATTGTGTTAGCTATCCCTCCCAGTTTTTCGTATCATCCGCAAACTTCATAAGGCTTCCCTTCACCCCATCATCTAAGTCATTGATAAAAATGTTGAAGAGTATCGGCCCCAGGACAGAGCCCTGTGGCACTCCACTCGAGACCTCCTTCCAGTCCGAAGCAGAGCCACCGACGACCACTCTTTGAGTACGGTTTTCCAACCAGTTGTGAATCCACCTGACAGTATTTCCATGTAGTCCGCATTTGATGAGTTTGCTAATCAAAAGGTCGTGGGGGACTTTGTCAAACGCTTTGCTGAAATCTAGATAGATGACATCTACAGCATTTCCACCATCTACTAGGCTAGTGACCCGATCAAAAAAAGAGATGAGATTAGTTTGACAGGATTTTTTCTTGACAAACCCATGCTGGCTCCTTCTAATCACAGCATTGTCATCTAGATAGTTGCCAATGGACTCTTTTCTTATCCGTTCTAATATCTTTCCCGGTATTGAAGTCAGCCTGACTGGCCTGTAATTCCCCGGATCTTCTTTTTTACCCTTTTTAAAGAGCGGGACGACGTTTGCCCGTCCCCAATCCTCCGGCACCTCTCCCGTTCTCCAGGATTTCTCAAAGATGATGGCAAGAGGTTCCGAGAGTACATCCGCAAGTTCCTTCAATACTCTGGGATGCAGTTCATCAGGCCCTGGAGATTTGAACTCATTTAGGTTAACTAGGTATTTCCTGACTATCTCCTTATCAATCTCGAACTGCAATCCTGACCCCTTACTGAGATTGCTACCGATGCAAGGTTGCACACTGTTCCCTTTTTGGGAGAAAACGGAGGCAAAATAGGCGTTGAGCAGTTCTGCCTTTTCCTTGTTATCTGTCAACATTTTGCCATCCTCATTGAGCAGCAGTCCCACCATTTCCTTGGTCTTTCTCTTGCTTTGAACATATCTGAAAACCCCCTTTTTGTTGTTCCTCGCTTCCCTCACCAGCCTCAGCTCATTCTGGGTTTTAGCTTTCCTTACGCAATTCCTGCAAGCCCGAGCCGCTCGTCAGTACTCTTCCTTGGTGATGCGTCCTTCCTTCCATTCTTTATACATGCTCTTTTTTATTTTTACCTCCTCCACCAGTCTTCCGTGTAGCCACATTGGCTTTTTCTGATGTCTTCCATTTTTCTTCCTCTTTGGAATTGTTTGCGATTGCGCTTTTTGTAATACGTTCTTCATGAACTCCCACGCTTCTTGGGCTCCTTTTTTCTTTAGTCTATCTAGCCACGGGATCCTACCCATCATTTCCCTGAGCTTGCTAAAATCGGCTTTCCTGAAATCCAAGGTCCATGTCTGACTATATTCTTCTTTGGCTTTCCCCAGAATCACAAATTCCAGCATTAAAATCTATAGAATTGTTTAAAATCTGTCATTGTGCCTTCCATTTGTTGTTGTTATGTGCCTTCAAGTCTATTATGACTCTATGAACCAGTGACCTCCAACAGCATCTATCATGAACCACCCTGTTCAGTTCAGGTCTGTGGCTTCCTTTATGGAATCAATCCATCTCTTGTTTGACCTTCCTCTTTTTCTACTCCCTTCTGTTTTTCCCAGCATCATTATCTTTTCTAGTGAATCATGTCTTCTCATGATGTGTCCAAAGTATGATAACCTCAGTTTCATCATTTTTGCTTCTAGTGACAGTTCTGGTTTAGTTTGTTCTGACACCCAATTATTTGTCCTTTTCACAGTCCGTTTCAAATTATGTCTTTTGATAATCTTATGTATTTTACATATGTGGTCAGGGGATCAGTGTGTTCATATCTAATTGCTGTATAGGGCACATAAAAGCTGGCAAGTCTGAAATGACTCACATTTTGAGCATCACAAGCCACAAACTCTTGCCATAGTTTGTTATGTGCCTTCAAGTTGATTATGACTTATGGTGACCCTATGAATCTGTGACCTCCAAGAGCATCTGTCGTGAACCACCCTGTTCAGATCTTGTAAGTTCAGGTCTGTGGCTTCCTTTAGGGAATCAATCCATCTCTTGTTTGGCCTTCCTCTTTTTCTACTTCCTTCTGTTTTTCCCAGCATTATTGTCTTTTCTAGTGAATCATGTCTTCTCATGATGCGTCCAAAGTATGATAACCTCGGTTTCATCATTTTAGCTTCTAGTGACAGTTCTGGTTCAATTGTTCTAACACCCAATTATTTGTCTTTTTCACAGTCCGAGGTATGGTACTGCCCCTTCCAGTGCCATGGTATGCACCTTCCATATCCTGCTCAAAGCCAAGGAAGCCTGGAAGCAGAGTTTATGGAGTGCACTGCTGGCAGGGTCCTGCAATCTGCTCCCCCTCAGTCTCTCTTTCTGATTTATGCTGGGACTGCCACACTTTCTGAAAGTGATCATGTTCAAGAGCTTCATTGGAAGTGCTAATTGCCGGCCACCCCCAGGGGAACAGTAGGTGGCTGATGAACTTCTCCAAAGAGTTTGGGATCTGTGCCGCAGGAGGGAGTTTGCCGGCTGTTGCAGAGCAGTTTGGTCCCCGTGGCTGCTCATGAGGCAATCAAAAAGCCATTACAAGCCTTAATGAAGGGAGGTGGGCTGCGTCGCACATTGGTTGCAACACGTTGTGCTGCTGTGCATGTTGCAGGCCAGACGCTCTCACTCTCTCTGTGTATATCTATCTCTGTGGAAGGAAGGCAACATTGTGCTTGCAGGGCCGTGAACTGCTTTTGACCAGGAAGGCAAGGCAGGTGGGGTGATGTAGTAGACACCAGCCTTCACCAACTTGGCCTCCCTCCAGATGTTTCAGAGTCTCATCAGCACAGACAGGGTGGGAGCTGGTTGTCTGAAACCCCTGGAGAGTGCCAGCGTGGTGATGGATGGAGAAGACAGAGACTCTGGGGAAGTTTATATAGGGTGATATTCAACTAAATAATTGCACCAGCAGAACAACTTCTGCTTGCTCAATGGGAACTCCCAAAGTACATTTAGGGGGCACGCAGTGGGGAGGAGATGGGGGGAAGGTCCACTTGTGTGAGCACAACTCATCCAGAGTTACTTAGCACTGCAGTAATGCCTCAGTTAAGGAAGCACAGGCATTCCTGGAGATTCCTTCTTTAACAGAAACTTTGGTACCAGAGGTAGGAACCACATGGAAAGAACAGGGATAGGTTCCTCCACCAGAAAAAAGAAGAGCAGTCCAACATACTTCAGCAAACTTTTTATTCAAAACTAAAAGATGTTGGCATATATGTGGTTCAACTCCAACTTGTGGGTTGAGGCTGCATGGGGTTAAAAAGGGTAGCTAGAGAGGAGACCTCTTGGTTGCTAGGCTATACCTGTCCTTTGATCTCCTGCTGTCCCTTCCTGCTAGACTGATATGCAAAGGATGCTGATCCCAGTTCCTTCCCTCCTTTTTACTTCTTCTTTCTCTTGAAAGGGGAGCAGACATATTCCTTTGTCTCTCCCTCTTCTCCAAAGCATGAGGGCAAGCACTGGACTCAGTGTTTGTCGCTCCAACTTAGCTAGTTAGCTAGATGTAGGACTCTTTCCTATCAAGCATGTACTTCCAGAATAAAGTAGTTATTTCTTATTTTAAAGCGTAAAGTCTCTGTCTGACTGATTTGCAGGGAAGGTAGAATCTTTAGCAAGGATTCAAACACACACACATAAGCTCGCTCAGTACTCTCCCTTCCCAGCATCGCGACTCTCCGACAAAAGATGCATGTCTGAAATGAAGCAACCTGGTCAGGTCAGCCTTGCATGGACTTGAAGGCTTCTTCCAAAATGCATCCAGGGATGCCTGCCTGGCCTTTGTTCTTTAAACATGTAGCATTTTGCTCTAGCAATCTCAAGCTCTGAGCACAGTTCTCCTCTCCGTACACTCGAGCAGGCAGGCAAGGGGCAGCCTCCACCAACCTCCCTGTGCTTGAGGTCTTTCTCTCTTTCTGACATCCTCCCCTACACTTGAGTAGATGTGTCTGCAGCAAACAGTGCTTCCAGGGCACCCGAAGCACTGTTTACTGTGGAGGTGTCTGCGCCACCATTGAGCGCCATTCCAGCCACGTGTAAGAGAGAGCTGCCTGCAGCAGCTGCAGTCCAGTAGACAAGGAGCCATATTCTGACTATGTCGGAGTGTGCCCTCCCACTCCCCCCTCATCCAAAAAAAGACTTGTTAAAAGGAGCTTCTTTCCTGGAGGGTTTCTTAACTGAGGCATTACTGTACTTTGAATACAACCCACAATCTCCAGAACCAGGCAGAGTAGCTTTTCCTTGACTTATTTGAATTTTATAAAATATGTCTATACTCTAACCCTGGTAGAGGTTACATGCTTGTTTGTTCCTCAGGGGAGAAGAAACTCCCCGTGGATCAAATAACAGCATGTCAGACAAACAACCCAGTTCCTCCACTTCTACATGCGGTGGGGAGCATGAGGCCTAATCTGGGTTTATTTCAGACTGGGCAGAAACTCTGGACAGCCTGGAATCCTAATTTAGCCTGGAGGCCTCGGCTCCTAGAAGTTCTTGGTGAATGGCAGGGCTGTGTGCTCTGGAACACCACGTGGAGGCAGCAAGAGAGGCCAGTACCTGGGGTGCCATCCCCCATACTGGAGGGCAGCAGGGTCATTGTGGGGGTTCAGCACCCTCAGCTCTGTTCTCCAACTGAAAGGAATGGTTAGGGGGCTCAGGAGGGACAGCCAGGAGACCATTGCTGCTACCCTGCAGCTTCTGCTACCTGAGGCAGTCACCTCACTCTGCCTCATGGTAGAGCTGGCCCTGACCAAGGGTGCTGTAGTGCTCCCCAACCGATCACTGAGGGCATCCTGCAGATACCATCTGGTCAGGAGACTCATTTTTAAAAAAAGATGCTTTGATTTGGATTCCTGCACTGAGCAGGGGGTTGGACTTGATTGCCTTATAGGCCCCTTCCAACCCTACTATTCTATGATTTTTTAAAAATATGCTTTTAAAGATGTTTTGTTTTAATACGTTTGTTTTTAAGATGTTTTAAAGTGCTTCAGTGTTTTTGTTTGCTGCCCTGTGCTCTTTCCAGGAGGAAGCGCGGGATATAAATTTAACAAAATAAATATAGGAATCGAGTGTTGTGGTACCTGCCCTTTGGAATTCCCTTCTGCTAAATATTGGGCAGGCACTGCCTGTGTTGTCTTTTTGGCACCTGCAGAATATCTTCCTCTTTCCACAAGCCTTTTAAGCAGGGATCTTTACCGCAGTCTGCATCTGTAATTGGAATTGGTTTTAGAGGCTTCAGTGGTATTGTTTGATCACTGGTATGTTTTGCTACCCTGGGCACCTTGGGGGGAAGGGCAGGATATAAATTTAAAAAGTAATAAAATGCTAGTATATGTGAATCAGCCTTGGAGTGAGAGTCAGTGGCAACTCGTGGCTCCATGTCAGCGGAGCTTCAGCACCACGGACAACTCCTTGGAAGTTCAGACAAAAACCCAGAGCAGATTCTGATGTGGGGCCACCAGCCACCACCGTCTCCAGTGCAATTCAAGCCCCAGCGACTCTCTATTCAGAAATTGCCCATCTGCAAACAAGATTGGCATGGCTACAGAGGACTGACCAGGCATCAGCTCTATTGATTACTCTCTTCCTGTAGCTAAGCAACAGGAGAAATTGGCTTCCCAGCATGTTATCTCTGTAGATCTGAAAGAGGAGCTGGTGACTGAAAGCCTTCTCAAAGGTCTTAGATTGGTGAGGTCTCTCAACTCCAAGTAGAAATGTGAAGACCCAGGAAAAAAATAGGAAAAAAGGTCCCCCCCACCAATTTTTCTGTTCCCCGCCCCCAGATGATCACATCTCTAACTCCAAGTCATAAAACATTATGACTTTCCTGGAGATCAAGCATGGTCCAGCTTCCCACACAACCCCAACAGATGCTTCCTTGCTTGGTTGCTAGTGAGCCTCTTAGGTCTGGTGGTGACAGGGTTTATTAGGGGTGCAATGAAGCTTCACCCAGTCCCAGGGAATGTGCCTCTAGGGACTGATATACCGAGGATGCTGTGGCACAATGGTCTGGGTTACGAAAGATCAAGGGCCGTAGCTGACTGGCAGAGTGCCTGCTTTGCACGTAGAAAGTCCCAGGTGCAGTCCCCAGAATATCCAGGCAGGGCTGGGAAAATATCTTCTGTCTGCAACCCTGAAGAGATGCTGCCAGTCAGTGTAGACAAAAGTGGATGGATGGACCAATGGTCTGAGTTGGCATGCGGCAGCTTCCTGTGGTTCTGTCGTGAGAAGCGACTCTATGGAGAACAAAATGAATCTGAACAGGCACACAGACACTTGCCATGTATTATTATTATTATTATTATTATTATTATTATTATTATTATTTAATTTGTATCCTGCCCTTCCTCCCAGCAGGAGCCCAGGGCGGCAAACAAAATGCTAAACACACTTTAAAACATCATAAAAACAGATCTTAAAATACATTAAAACAAAACAGCGTTAAAAACATTTTAAAAAACAACTTTAAAAAAAGGTTAAAAACATTATTAACAAATATATTAAGCAATTCTAACACAGACGCAGACTGGGATAGGTCTTAACCAGAGCTTGGAAAAGTTACTTTTTTGAACTACAACTCCCATCAGACCCAGCCAGCATGGCCACTAAACCTAAAATACCCTTGGATGATAAGGGAGTCAAAGGTGTACTAAAGAACGATAAAGAGATTGCAGAGAAGCTAAATGAATTCTTTGCATCTGTCTTCACAGTGGAAGATATAGGGCAGATCCCTGAACCTGAACTAACATTTGCAGGAAGGGATTCTGAGGAACTGAGACAAATAGTGGTAACGAGAGAGGAAGTTCTAAGCTTAATGGACAATATAAAAACTGACAAATCACCGGGCCCGGATGGCATCCACCCGAGAGTTCTCAAAGAACTCAAAGGTGAAATTGCTGATCTGCTAACTAAAATATGTAACTTGTTCCTCGGCTCCTCCTCCGTGCCTGAGGACTGGAAAGTGGCAAATGTAACTCCAATCTTCAAAAAGGGATCCAGAGGGGATCCCGGAAATTACAGGCCAGTTAGCTTAACTTCTGTCCCTGGAAAACTGGTAGAAAGTATTATTAAAGCTAGATTAACCAAGCACATAGAAGAACAAGCCTTGCTGAAGCAGAGCCAGGATGGCTTCTGCAAGGGAAAGTCCTGTCTCAGTAACCTATTAGAATTCTTTGAGAGTGTCAACAAGCATATAGATAGAGGTGATCCAGTGGACATAGTGTACTTAGACTTTCAAAAAGCTTTTGACAAGGTACCTCACCAAAGGCTTCTCTTGAAGCTTAGCAGTCATGGAATAAGAGGAGAGGTCCTCTTGTGGATAAGGAATTGGTTAAGAAGCAGAAAGCAGAGAGTAGGAATAAACGGACAGTTCTCCCAATGGAGGGCTGTAGAAAGTGGAGTCCCTCAAGGATTGGTATTGGGACCTGTACTTTTCAACTTGTTCATTAATGACCTAGAATTAGGAGTGAGGCCAAGTTTGCTGACGACACTAAATTGTTCAGGGTTGTTAAAACAAAAAGGGATTGCAAAGAGCTCCAAAAAGACCTCTCCAAACTGAGTGAATGGGTGGAAAAATGGCAAATGCAATTCAATATAAACAAGTGTAAAATTATGCATATTGGAGCAAAAAATCTGAATTTCACATATACGCTCATGGGGTCTGAACTGGCGGTGACTGACCAGGAGAGAGACCTCGGGATTGTAGTGGACAGCAAGATGAAAATGTCGACCCAGTGTGCGGCAGCTGTGAAAAAGGCAAATTCCATGCTAGGGATCATTAGGAAAGGTATTGAAAATAAAACAGCCGATATCATAATGCCGTTGTATAAATCTATGGTGCGGCCGCATTTGGAATACTGTGTACAGTTCTGGTCGCCTCATCTCAAAAAGGATATTATAGAGTTGGAAAAGGTTCAGAAGAGGGCAACCAGAATGATCAAGGGGATGGAGCGACTCCGTTACGAGGAAAGGTTGCAGCATTTGGGGCTTTTTAGTTTAGAGAAAAGGCGGGTCAGAGGAGACATGATAGAAGTGTATAAAATTATGCATGGCATTGAGAAAGTGGATAGAGAAAAGTTCTTCTCCCTCTCTCATAATACTAGAACTCGTGGACATTCAAAGAAGCTGAATGTTGGAAGATTCAGGACAGACAAAAGGAAGTACTTCTTTACTCAGCGCATAGTTAAACTATGGAATTTGCTCCCACAAGATGCAGTAATGGCCACCAGCTTGGATGGCTTTAAAAGAAGATTAGACAAATTCATGGAGGACAGGGCTATCAATGGCTACTAGCCATGATGGCTGTGCTCTGCCACCCTAGTCAGAGGCAGCATGGTTCTGAAAACCAGTTGCCGGAAGCCTCAGGAGGGGAGAGTGTTCTTGCACTCGGGTCCTGCTTGCGGGCTTCCCCCAGGCACCTGGTTGGCCACTGTGAGAACAGGATGCTGGACTAGATGGGCCACTGGCCTGATCCAGCAGGCTCTTCTTATGTTCTTATGTTCTTAAAAGGCTTGTTGAAAGAGGAAAGTCTTCAAAAGGCACCGAAAAGATAGCAGAGATACAAGGGGAACCTTCCAAAAATAAATATTGCAGTGTGGATGGAAAGCTTCTGTTCAGGTGCCAGCCAGCATGTTTGGTTCCACCACCACTACCCCCCTTCCCCCTCCAAACATTGCTTCCCTCCATGCATTTGGTGCATAGCGGGACTCATCGCTCATGGCAGATTGTCTTCACCTCACTGTGTTGACCTTTGTCTGCAGTGTTAAGGCTTTAGAGACTACTTTATATTGCTTGGTTTAGCTAATTCAACCTTTGCCACCCTGGTGCCCTCCAGATGTTTTGGACCACAACTCCTGGCTGATGGCAGTTGTGGTCCAAAAGATATGAAGTGCACCAGATTGACAAAGGCTGTATTAAAGGCATCTTCAAGCTTACACACAGGCAGTGTCTGAATCGGAAAAAGGCCCAGCCATGCTATCCTGAATTCAGCAGCTGTTTTCAAGGTCCAGAGTTCAAATCTACCTCCCAAAAGATGCTTTATTTACACAATCTTCAAATCCAAAGAGTCCAGTCAGGTCATGCACTCGTGTCATTCAAATCAAGCTGGCAACTCTGGTTCCAGTGACGGATGAAATGATGCTCAGAGAGCACATACCTTGTTCCGTGTGGAAGGAAGGCCTTATGGAAATGTGATTTATGAACCTGGTCTTGCCCGGAGCATCATGTATCGAGTGGGGCTGGGGATTAATGCGCACTTGTCTTTTGTGGGAAGCAGTGAAATGGATATTGATTTGCAATGGCCAGTTCACTGAGAGATTGCCACCTCTGCCATTCTCACGGAGTAGTGGCAGCTTGCACTGTGGAATGGAATTGTCAGCCTCCGGCATGATCCTTCCACTGCCTGTTCAAAAAAGATGTGATGCATGGTGGGGGGCAGTGGGTCCTCCTTGCAGACAGGAATCTCCTACCTCATCTCCTCTTCCCTTTTAGTCATAATACTTCTATTTCATGCCATACTTAAATATCAGGTGAGTTGCAGAATTTCTCTCATCTGTGAAGGGCCATTTCAAGAGGTTTTTCATGTGCATGTGAAAACATTTATTTATTAATTAAATTTATATCCTGCCATTCCTCCCAAAGGGTGGCAAACATAACGATTTGACAGCGACAAAAAGAAAAGCATTCTAAAAACAGTCAAAAACATTCTGAAACACAGCTACTCTTCTGTCCAGTGATCTCCAGGTTGCCAGGAACAGTCCTCTTCAGCCATCAAATTGCTTGGGCAAACAGGAATGTTTTCAACTTCCTCCTAGAAGTCAATAGTGATGGAGACAGACACACTTCACTAGAGAGGGCATTCCACAAATGGGAGCGACCACTGAAAAGGCCCTGTCATAGGTCAGCACCCAATGGGCAACCCCCAGTGGGGGTACCAGCAACAAGGCCTTGGCCTGTTGCTCGTAGGGTCTGTTTTGCAAGGCGGAAGATGTCCATCTGGGCTTTCCTGTATATATTGTTTTGACTAGGCTGCCACTAATGTTTGAGGGCTTTCCTGAATGGAAATTCTAGAAAGTCTGCTGCTGTGTTTTAATAAATTGAGTGTGACTTGCTTTTAGGGGCTTGTTTTCAGGGTCAAAATGGTAGAAAAAAATGGATTTTAAAAAAAACTTTTTTTGCAGACCTTGCTCACAAAGCATGTGTCCTCCATTAGACTGGCCCCTCTACAGTGAGCTCCCACCCCTCTAGATGGCAAAAATGCAGTAACACTGAGGAGCATCACAGTGTACCTGAGAAAGTGCAGTGATGTGTGGATGGTCCAGTATAAATCCACCACTGATGCACAGTTTTTGCATCAATGACATGGCGATGAAATACACCAGCAAAAAACTACCAGTCTGGAGAGACTTGGCAAGACAGAAATGACGGCGGAGCCCAGAAGTGATTGACACATTATGTTGCTGTTGTTTTGGCAGCCGAGGTGGGGGTGGGGTTCACCAAAACCGTTTAGAGGGCGTGTGTGTGTTATGTGCCTTCAAGTCAATTTCAACTTATGGCGACCCTATGAATCAGCAACCTCCAAGAGCATCTGTTATAAACCACCCTGTTCAGATCTTGTATGTTCAGGTCTGTGGCTTCCTTGATGGAATCAATCATCTCTTGCTTGGCCTTCCTCTTTTTCTACTCCCTTCTGTTTTCCCCAGCATTATGGTCTTTTCTAGCAAATCATGTCTTCTCATGATGCATCCAAAGTATGCTAACTTCAGTTTCATCATTTTAGCTTCTAGTGATAGTTCTGGTTTAATTTGTTCTAACACCCAATTATGTGTCTTTTTCGAAGTCCATGGTATGCGCAAAGCTCTCCTCCAACACCACATTTCAAATGAGTTGATTTTTCTCTTATCCACTTTTTTCATTGTCCAACTTTTACATCCATACATAGAGATCGGGAATACCATGGTCTGAATGATCCTTACTTTCGTGTTCTGTGATACATCTTTGCATTTGAGGACCTTTTCTAGTTCTCTCATAGTTGCCCTCCCCAGTCCTAGCCTCCTTCTCATTTCTTGACTATTGCCTCCATTTTGGTTAATGACTGTACCGAGGTATTGATAATCCTTGACAAGTTCCATGTCCTCATTGTCAACTTTTTGTTGTTATGTGCCTTCAAGTCGATTTCAACTTATGGCGACCCTATGAATCAGCAACCTCCAAGAGCATCTGTCATGAACCCTGTTCAGATCTTGTAAGTTCAGGTCTGTGGCATCGTTTATGGAATCAATCCATCTCTTGTTTGGCCTTCCTCTTTTTCTACTCCCTTCTGTTTTCCCCAGCATTATTGTCTTTCCTTGTGAATAATGTCTTCCCATTATGTGTCCAAAGTATGCCATCTGTTCCTGGTGCTTTGTTTCTTCCAAGAGTTTTAATAGGAGCTTTCACTTCACATTCTAAAATTTCTGGTTCTTCATCATATGGTTCCACCATGAATGAATCTGCCATCCTGGCATCTCTTTTATCGAGTTCTTCAGTGTATTGCTTCCATCTTCCTTTTATTTCATCTCGGTCAGTCAGTGTGTTCCCCTGTTGATTATTCAACATCCCTACTTGTGGTTTAAATTTCCCTTTCTTTTCTCTAATCTTTTGGTATAGGGTTCTTGTTCTACCTTTTTTATTATCCACTTCTATTTCTACACAATAACTATTGTAATCGTTCTCTTTGTCCCTATGTACTAGTCGCTGTATTATTGCATTTAGGGTTCTGACCGTGTTTCTGTCTCCTTGTGCTTTTGCTTTCCTTCTCTCTTTAACCATTTTAAGAGTTTCGTCCATCATCCACTGAGGTCTTTCTCTCTGTTTAACTAGAGGTATTTCCATTTTGCAATCTCCCCTGATAATGTTTCTGACACTCCATAGTTCTTCTGGTTCTCTATCAGCTAGGTTTATAGCCTCAAACCTGTTCCTTAGTTTATATTGCAGTGTTAACTTTATCCCTGTACGCTGCCTGAATGCTTTGTAGAAAGGCAGGATGAAAATAAAATGAACGGTAATTATTGTTGAAAATGTGGAGGCCAGATACAGAGTGAAGATTTGTTAAATAAAAATATTTTAAACGATTTGTGCAGCTTGGCTTGCTTGAAGGAGCCATCTAGGCAGAGAACGCTGAGGTGCTTTTTCGGTTTTGTTGCCTTGTTTCCTCTCCCTCTTCTTTATATTTGGCAAGTGATGGAAAGGGCCTTAACTCAGCGGCAGAGCACCTGGTTTGCATGCAGAAGGCCCCAGGTTCGGGTTGGTAAAGACTTCTGGTCTGGAACCTTGAAAAGCCACTGGCAGTCAGTGCCGGCAATGCTGAGCTCAATGGACAAATGGTCTGACTCTGCATAAGGCCCTTTTCTATGTTCCTGTGGTGGTATTACCTGGTTCTCGCTCATCCCAATATCACCTGAAGGTTCCCCTGCCTGAGTTTGCAAATGTGGATCTCAGGCCAAACTAGCAATTTTGTTTTATTGTTATTATTAAATTTCTCTCCTGCCCTTCCTCCACAAAGGAGTCCAAGGCAGCAATTGCATAAATGGCACTTAAAAATAAATGGTAGGCGCCTTTGTTCCTTGCTGCAGTCCCAGTTTGGATTAGCTCTTCCCTGCCTGCTATTTCAAGTGAAAGAAAAGTGTGTATAACACCTATTCTGGCTTAACTTCATTGGCTGAAGATTTGTTACTGAGCCCAATTCGAAGTGCCGGTTGTAACCCATAAAGCCTTATATGTCTCAGTATGCCAATACCTTGCAGAACCATATGAGCCTGCTGGACCTTGAGGACAAATTTGGAGGCCTCTGGATGTCCTCTCTGAGAGAACACAGCTCTTCAGTAGTGGCCCCCTGACAATGGAATGCCCTCCCAAAGAAGGCTTTCCTGGCACTGACATTGACATCTCAACAGTGTCAGGCAAAGGTAGCATTCTTCTCCCATGCACAAGGGTGTTAATTTTCTGCAACCACTGAAGATACGTTGGGGCTATTTATGTGGTGGTTGAGTCTGGATGGTGGTAGCAGAGGGATTTGTTTTATGGTTTGGACACCTTTTCAACATTGAGTTAGTTTTTAACATTCTATTCTGTACAGGATTTTTAAGTTTTGTAACCCGCTTCAAGACTTTGTGGGAAGTGATGCATAAATTGAATAAATAATAATGTGAAGTAATTGCAATGTGGAGGGTACTTTTGAGCCTGCTAAGGGTGCTTCTCTCTCACCACTGCATGATGGCTGCTAGCCACCAAATATTTGGGAATAAGGGACATGGCATCCTGATCAGAAGATGCAAATTTAAGGCAGGCTCAGGCCCCAACACCTCCCCAGTTAGAAACAAAATAGTTGTGTGTGACTTGCATATGCACTCCGGGGCAATTAGGAGTTGTCTGATATTTGCATGCAAGCAGGGAACTGTTCCTCACCACCTGTTACCATGTTTGATTTTCAGAAGGAGGGAAACGGAGACTGAAATGGGGTGCCCAGTTAAATTTGAGGCTGCTTTGGGATTTAAGCCTGTCTCACCCTCTCTCCCTGGTTCAGTATGTTCCATCTGAGTCTTTTGCTTACCTGTTGAACAAAGTAGAGTAGAATAATTCCCCACAGGTTGAGGCGTGATCCACTGTGTGTCACTCCAACCTTCAGTTTATTGGTTGAGATCCCAAGCTGAAGCTGAGAGAGGTGAAGTGGGTGAGAGAGGGGGCACCTGAGTGCCACGAGCCGCCGTTGCCCTGCCTTTTGCTGTTGTTGCCTGCCCCTGACTTAATGGAGCTTTGCTGATCCAACATGATTTATGCACAGATGTTGCCAGAGGTGGTCATTGCTGTGCTATGACCCTGCATTAGCCCAACAGACCTGCCAAGTTCTGCCGAGACTGTTCCATGCCAGTTTTTGTTGTTCTCTAGATGGGAAGAGATGCAGGCGCCAACTGGAGGGTGGACAGCAAAAAAAAAAGGCATAGGTAGTTTGGTTTTTTTTGGCCTGTAAGACAAAATCCAAACTCTGAATTAAGGCACTACCTTTATTAAGCCAACCAAAATATCACTAAATAGAGTGCAGGCTTTTGAATTCTGCAGAACTGTTCACCAGGCTAGATGGTAAATTGGGAGGAGTGGGAGAGTATCTGGTCACAGCCTTAAGGTGGAAAGGGGGAGGACCTGGCAGTCATTGAAATGAGGCTCTTCTACATGTTACACTGCAGGCGTCTGGTTGCTGTAAGGCCTGCTGGGAACAAGAAGCCAAACAATGGCCAATGCCCTGTCTCTGAAAACACAATAATGCGGGTTCCTCAGGTCAGTCTCTACCCTTGGGCAAAACACGCAGATGCCTTGATAAGTGGAACACAAGAATTAAGGGAAGCCACCAGGCAGTCTGTATACGGAAAGGTGAAAATTAGTTTTAGGTGATGTGCAAGCAGTTCAAGTAAGTCACATTGGGTAAGCCCTGCTTATTACTTGCCTACCACTGCCCAGCAAGAGCAAGAAATGGAACCTGGTTGGTTTTGCCACAGTGATGATTATCAGTTTGTGGTAACACAGAGCCACCCCCCCACACACACTGGTAGCACCAGTGTTGTGGAATGCCCTCCCTGCCGAAATGTGAGAGCCCCCCCCCCCGGCACTGGCATTGAGCCAGATCTTGAAGACAGAGACACTGTTTAGGCATCTCCTTGGTCTCCTGACTCGAATCTCTTGCTTTAGCTGTTACCCGGTTTTAATGAGCTTGTGTGTTATAATTTTTAATTATGGATATTTTAATGTAGTTGTTTTATAGTGTATTTTAATTATGGGTAGTTTTATCTTTATAAATGGTTTCATTCTTGTTTTGCTGTCGGCTTTCATTTGCTTGTGAACCACCTTGGTCGTTCTTTTTATGTAAGGCAATACATACATTCTTTTAAAATGGAAATGGCCTGCCTTCGAGTCGATTCTGACTTATGGCGATCCTATGAACAGGGTTTTCATGGTAAGAGTATTCAGAGGGGGTTTCCCATTGCCTCCCTCTGAGGCTGAGAGGCAGTGACTGGCCCAAGGTCACCCAGTGAGCTACATGGCTGTGTGGGGATTCGAACCCTGGTCTCCAGGTCATAGTCCAGCACCTTAACCACTATACCACCCTGGCTCTCTCTTTTAATAATAATAATAATAATAATAATAATACTTGTTTGTTCTGAGGGAAGTAAACCATGAGCCCTAGGTTCACGCTACCTAGACTCTGGCTACTACTACTACTACTACTACTACTACCAACCCTTCACCAGACAACCCAGGGCTTTAAGTCCCAATATAAAATAGAACAGAGTACTAAAAACAGTTTAAAACAAATTCCATTCACAACTATACAGCGTCCTAGACATAGCCTCTGCAGCCCCGCCAGAGTGGGCAGGGCAGGGCAGGGGTGCTGTGGGAACCTGTGAGCATACTGTTCATTCACATTGAATCATAGATTAGCGCAATCTATGGTTTAATGTGATGTGTGAAGAACTGAGCCACTAAGGTAAAAACAGCTGCACTGACCCAGAAGAGAAAATCCAGAAATCCAGCCAAAATGTCACAAAACAGTGTGCAAGCTTTGAGCTCCAGGACGCCTCATCAGGTTCCTGTGACTCTCCTTGTTGCCTAGATACAAACGGTGGTCATTCAGGTGCTCCGTGGCATGTCTGTGGATTTGTGGCTGCGGATGGGAGATGACACATCAGTCGTATTCCATATTCATATTGATTTTTCATTTTCCTTTGTAGCTTTTTTAATTTCTTAAATTGTATTGCAATTCAAGTTCTATGGAATTCAGATTGTAATTCAATAAAACACAATATATAAGGAATAAAAGGAGCACTAAAAATATAATTAGGAACCATACAGCGTGTAGTTCAGTGCATTACAGGCTGAAAAATTATGAAATGGTCTGCTAAAGCCCTCCACAATTTTCAAGTGGTCTGTAGCGAAAAAAGGTTTGGGAACTGCTGGTGTAGAAGGTGGGGTTTCGGCTGGGGCAGATGAAAAGCGTTATGAGAAGCCACACTCCCAATATTCCCTCTTCTACATGATAATTAAACGCACAGAACCTTTTGAAAAGGGACCCTCTCTGGTCCCCTCCCCAGTTATATTTCACAATCCCTGCCCTGAGAAATCTAAATGTCAAGAATTGGGGAGGGGGGAAGAACTTGGAAGCAGGCAACTCTGCCTTGAAGTCAGTGGTCAGCTGTACAGACGGGAGTTGCTCCAGGTTTTTGGGTGCCTTAGTCAGGTAGGGAAGCTCAGCCAGGAGAGGGACAGAGCCATGGGTCATGCAAGCGGAGAGTTCCCTCCACCACTAAGTGGCCTCTTAGTATAGCACAGTGGGGAGGGGAGCCTGGCTGGGAGTCCAGAGTCTGTGAATTCCAATCCCCGCTCATGTCTCCTGGGTGTCAAGGGCCGGCTAAAGATCTCCAGGTAGTGCTGTGAGAGTCCCCTGCATGAAATCTTGGAATGCTCCAGTCAGCCCAGTACTAAGCTGTCTGGCTTGGCAGCTTCTTCTATCCCGGTGTCCGGTCACCAGCAATCAGATTTCTCTCGATGTTAACATTTTCCTGCATTGAGCAGGGGGCTGGACTTGATGGCCTTGTAGGCCCCTTCCAGCTCTACTATTCTACGATTCCTTTAAAAGCAACTAGGGCCTTGGGGGAAAGGCCATAGCTCAAGATGCTGAGCGTCTGCCTTGCATGAGGAAGGACCCAGGTTCAGTCCCCAAAGGCATCGCCAGGCAGGGCTGAGACAGACTCCCTGTCTGAAATTTTAGAAACCTGCTGCCAGTCAGTGTAGACAGCACTGGCCTAGATAGAACAAGGGTCTCGCTCAGCGAAAGGCAGCCCCCTGTGTTCCTATGATCAGACCAACGGACTGTCTAATCCAGTGGCCAGCCAGATGCCCACGGGAAGCCCACAAGCAGGCCACTATCACAAGAATTACAATGCATTCTTTCCTATTTATAACCCACCCTTCCTGCCCAGGAAGGCTGGTATAGCACAGTGGGGAGGAGAGCCTGGCTGGGAGTCCAGAGTCTGTCAGTTCAAATCCCTGCTTGTGTCTCCTGGGTGTCAAGGGCCAGCTAAAGATCACCCCCACAGGGAGTGGCTCAGGGGCAGAGCTTGGAAAAGTTACTTTTTTAAACTACAACTCCCATCAGCCCCAGCTAGCATGGCCACTGGATCGGGCTGATGGGAGTTGTAGTTCAAAAAAGTAACTTTGCCAAGCTCTGCTCAGGGGTGACGTGCCCTGCCACCTGTGCAGCCGTGGGCAAGATGCATAGTCCCAAGGGGCCCAGTTGCCCCCCAGCTGGCAGTTTGGACAAGGAAGGGGCTGGCTTGTGCAGCTGTGGCAAACTGAGCAGGCCCTGGCCAGCTGGGGAGGACTAGCCTCAGAGGGAGGCAATGGGAAACCCCCTCTGAATACCACTCACCATGAAATCCCTATTCGTAGCGTCGCCATAAGTTGGGATCGACTTGCAGTCCATTTCCATATATAACTTACAAGATCTGAGCAGGGTGGTTCATGACAGATGCTATTGGAGGTCGCTGATTCATAGGGTTGCCGTAAGTCCGGATCGACTTGAAGGCAGTCCATTTCCATTTTGCTTCGGGTGGGTTGCAACCAGGCTGGAGGCAGCTTCGTGGCTCAGAGTCAAGATGGTGGCACCCAGCACCCGTTCAGCAGCCCTGAGCCCCAAGGGTCAAATTGTTCAGCAGGGTGGGCAAATCTGCCCATTTCTGTTCTTTAAGTTCCTCATTTTTCCAGTCTTAAATTCAGTTCTCCATATTTCTGCAGCAGTTTGTTATTTAAAAAAATTAAGATCTTCATGAAAATTTATCATTGTTTCGTGCAAATGCCTCCTAATAAACACATTTGTATGCAGTTTTGACTCAATTGCATACTCTGTTTCCTGTCATATAATGCATTTTTGTCTGCTGTTTCCACTAATACATATGTCTTTATGCACACTTTCCTTCTAATAGATGTGTTCTTGTACGCGTTGTTTGGTAGCAGAACTGCATCGCAACATTTGGAGAAGTGCGGATCTTCAAGGACAGCCGCGTTTCGGTTCATGTATTGGTACACCAGTGTGGTGTAGTGGTTAGAGCATAAGAGCATAAGAAGAGCCTGCTGGATCAGGCCAGTGGCCCATCTAGTCCAGCATCCTGTTCTCACAGTGGCCAGCCAGGTGCCTGGGGGAAGCCCGCAAGCAGGACCCGAGTGCAAGAACACTCTCCCCTCCTGAGGCTTCCAGCAACTGGTTTTCAGAAGCATGGTGCCTCTGACTAGGGTGGCACAGCACAGCCATCATGGCTAGTAGCCATTGATAGCCCTGTCCTCCATGAATTTGTCTAATCTTCTTTTAAAGCCAAGCGTTGGACTACGACCTGGGAGACCAGGGTTCAAATCCCCACAGCCAAGAAGCTCGCTGGGTGACCTTGGGCCACTCACTGCCTCTCCGCCTCAGAGGGAGGCAATGGGAAACCCCCTCTGAGTATCGCTTACCATGGAAACCCTATTCAGAGGGTCGCCATAAGTCGGGATTGACTTGAAGGCAGTCCATTTTCATTTTTTCTGCTTCACACGGGTGTAGTATCTTCCACTTAGCCCTACAGAGAGATCCGAATAATTCATGGCTTTTATATTTTCAAAGAGACAAGGGAACAAAATGACAAAAAGAAACTGTCCTGGTCTGAGTAATACAGAGCTATTTAAAGATTTTTTTTATTGACAAAATTACCTTCAAATCTAAAAAAAAACCCAATGAGAGCCAGTGTGGCGTAGTGGTTAGAGAGTTGGACTATGACCTGGGAGACCCGGGTTCAAATCCCCACACAGCCAGGAAGCTCACTGGGTGACCTTGGGCCAGTCACTGTCTCTCAGCCTCAGAGGAAGGCAATGGTAAACCACCTCTGAATACTGCTAAAAGAGAGCCAGTGTGGTGTAGTGGTTAGAGTGTTGGACTACAACCTGGGAGACCAGGGTTCGAATCCTCACACAGCCATGAAGCTCACTGGGTGATCTTGGGCCAGTCACTGCCTCTGAGCCTCATGAAAACTCTGTTCATAGGGTCGACATAAGTCGGGATCGTCTTGAAGGCAGTCCATTTCCATTTTATTGGCTTGAGGATTGCAAAATAGGAAGCTTCTCATTAACAGGCAAACTGAACTACATTTCTCCCTGAGCCCTCCTGGGGCAGCAGCCACGGGGGTAAAATGCATGGTCCGGGCAAGTCCTCCTCCTCTTCCTCTTTCATGCCAGCTCATTTCTGTCTGGTGTCCTCCCCTCACTGGCCCCACTTCTAGCGACAGCTTGATGTGCCACTTCCAAACCGGCACTTAGCTTCTGCTTGGCATGCACAACCAGCTGGAACTCCAGCTTGGCTCTGCCACCATCACCCCTCTGGGCTGTTGCCGAAAAGTGCTTATTTAAGGCAGCTGGAGCAGTAGACTTTACCTGCCAGGAGCCTGTCATTACCAGCAGGGGAGTGGGGTGGAGAAATCGCAGCAGCCCGGCTATTACGGCACTCTATAATCACGGCGGCTTACGCTGCTGCAGCACATTTGCATGCAGATGGATTTCAAGGCATTCCCTAGGAATCTTGAAAAAGAGCCCTTTGGGTGCTGCTGAAAGACATACACCTTAGGAGTGTAGGGCTGAAACTGAGTCAGACACATTGCCCCATCTAGCTCAGTATTGTCTACACTGACCGGCGGCAGCTCTCCAAGGTTTCAAGAGCCTTTCGGAGCCCTACCTGGAAATGCTGGCGACCGAAGGTGGGATCTTCTCCGTGCAAATCAGATGCTCCGCCAGTGAGCTCAGGCCTTTTCCTCTTCCATGCTTCTGGCTCCTCCCCCCTGAGGCCCCTCTGTGCCATCTAAGCAGCTTGGCCAATGGCACCGAGAATCCCTTTTACTTGCCCTGACCTTGGAGCAGCTCAGCCAATCACTGCCATAGAGTTCACCCCTAAATCCTAAATAGGGGCGTTGTAATGTGAGTAGGAACTCAAGTGAATTAGTAATAGTTGTATGGGGGAATCAGTTTGGGGTGGAACCAGCAGGAAAAGGAGAGTCAAGAGCTCTCTGTCTGAGTTAGAGCAATACAGCTGTTAGTTCTGCAGCAACACACTGTTAAGTAAAGTTTGTTCCTTCTATCCAGTATTTGTAGTTCATTTAAAATCTTGCAAATATTACAGGCGTGGCTTCGTGGTAGAGCACATTGCTTTTGCATGGGGAAGGTCCCAGATTCAGTCCCCAATGGCACCTCCAGGTAGGGCTGGGAAAAACTCCTGCCTGAAACTGTGGAGAGCTGCTGCCAGTCAGTGTTGACAATACTGAGCTGGATGGACCAAGGGCATGACCCACTCTTAAGGCAGCATTCTGTGTTTCGTCACTTGGGGAAAGGTTGCAGCTCAGTGGTAGATGCATGCAAACAATCCCAGGATCAGTCCCTGAGATCTCCAGCGAGGGCTGAGAAAGATTCCTGTTTGAAATCCTACAGTGCTGCTGCTGCCAGTCAGTGCGGGCGATACTGGGCTAGATGGCTCAATCATCTAACTCAGCATAAGGTAGTTTCTTGTGTTCCAATGGCAACCAGAGTCCCCTTTGCCTGACCGTCCACAGGGCAGTTCAGCCAGTTTAGTATTTGTGTGTTCCATTTATTTTATTTGCATCCCACCCTTCCAGCAGGAGCCCAGGGCGGCAAACAAAATGACTAAAATCCCTTTAAAACATCTTAAAAGCAGACTTTAAAATATATTAAAACAAAACATCCTTAAAAAACATTTTTAAAAGCTGTAAAAACATCTTTTCTAAAAAAAGATTTAAAAAATCTTAAAAAGCAGTTCCAACACAGATGCAGACTGGGATAAGGTCTCTACTTAAAAGGCTTGTTGAAAGAGGAAAGTCTTCAGTAGACGCGGAAAAGATGACAGAAATGACGCCTGCCTAATATTTAAGGGGAGGGAGAAACGATGCTGCAAAAGAGTAAATATAGAGAGGCGTGTATGGATCTTCAGCTCTGTATTTTTCACGCATCCAGATTAGAATTCCAATTTATTTCTTCGTAGCTGGGAAAAAAGGGAGAATTGAAAGGGAAATGTTTCAAAGCCTGTATAACAGATTATTAAGAACTGGGAAATGTCCACTTAAAACAGGGATTTGTTTGACTTTTGTTGCAGTCGGGTGAAAATGGAAGGCAATGAAACAGGCAGGATTGTTCCTGCTGCTGCTCTGTGGTGCCAGGGTGTTGCTGTCGAGTGGGTTCAGGCAGTGCCAGCTGGGCCTCACCCACTCTTTTTGTCTGTACCATGCGAGTGCCCAGCACAAACTGGCTCCACTATAGCTGCATGGAGAGAGGCCAAGTGTCTGCCGGGCCCACAAAAGGACTATTGGTGTGAGTAGATGTGAAGTGCAAAGTCTCTGTGGGGGGAAAACGATTTATCGCATCTCTGACTTGACAGCCAAGTCAGCTGGCAGGAGGGGAGACTCCCTTCCCCTCGGAGAGAGGAGCAGCATCATTCCGCTGGCGCAAGGCAGAGGCTCTCCATGCCAGCACGAAGATGTTCGACACATGTTCCCTCATTACCAAAAGGTGCATTTGCAGCTCTGATGCTTTGCTTACAGCTTTATGAGTCAGGACTCGGCTTCTCGGAAGAGAAGGGTCGGAGCTCGGATGGGCAGATGATATGTCCCTTTTGGCCTCTCGTTTCTTTCAGTCTGAAATCCTGCCCTCCGCATTTCTGCTTTGGTTTGTGATTTCTTTGAAAGTCCTCATGAGAATTCATCAGCAATTTAGTGCAAATTTATCCTGACACCACACACATTTTGGCATGCGCTTTTCCCCAAGGTAATGCATTTGTGTTTATTATTTGGTATATGATTGCAAGTATATGCTTTTTAATGCACGCTTTACCCCAGTATATGCATTGTGTACACATTACTTGGCTGGGGAACTGCATTGCAAAACTCGGAGAAGTGCACATTGATTGTATTGTGTTTCCCCCCGGAAAGTGTGGATCTGGTACGCTTGCCTTTAAATGTGAGCTGAATCTCCTTTCTCCCCCATTCCAAGCTATTGCTCAAAATGTGCCAGGAGAGGCTGGACTAATTTGAGGCTTTCCCTCCCCACCACCCTTGGAAAATTAAAACAAATGATCTCCTCCCCTCCTCCCACCTCATAACCTCCAGCAGGCTTGCTAGCAATGAAGCAGAGACCCTCCCAGGCCACAGGCAGAGCAGGCTGTTGAAGTGGGAGTCCCAAAGGTCAAATGAACAAGCCCACTTACAGGTAATGGAGCAAAAACGAATTTACACACTTCCAGAAGGCCAAGAGGGGCAGAGCTCTACATTTTCAGTTTCTGGGCATGAAGTCAGGAAGCCCTCCTTGCTATTTGATCTCCAGCATTTGATATGGGGCGTATATTGCTTCTGATCACGGAGGTTCCATTTAGTTATTGTGGTGACCCATCACTGACAGACCCCTCCTCCTCCTCCCCCTCCTCCTCCATGCATTTGTCTCCTCCAGCCTTCCCCAACCTGGTGCCCTCCAGAACATTTGGACTACAACTCCCATCAGCCCCAGGGGGAGTTGTTGTTCAAAAGATCTGGGCTGTGCTGGTGTGGGGCTGATGGGTGTTGTAGTCCAAAACATCTGGAGGGCACCAGGTTGGGGGAAGGCTGGTCTAATCTCTGTTTAAAGTAGTGGTCCTCCAGATATTGTTGGACTTCAGCTGTAATCATCCCTGAGAATTGGGCATGCTGGCTGAGGCTATTGGGAGCCAGAGTTCAATAACATCTGGAGGGCCAGAGGTTGCCTCTCCTTGTTTCGAAGCTGTCTGTGATAGAGGCCAATGTTACATCTTTTGGCAATATGAGAACTACTACCACTGGGGTGGTTTGGGAATACAGAATGAAGAATCTACAAGTAATGGGGATATAAATATAGAAGCTGAAACAAAGAGCAGTCTCAGGTGATCCAAAATTAGATGGATGGTTATTAACCAGAAGGGGCAGACCTGGTGCTGAGCATTTCCAAAGAGCATCTCTTCAAGGCAGAGTTGGAAGGGAGAAGGACTCAAAAGTCCCCCCCCCCCAAGACAGAGAAGTATGTAGAAACAGGCATACATAAGAATCATAGAATAGTAGAGCTGGAAGGGGCCTATAAGGCCATCAAGTCCAACCCCCTGCTCAATGCAGGAATCCAAATCAAAGCATTCACGACAGATGGCTGTCCAGCTGCCTCTGGAAGGCCTCCAGTGTTGGAGAGCCTACTGCCTCTCTAGGTCATTGGTTCCATTGTCGTATGGCTCCAACAATTAGGAAGTTTTTCCTGATGTCCAGCTGAAATCTGGCTTCCTGCAGCTTGAGCCCATTATTCCGTGTCCTGCACTCTGGGATGATTGAAAAGAGATCCCAGCCCTCCTCTGTGTGACAACCTTTCGTGTACTTGAAGAGTGCTATCATATCTCCCCTCAGTCTTCTCTTCTCCAGGCTAAACAGGCCCAGTTCTTTCAGTCTCTCTTTATGGGGCTTTGTTTCCAATTCCCTGATCATCCTTGTTGCCCTTCTCTGAACCTGTTCCAGTTTGTCTGCATCCTTCTTGAAGTGCGGAGACCAGAACTGGACGCAGCACTCAAGATGA
The DNA here is from genome assembly GCF_030035675.1 of Rhineura floridana. Classification (NCBI taxonomy): domain Eukaryota; kingdom Metazoa; phylum Chordata; class Lepidosauria; order Squamata; family Rhineuridae; genus Rhineura; species Rhineura floridana. The sequence continues at coordinate 185,595,682 of NC_084484.1, read as the reverse complement.
GGCCTAACCAGTGCTGAACAGAGGGGAACTAGTACTTCACGCGATTTGGAAACCATACTTGTGTTAATGCAGCCTAATATAGCATTTGCCTTTTTTGCAGCCACATCACACTGTTGACGTTTGAGAGGAAAAGATGTACGGAGGGTGGGTGAGGATTTATGGTTTTTTGCTCTGGCAGCTGGGATTAGTGTGCTGCCAAAGCTTTCTGTGGCTATAGGGGGGTGGTTATTGTTTCGTTTTAGTTTATTTTAGTTTTGTTTTATGTATGACATATTATTTTGGCTTTTAATCATGTTGTGAGTCTCTTGGAGACTGTGACGTCCTTCCCTGGCTCTCCCTGTCAAGTTCCTACCTGCGCGTGGCTACTGCCTGTCACTAGGCACCACCAGGGACTCCACCAGTCCGGACTGTCCTTTATTTTATTTTTTCTCTCCCCGCTCTAGCACAGATCTCAACAGATCCCCCTGCTAGGCAACCACCAGTCACGTCCTAATACTAGTATTCCCAGAGACTCTGAATACTGGTATTGTTATTCTCTTCACCGCTGCCACCATTTGTTACAGTTCCCCTTCAGCCTTGGTCATTACCTTACCCTCCCTTCTGGTCTGTGAAACCCCAGCCAAGGATCAGGCCTTTGGTAAACCAAATTAAGTATTTATTACAGATAACAAAGCTAACAAGATTAACAAGATTTCTTCTTAAGGCACATAAGCATATGGTTTTACTCAATACTAATCCGAACTCCACCCCCCTCCTTCTCCACTCTCTCCTGGCAAACCACTCTCTAAACCCCACCAAGCAACCCACTCTTTCTCTTCTCCCCCCAGATTCCACTCTCCCTCTTCCTTTTATACGTTCAGCCATTTTAAACACTCAGCCAATCATCTCGCATTCTACTGCCCATTCACTCCCCCTCCTCTTTCACTCCACTTACCATGTATCTTCTAAACAACATCACTTACCATATATACATTAATATAGGAACATCACAGAGACCTTTGGGTGGCAAGGGGTGGATAAATAAAAAAAATAATAGGGAGAGTGCTGGGCAGTGGGGAACATAAGTGGAGCCTGTGGGATCAGGCCAAAGAGGGCCTAATCTCGTCCAGCATCCGGTTCTCACAGTGGCCAACCAGATGCCCATTATGGGAACCCGCAAGCAGGACCTGAGTGCGAAGAGCACTCTCCCCTCCTGCGGCTTCCAGCAACTGGTATTCAGAAGCGTACTGCCTCTGACTGTGGAGGCAGAGCGTAGCCATTGGGGCTAGTAGCCATTGATGGCCTTGTCCTCCATGAGGGAATCGTCTTTATTCTGATTGGGAGAATGCTGCCTGCTTGTGGGCTTCCTATTGGGGCATCTGGCTGGCTCCTGTGAGAAAAAGATGTTGGACTGGATGGGCCACTGCCCTGATCCACCTGCAGAACTCGTCTTGTCTTCAAACGGATGCCCACAAGCAAGACAGCCAGGGAACAGCCTCCTTCCCCCCCCCCCCCGGCAAGTTGTTTTTCAGAAGCATAACAGTGATGCTGTAAAAATATGTGACCGGTCAATCATCTTTTTCTTTCTTTTGACCTGACCAAATGCCAGGCCCTAACTTCTGATAACACCTCCGCCATAATTTCCCCCCTAACAGTTGTTTCTGTATCCCATCCCACTTAATGTACACAGCAGCTGTCATCTAGGTTGTGGCATCTTTCAGGCCCAAAAGGAGCGTTGGGTCATTTTTTGCAGGGGACGCTAATTTTAGCACCGCAGAGATTGACTCACCGCTGACAATGACACTCCTACACTGGCAAGGCTCATTTTCCCTTGCAGCGTGAGTAATGCTGCTTGTCACATCAGCCAGCTCTGGGAAAATCCTGCTAGGGGGGTAGGGGGCGCTTCGGCCTGATCTTGCTGTTAGGGATTGGGGGAGAAATTCCATTCAGCTTGCATTCAAAGGCAAATCTGTCAAATTCGGACTTTACGAAATAATATGAGAACTGAACCACAGCCACCCTTCGAAATTCTGAATTGTTTGCGATGCCGTTCTTCAACCAACCAACGTTTACAAAAATGCATATATTAGGGGAAAGTGTGCTTAAGAATGAATATTATACTAATGAAAATAACATGCAAAATGCATTCTATTCAAGGGGGAAATGCTTGCAAAATGTGTATGGCAGTCAAAACTGCCTACAAAAATGTGTTTACTAGGAGAAATTTGTACTAAAATGTTGGAGAATTTTCAAGAGGATTTTTTTGTTTTTTTAAAAATTGCAAATTATTGCAGGAATGTGGAGATCTGAATTTAAGGCTGGAAAAATGAGAACGCAAGAAAACTGAAATGGTCAGATCCTTCCATCCCTACTTGCAGCCGCCCCCCTCCCCATCATTCATGTCAGGATGCCTCATCGGAAATGATTCATAAAGTAAGTAAGAAAATAAATAGCAAGAAAACCAAAGCAGGCAGTTAAAGGATATAAGAGGTGCCTTGAAGGATCAGACCCAAGTAGGTCCATGTAGTTTAACATCCTGCCCCCAGACAGCACACCAACATGGCTTGACGGAGGTAGCCCTTTCCTGCGAGTCCTGACCTCTGGCAATTTGAGGTTGACTGCCTGTGGCCAGAGAGGTTCCATTCTTGGCCACTGGCAGAGAAATTGCCAGAGGACAGATTGAATTCTCCCTCATTGGTCAGGGATGGGGAACATCTGTGTCCCTCGAGACATTGTCGGGCTCCAACTCGTGTCACCCCGCACCAAACTGCATGGCCAACGTTCAGGGAAGATGGAAGATGGAAACCAGAGAGTGCCACAGGTATTCCCCACCCCTGAGATGTGAAACACTAGCTTTAGCAACATCTGCTTAACGCCTTCAGGGCTGCTGAACCCCAGATGCACAAAGCCCCACAGCTGGATGCGACAGAGGGTGCCAGCAGCTGTATGGGATCTGAGAGTTTTGCTCCAGCACCCATTGTGACATTGCAAGAGATTCCCAGGACACCCCATTATTCCACTGGCACCCTTAAAATGTCGCAGCTGTTTGAGTACCCTGAGCAGGCCCAGAATCCTTAGGAAGCCGCCTTGCATTAAGTCAGACCATTGGTCCCCCTGGCTCAGTATTGTTTACACTGACTGGCAGTCGCTCTCTGCAGTTTCAGACAGGAGTTCTTACCAGCCCTACCTGGAGCTGCCAGGGATTGAACTTGGGACCTTCTGCATGCAAGGCAGATGTTCTACCACTGAGCTATTAATACTGTCATAGGAGTGGAGGAAGTTGCCATATCCTGAGCTAGACCCTCGGGCTATTTTATTTATTTATTTATTGCATTCATATCCCACATTTTCCTCCAAGGAGCTCAAGATGATGTACGCGGTTCTCCATCCCTCTCCATTTTATCTTCACAACAACCCGGTGAAGGAGGTTAGGCTGAGAGGTGTGACTGGCCCAAGGTCAACCAGTCAGCTTCAGAGTGTTATGTAAATTTGTATAGATATTAGCAGAGATCATCAACGGTCTGAGATGCGCTTGTGCCAGTGTGTGCGTTTACCTTAGAAGCAGCTTTTACCCTGTGTTGAGATAACTGAGACTTAACACTTAGTAAAATAAGAAAAGCTACTTTATTTATAGAAATATATAGTAGTTAGGAAGGCATCCCTAGTTCTAACTAACTAACTAAGTCGGAGGCGCAATGCCCAGACTTTACACTGGAAGGAAGCTAGGCAGAGAAGAGCACAGGTAAAGGTAGGCAGTCTAGCCAGCTGGAAGACCCTAACTCTATCTTCCTTCTGGAACACAAACAAAAGAACCCAAACAAAGTTGGGAGGACTTGAAAGGCCATCTTGTCACAATAGGATCATCCGCCTCTTGTGTAAATTTGTATAAATGAGCAGAGCTCGTCAACGGTCTGAGATGCACGTGTGCCAGTGTGTGCGTTTACCTAAGTGGCAGGCTTTTGCCCTATTTATTTATTTATTTATACCCTGCCTTTCTTTTCATGAAACCCAAGGCAGCTTCCATATGGTTCCCAGGCAGTCTCCCATCCGGGCACTGACCAGACCTGACCCTGCTTAGCTTCAGCAGGGAGATGGCCACATGTGCCTTCAGACCATAGCCTACATTGAGATCACTGAGACTTAAGACTTGGTAAAATAAGAAAAGCTGCTTTATTTATAGAAATACACAGTAGATAGAAAAGCATCCCTAGTTCTAACTAACTAAGTCGGAGGCACAACGCCCAGACGTGGGAGTTGCCCTCATGGCTAGGAGAGAGAGAGCAGAGACAAAGGTGTCTTGTCTCTCTCAGACAGTCGAAAAAGAGAAGAGAGGAAAGGGCGGAAGGAGGAGGGGCAGATCAGCTTCCCTGAGCATATCAGTCTGCGAGGGAAGGCAGTCAGTCAGAGCATCACAGGTAAAGGTAGTCAAGCCCAGCCATCTGGAGGACCCAAACTCTATCTCCCTTCTGGAACATGAACAAAAGAACAAAACAGCCTTGCCCCACTTCCAACACAGGGCTGAGTCTAGCCGAGTGCCATCTGCAGATTTCAGGCAGGCTCCTTCCACAGCCTTGCCTGCAGATGCTGGGGGTTGAACTGGGGACCTTCTGCACACAAAGCACATCCTCATGCTGCCATATGGTCCCAGGCTATGGTCTGAAGGTACATGAGGCCATCTCCCTGCTGAAGCTAAGCAGGGTCAGGTCTGGCCAGTTCCTGGATGGGACACCACCTGCGAACCGTATGGAAGCCGCCTTGGGTTTCTATCATGAAAAGAAAGGCAGGGTAGAAATGGAATAAATCAATAATAAATAAATATGCCTGCTCCAATTAAGCCTTTATCTGAAGGATACTCAGGCTTAGGGTTTCAGTCTCCAGGGGAAGAGAGTTCCACAGTTGGGGCAGCCGCCAGGAACATCTTCTGTATGAGCTATACATATTCTAGCATTGTGCATGAGCTTATGGGGGGTGCTCTCAGCACTGATTCTAATGACTCTAAGCATTTTACACACATTAAAAAGTTTCTAATCCTGTTACAATAACAGGACCTGGGAGACCAGAGTTCAAATCCTCCACTCAGCCCTGGAGCTCACTGGGTGACCTTGGGCCAGTCACATCTCTCGGCCTAACCTACCTGATAGGGTTGTTGTGAGGAAGAGAACCATGTATGCCCCCTTGAGCTCCTTGGAGAAAAGATGAGTTATAAATGTTATAACAACAACTCCATAAGGTAGGCCAGTTTTAATATCTCCCCATATGATGTGGGGCGGAGGGAAGTGCTGAGGGGCAAACTGGGTGTGGCGTTAGTCACACAATTAGTAATTGCACAAATGATTTGTTGTAGCTGAATAGCAGACGTGAGGCCAAAGCCTCAGTAGGCCACGCACGTTTTTAAGCCACAAGGAGAGGCTTGTTGCCTCAGGATCCTGCCTTAACAGACAGATGGGGAGCCTGTGTCCTCCAAGGAGCAGAGGAGGCTGCCTCAGAAACATGGAATAGTTGAGTTGGAAGAGGCCTATAAGGCCATCAAGTCCACCCCCCTCCCCAATGAATGCAGTATGGCCTAGTAGCACAAAGTCACTCTTCTCACAAAAAGAGACCGGAGAAAGGGTGGGAAGCACTCCCTTTTGTCTACACTTGGCCATACCAGAGTGACAAGTCACAATCCGTTCTGAAGCTGTTTTTTGCGAAGTCAAACTGTTGGTCCTCCAAGCACTCCGTTGTCTACTCTGACTGACAAAGGCTCTCCGGACTTTCAGGAGAGCTTTCTTGGCCCTGCCATCCAGGACCCCGCAGTTAACGTTAAGTCTAACTTAAGTTGTCAGGATATGAACAGTCCAATGTCTTCTTCATGGGAAGCATATGTTGTAACACGGAGCTCCACAGCTGTGGTACCCTGTCAGGCTGGGTGTTCAGAACTGTACATAAGAAAAATGTGCTCAAAGCAGTTAGGAAAAGATGCACCCCTTCTTCCAAGTCTGACCCTGCACACTCTTCCCTGCTCTCCACCTCACACCACAGTGGTACAAGACCCATCATGCCCCAGTTAAGTGCTCCTTCATAGGCTAAACAGACAAACTCAAGTCTTAAATGCTGACTAAACTGGTAGGAATTCTCATGGTTGCAGATCATCCTGAGCGATACCATCTAGCTTAGGACTGTCTACAACAGGGATTGCCAACCTGTTGCCCGCAGGTGCCATGGTGCTTGTGAAGGCTTTCAGTGGGGGCCCCAGCCGGTAGCCCAGAATCTGAGCTTTCATTTTTTAAAATATAAGTAAGTTGCTAGCCCTCCTAGAAAGAAAGTTATGGAGCAAAATGTGCAGGTACTCTTCTAAGCGATTTCTGTGAAATGAGCTAGCCTGGTTGCTCCTGCCTGTCAGTGTTATTATCCAATGAGTGAAGTCAGAGATAGGCTTTGGTTAGAGTTGGCACCAGTGAAAAACAGGGTTCTTGCATCTTTAACAGCTGGATGGCAGGCAGAAATTCAACAGGTCAAGTCTTTTCTAGTGTGGAAATATAATTGTGGGAAAAACTTCACCATGCCTACTTTCTAATTTTGTGTTATGCCATCCTCCTTATGGCAGCCATTTTGTGACTGGTGCCCCCAGCACTCTCTCAAAACTTGAAATGTGCCCTCTGGTCCAAAAAGGTTGGTGGCCCCTGGGCTACACTGGCTGGCAGCAGCTCTCCAGGGTTTCAGGCAGGAGGTCTCTCCCAGAGCTATCTGGAGATGCCATTGGGGATTGACCCTCGTAAATGCTCCACCACTGAGCTATGGCACCCCCCCTGATGTTGGTGGACTCTGTAGCCAATAGTAAGGGTAACGGGAGTTGTAGTCCAGTGATATTTGGAGAGTCACAGGTTTCCAACATGCCTGAACACGTGTTGGTTATGCTGTCAGTGTTAAGAGATTCTCAGTGTGCCCTCTTGTTGTGTAAATGTGAAACACAGCAGTAGACCATCTGTGCAAGCTTCAAGCAGACCACACCACACCCTTCACCCAGATGTTTTGGACTACAACCCACCAGCCCCAGCCTATCCAGCTGTATTCCCATCAGCTGGGGTGGACTAGAGTTTGAGGCTCTGCACACACCATGTTGGAATATGTGGTTCAACTCCAACTTGTGGGTTGAGGCTGCATGGGGTTAAAAAGGGTAGCTAGAGAGGAGACCTTCTGGTTGCTAGCCTATCCTTTGATCTCCTGCTGACTCTCCCTTCCTGCTAGACTGATATGCAGAGGATGTTGACCACTTCTCCTTCCTTCTTCTTCTTTCTCTTGAGAGGGAGAGCAGACATCTTCCTTTTGTCTCTCCCTCTCCTCCAAGCATGAGGGCAAACACTAGGCTTAGTGTTTGCATCTCTAACTTAGCTAGTTAGCTAGCTGTTGAACTCTTTCCTATCAAGCATGTACTTCCAGAATAAAGTAGTTATTTCTTATTTTAAAGCTTAAAGTCTCTGTCTGACTAATTTGCAGGGAAGGTGTAATCTTTAGCAAAGATTCAAACACATAAAGGCTCACTCAGTCTCTCCATTCCCAATTTCGCCACTCTGCGACACACCATACATTTAAAGCACACTGCTTCCTGAGAACTGTAGTTTGTTAAGGGTGCTGGGAATTGTAGCTCTGTGAGGGGTAAACTACAGTTCCCAGAATCCTTTGGGGAAATAGGGTGCTTTAGATGTGCTTTAAGTTTATGGTGTGCATGCAGCTCTAATCCAAAACATCTGGACGGCACCAGGTCGGGAATTGCAGATCACAACCTCTGGAGAGGAAGGCGTCCACAGAGCTCGAAAATCTATAGACAGAGCAGAAATCCACAAAACAAACAAACGGAGAGGCTAATGAATTTTTTACAGGCTACATTTACGCCTCCTTTCCAAACTCAGCAGTGTCCATTCTTGACAACAGAACTACTAACCGGCAGCCTTGAAAGCTAATTAGAGCCGACTGAACGTTTGACCCCACCTCGCTTTCTCTTTCCTTGGCAACCATCTGTACCGGAGAACGAAAAAGGGGGGGGGGAGAGAGAAGGAGTTCACTTATGAAATTGCCACTTGTGGAGATGAAAGTGAATGCATGAGCAGATAATGAAGCATTGCATTGCAAAAGGGTAATGCCAGGCAGGAATTGTGGGTTTTCTGGTGTGTGTGTGTGTTGCAAACAATGCACACAGCAACATAAATTAATGGGAATTAATGAAAGCCCCCCTAAGGTAAGAACTCGCCTTCTGGCAAGTCAAGGGACCACAGAGTTCAGAGAGGAGACAGAAAATTTGATTCTGGTTTGGGGTGATCTTCAGGGCTGCCGCTTTCTTGTGCACAGCTCAGCCTTTGCTATAAGAACCACAGGATTTCCGGATTTAAGAAACAACCAATTAGCAAACCTCATTTGGGTAAAGCATATCACTGCAAAAAGATTGAAGACAGGAAGAAGCAGCTGTTTAACTTGAGCAGGGGCTGAGGGTAAAATAAAGGTGGTAATAGCAAGCCTCGCCAAGAGCCAGTGTGGTGTAGTGGTTAAGGTGTTGGACTACAACCTGGGAGACCAGGGTTCGAATCCCTACACAGCCATGAAGCCCACTGGGTGACCTTGGGCCAGTCACTGCCTCTCAGCCTCAGAGGAAGGCAATGGGAAACCCCCTCTGAACACCACTTACCGTGAAAACCCTATTCATAGGGTCGCCATAAGTCGGGATCAACTTGAAGGCAGTCCATTTCCATTTAGCAAGCCTCGCCAAGTCTCCATAGAACAGCCACTAGAGGGCAGCTGTGCTCCCTGATTGTTACATCCCGGGCTTATTAATCATCTCCGCATAGAACGTGAGTTGGCAGTGGGATCCCTGAGCATGCCTTGAGCTTTGTGAGGCCATCTTTGTCCAGTTGCTAAGACCCTCCCTCCCCTCTGAGCTGTTGACAGGGCAACTGGAGACTGGTGGAGGTGGGCAAGAGCTACTGGTGCAGGAATAGCATCAGTTTTGACACTGGTGTTGATAAAAGCAGCTCTGGTAGCCTTTTGGATGTTGTGACTGGAAGTTGGATCAAGGAACTGACTGTTTTGACAAGTACCACAAGGTGGATGAAACCATTTGGTAACCTTGTTGTCTGGACTAGAGATGTGAAGGTCCAGAAAAAAAAAACAGAAAAAAATGTGCGCCCCCCCCCCCCCCAGCCTTCACATCTCTAGTCCGGACGGTCTTTCCAAGACTTGAGGAGAACCCTGCCATGACTCCTGCTGTTTGACTGGATCAGATGGAGTAGGGTGCTGAGATTTCCCTTGCCACGTGGCATGGGGCCATGAAGATGGTTGGGGAAGGCTGCCTTACATCCTTATGAATATGAGGGAGGGGGGATAGTTAGGAATAGGATTTTTTCACCTTTTCGGACTTTCTGCTTACGGCTTTGTAGGGTTCTCTTTGGCTGTAGAAAGGCTTGATTCTACCACAAGGGGGTGCTCTGGGACAGCTCAGAGCATCAGGCAGCCTTCCCTCTAGAACACATTCCCTTGTATTTCCGCTAGTTGCCTTGTGCAAACACTTTGAGGTGTGAGTATCATTGCCTTTAATTTACTTAGGAACATAGGACGCTGTCTTCTACGGAGTCAGACCCTTGGTCCATTTAGCTCAGTATTGTCTGCACTGACTGGCAGCAGCTCCCTGGAGTTTCAGAGAGGGAGTCTGTACTAGTCCTGCTTGGAGATGCTGAGGATTGAACCTGGGGCCTTCTCCATGCAAGGGAGGTGCTCTTCCCGCAAGCTACGGCCCCCCTCCCTATTTCCTTCCCCGTTAACTTCTAAAAAGGAAGGGTGGTATTCAGGAGTTCAAGCCTGCCTGGACTCTCTCAGATTTCGTTTTGTTTTTAATGACAATTTTAGATTGTGTTTTTGCATTTCCTGCATCTGTAGATAAATATAAGCCCCACTCTGGTTGGAATGTACATTTCAGTTTTAAATCCACATCCTTCTGTTTCCTCTCCCTTGCTGTAAATTGCATTCACAAAGTGATGCATTCTAGACCCCTGGTCAGCAAGTGCTTTGTGGAAAGGCCACTTTCAGTGGGGGACCCTCTCAAAAGACTACCGCTGTTTCCTCCACATTTCCCCCTTCTCTCTGGGATTTGGCCCTGTTGTGGATTGAAACTACACTGTGAGGTGTTAGTGTCACTTGTGAGGCCTGTTTATAATAAGACTCACAGCTCTCGCGCAGTGTGTGTGCTAGCTGATACTTCCCCGCTTTTGTCTGTGGCCTCTGAGCATGTGCAGAGTCATTATGTTGTGTCAGTCCTAGTAGATCTTGGCTTGGAGAGCTGGGTGTTCAGGTTTACAGGCAGACTGGAGTCTGGGTACCTTTTATTTGTTTTTTCTTCTTCAAATGAAGTCCAGATGCCCTTCAGATGTTGTTGGACTCCAACTCCCGTCAGCTCCAGCCACTACAACCAGTTGTCAGGGATGATGGGAGTTGTAGTCCAGCAACTTCTAAAGGGCTACCCGTTCCCCACCCCTGTTTTAAGGGGTAGGCTGAGGTGTTGGTCCTGGTGAACAGAGCACCTTGCAGGCAAGGCTGGCTGGAGGGCACTAAAGCAACGGCTTGGAGATGGAATGCCATCTTTATATTGGCCCTGGCCAATGCATGACGCCACCCCCAAATCCCACACAGCACTCAGGATGGTTTGTGCTTCCACGTCTTCTGCAAGGAACAACACAGGAACAAGGAAGCTGCCTGACACTGAGTCAGACCATTGGTCAACTTAGCTGAATATTGCCTACACAGGCTGGCAGCTGCTCTCCACAATTTCAGACAGGAGTCTCCCTCAGTCCTGCCTCGAGGTACCAGGGATTGAATTTAGGACCTTCTACATGCAAAGCAGATGCTCTGGCCCTTTCCCTAAGAATTCCCCTATGGGATTCTGCAAGCAGGGGCACTACTTGGGGAAGAGCCATAGGTGAGTGGGACAGCATTCACTTGGCATGCAGAATTAGGAAGCTGCTTTTACGCTGAGTCAGACCTTTGCTGCATCTAGGTCAGTATTGTCTGCACTGATTGGCAGCTGCTCTCCAGGGTTTCAAGATGCCGGGGATTGAACCTAGGACCTTCTGCATGCAATGCAGGTGCTCTGCCACTGAGCTCTGGCCCTTCCCTGAGAGCTGCCTGGCCCTTTTCCTGCACTTTGGTCTCAGTCAGATGCTGCCCTCTTGCACCATTTAAATGACGCAGTGCCCGGAGCAGCTGCGGGATGGAACCGTTTCCATAACAAGCGTCCAGTATCTGGGAGCCTGTCATGTGTGCAGATGGGCATGCAAATCGGGATGATGTGCAGCTGCTGCTTTGCACATACAGCCTCATCCCAGGAGGTCACTCAGGTGAGATTTCGGCACCTTGAGAGGCCAACTACTTGGTGGAAAGGCTTGCAGATGCAGAGGGGAGATGGTGTTTTTGATGAGCGAGTGCAGTTGGGCTGAGCTCTGGAATCATAGAATCATCGAACAGTAGAGTTGGAAGGGGCCTACAAGGCCATCAAGTCAATGCAGGAATCCAAATCAAAGCATTCCCAACAGGTGCCTGTCCAGCTGCCTCTTGAAGGCCTCCAGTGTCGGAGAGCCCACTAGGTCATTGGTTCCACTGTCATATGGCTCTAACAGGAAGGTTTTCCTGCTGTCCAGTTGAAATCTGGCTTCCTGCAACTTGAGCCCATTATTCCGTGTCCTGCACTCTGGGACGATCGAGAAGAGATCCCGGCCCTCCTCTATGTGACAACCTTTCAAGTACTTGAAGAGTGCTGTCATGTCTCCCCTCAGTCTTCTCTTCTCCGGGCTAAACATGCCAGTTCTTTCAGTCTCTCCTCGTAGGACTTTGTTTCCAGTGGTCTTGAATTTCACGGTTCAAAGCTAGAACAGAAGTACTCCTCACTTTTGAATTTCAGGTCTCTCTTGTAGAGTTTTTTGTGCCAACAGGTCAATGCAACTGTTTAAATTGTTTGGTTTTTTTTTTTTTTTAGTAACCAGTCATTTTAACGATTGCTTTGAAATGTTTTCATGTTGCTGTACACCACCACGATGTTTTGCAAGATCGGTGTGTGATATATATATATATATATATATATATATATATATATAAATTCATTCCTTACCATGGACAGAGTGCCTTTCTGCCTGAATTGCAGAGCTTGGAAGATTACTTTTAAAAAGTAATAAATTACAGTTACAATTACTTGGCCCAAAAAAGTAGTAATTACCGTTACAATTACAATTGCTCTGAAAGTAACTGATTGCTTTACTTTTGCTCAAAAGTAATCACTACAATTACATTTCCGTTACTTTTTTAAAAAAACTCCTACAAGGTGCTGGCCTTGGCTGCTGCACATCTAAGAAGCCTAAAACAATATTAAAAATAAACACACACACACAGGGGATAGTAGAATAAAAAAAATTATCCTTAAGATTAACAGAATGGCATAACAGAATCTCACATCCCCCCAAGCAATGAAGATACCCCAACTCTTGAAATCAAATTTTACACTTGAAACGCTTTTATAATATGTTTCTGTTATGTCTCAAAAGAACAAGATGCTCAAAGAGCATGTCAGCCAAGGAATGTCTTTTTACAGTCATTACGTTGCCACCAGTACTGAACAGGCGTTCTATTGCGGCGCTTGAAGGCATGCCTGTGTTGTGCTGCAAAAAACACCGCAGCACACGTGGAAAGCCATGGAGTGATGACACTTCCCTGCTGGGAGACCTCAGGTACCTCACCAGTTCCTCCTCAGCAGTGTCCACTGCTGACTTCTTGCCCTGGGGCAGAAAGTTAAAGAAGTCATCTTCTAAGTCATCTCCTTCCTGGTCTTTATCTGAAGACTGATCACTGTCCTCATTAAGTACACCCATCTTTATTTCAGCTTTCAACAAGGCTTCCATTGTGTATCTAAGAAAGAGAGAAGATATGTTAACACATATATGTTAGGAAACCATCATCTGCTCTTCATTTCCTGATGCTTGTCATGTCCCCTGGTTCAGGGTCCAGCCTGAGCCTGTGGATGATGACATGGAAGGTAGGAAGGTGACCAAGTCACCACACTCATGGGGCAGCACAGCAGACCCTTAAGGATTACCTGCAGCAACCCAAGGTTGTGATGAGGAGCCCCAGGAAGAAAAGGCCCAGCCCCTGCCTACCACCTTAAGCCCTCTGATGCCTCCCTTGAGACAACATTTCCCTTGGAGTAATCCACCCAAAGGGCTTCCCTAATGTTCTTACTTGTTGGTATGGGTGGCGGCCTGACACGATTCCAGCCGATCTAGTTTGAAGCGAGGGTGTACGCAGGCTGCCAGAAGAAGCAGATCCCTGCCAGATCCCCACCTCTCAAGGGTTGTCTGCTGCTGCTTCAGCATTTTGGGAGGAGGGGTGTCATGCATTGGTTCAGGAAGGCCACGTCTCCTTGCCTTTATTGCTTCTTCAATTGCTCTCAGCTTCTCAGGGTGTGCCCTCTGAGGAAGAAGAACAAAGCATGAATCCAAGAAAAAATGGAAGAGGAACTTCACAATTTAAACATAAATAGACAATGGACACTCTTTGAGGACCAGCATGACAAAGGCTTACCTCAAAATGTTTCTTCACATTGGATGAGGGGGAAACAGCTGATCTCAGATTTTTGATCCTTGGAAGGCAGTAATTGCATCGTACAACAACATTTTTCCCACTCTGGCTCACAAATGTACAAGCTTTCTCAAAGCCAAACCATGGTACTTGCTGTTCTGCAGATGTGGCTGTGGGCAACTGGCACTGCTTCATGCCCTCCTCCTCCTCGTGCACAGGGCCTCCTTTCTGAACCTCACTTTCTAGTTTTGCCTCCTCAGGATCAACAAGCTGTGACTCAAGTGGGCGCACTAACTGACTGCTGCTCTCAGCAGCAAAACCTGCAACAGGCGTCTCTGTAATAAACAAGAGATAATGCTCCTATATGGGTGAACTTCAGCTGTGATGTGCCCCCATCTCTTCCCCATGCTGCAAGATCCCCCAGTCAGAGTGGAAGTAAGCAGGTCGATAGCACAATTAAAAGAGATCCTATTTGCTCACTGAATAACCCTGCCTGGGCCAGTCTAACCTACTATCTCACAGGGTTGTTGTGAGAACAAAATGAGACTAGGGTTCAAATCCCCACATAGCCATGAAGCTCACTGAGTGACCTTGGGCCAGTCACTGCCTCTCAGCCTCATGAAAACCCTATTCATAGGGTCACCATAAGTTGGAATCAACTTGAAGGCGGTACATATATTTTTTATTTTGAATATGATGATTATGATAATAAATATGCAGCATTTCAAATTAATTCTGTATGAGAAGCATTCCATGCCAAGCTTGGAAAACCAAGGATGAGGTATAAAATGTAGACAAAAATACTTTTGACAAAATGCCGTTTATATTTTATATATATGAGCCTGGGTAGGGAACATTTAATCTAGCCGACTTGCTTTCAGCAAGAAGGGTTAAGTGCCTTCAGGCTAGGGCAGTCACCAGAAGGCCACAGCAGAGACAAAGGAGCCTAGTGTTGTGGAGATGTTAGATGGGAGCTTTGGGGAGTAAAGATGGAGGCTCCTGAAGGCTGCAATTCTAAACACACTTACTAAGGGATTAAGCCCCATAGAACTCAACAGGACTGACTTCTAAGTAGATATAGTTTGGACTGTGCTGTTGGTAAACCTTGACTAGGGTTCTTCTGCAAAGACTTCCATATCCAAGCAGGGTTGGCAACCCCCTGCCTGGAATACCCTGCCCTTATCTTTTAATGTGGCTGCTCCAAATGTTTTTACAGATTTGACCCTTTACTTCAGAAAGAGGTCTGAAAAATGAGTAAGAGTAAGAAGTATCTTTTAAAATTGTTCTTTTCAATTCACTCTTGAATGAACATCATACCTAGGGCAGATCCACACCATTCCTTTAAAGCACATTCAACACCCATTTGAAGCACATGAATTCCACCACAGAATCATGGGAACTGCAGTTTGTTAAGAGTGGTGAGAACTATAACTGTGAGGGGGAAATGACACTTCCCAGAATTCTTTAGGGGAAGTCATGCGCTTTAAATGCGAGTTGGATGTGCTTTACACATATTGTGTGAATCCGCTTAATAAATTTTGCCTGCATGTAAATTGTTTTAATTAATTTTTCAAAATGAAAATAAGCTATAAAGTGTAGTGGGTGACCATGGGCTACTCACCATTTCTCAGCCTATCTGCCCCTCAGGATGAAAACAATGGAGAACCATGACTACCCCAAGGCATACTTAAAATGTAAAGGAAGTATTGTACAACCATAGTATGCAATTGGATACTTATAGGGACACAGCATGACAAAACTGGGTGGAAGTAAAAGTTCTACACTTAGGAAAAAGAAACCAAATGCACAGTTATAAGATGGGGGATACTTGGCTCAGCAGTACGACATGCAAGAAGGATCTTGGAATTGTTGTTGATCACAAGCTGAATATGAGCCAACAGGGTGATGTGGCTGCAAAAAAGGCAAATGCTATATCAGGCTGCATTAACAGAAGTATAGTTTCCAAATCGTGTGAAGTATTAGTTCCCCTCTATTCAGCACTGGTTAGGCCTCATCTTGAGTGCTGTGTCCAGTTCTGGTCTCTGCACTTCAAGAAGGATGCAGACAAACTGGAACAGGTTCAAAAGAGGGCAACAAGGATGATCAGGGGACTGGAAACAACGCCCTATGAGGAGAGACTGAAGGAACTGGGCATATTTAACCTGGAGAAGAGAAGACTGAGGGGAGATATGATAGCACTCTTCAAGTATTTGAAAGGTTGCCACACAGAGGAGGGCCGGGATCTCTTCTCAATGATCCCAGAGTGCAGGACACAGAATAATGGGCTCAAGTTGCAAGAAGCCAGATTTCGACTGGACATCAGGAAAAGCTTCCTAACTGTTAGAGCCATACAACAATGGAACTAATTACTAGAGAGGTAGTGGGATCTCCGACACTGGAGGCATTCAAGAGGCAGCTGGACAGCCATCTGTTGGGAATGCTTTGATTTGGATTCCTGCATTGAGCAGGGGGTTGCACTTGATGGCCTTATAGGCCCCTTCCAACTCTACTATTCTATGATTCTATGAAAATATTTATATAAGCATGACTATCAAATATGTTTATTTATATAACCTGTAAAGATATTTATAGTGCAATCCTATGTTTGTTTACTCAGAAGCAAGTCCCAATATATTCAATGGGGCTTACTCAACCAGGGAAAACGGCAGCCTCAAGTGATAAGGAACTTGTTCTTTTAACAAGTCCTTTAAGTTGAGACCTTATCCCAGTCTGCGTCTGTGTTGAAATTGCTTTTTAATATGTTTTTAATTTTTTTCTTTAAAAAAATGTTTTTAAAGCTTTTAAAAATGTTTTTAAAGATGTTTTGTTTTAATATATTTTAAAGTCTGTTTTTATGATTTTTAAAGTGTTTTTAGTGCTTTTGTTTGCTGCCCTGGGCTCCTACTGGGAGGAAGGGTGGGATATAAATAAAATAATAAAAATAAATAAATAAACTTCATTCATTTTTTAAAAAAATGAGTATTAGTTTCCTACATAATAAAAACTGTGATAAACCCTGCCTAATTTCTTTAAAAATAGGGTTGGAGGGAGAGAGATTTACAACACAAACACAAGTCTGCACTTTACTCACAATCATGAAAGGGCGGGGTTGCAGCCAGAGCTTTGAAAAGTTACTTTAAACTACAACTCCCATCAGCCCCAGCCAGCATGGCCACTGGATTGGGCTGATGGGAGTTGTAGCTAGAGCATGTTTAAAAAAAAGTTGTGCAGGGGGGGGTTACATTTTGGTGTATATCTCGGGAATTAGACCACCTAGAAACTTTTTTTTTTAAATTGAAGCGGAGAGTCCAGAGAGTAAGGGGTGGTAGCCAGAGAGCTGGAGCCCCCCCCAAAACCAGAGACTCCAGCCGAAAACACACACACCGGGGCACACACACACACAAATCATTGTCACTCACCTCCACAGCCCTTCGCCATTCTGCTGCAGCCTTCTCCTCCGTTGTTGTCCTTGCCCTGGCTTTTTCCTCCGGCGTTCATTTTTTCCTCTCAGAGTCAGACGCTAGCAGGCTCCCCCTGCCTATTCATCTCTTCCCTCGTGCCTCCTAACACAGATCACGAGGGAAGAGACAGTCTGCGCAGAGGTCCAATCAGTGTGAGGCACATGTCTTGTGTTAACCAATCACAGCCAGGAGCTGACTTCCCCTTGTTCCCGCCCCCAAGTAATGTCCAACCTAACGTGGAAACGTTAAAGTTGAAGCTGAAAAGTAGGGAAATTACTATTCGTTCTGTTACTTGCCAAATGTAATGGAATTACCCACTCGTTATTTAAAATTGTAACGAATTAAAAGTAACTCGTTAAAAATAACGAGTTACTTCCAAGCTCTGCTGAATTGGGATGATAAGCAGAGGCACGTGCACTGCCATTCTGACACTCTATGATTGCATAGCAGAAGCATTTGGTAAAGGACTTGGCATGCAACATCCTGAGGATCTCAGCCATGAATAAATAAAAGGGCCAATGCTCAGTTTCTGACCCTTATGGCTGTGAAGATTGGC
This sequence comes from Rhineura floridana, assembly GCF_030035675.1. NCBI lineage: Eukaryota > Metazoa > Chordata > Lepidosauria > Squamata > Rhineuridae > Rhineura > Rhineura floridana. Next base: position 185,578,102 of record NC_084484.1, on the reverse strand, counting down.
TTGAAAATGAGAGTAATGCTTGGTGACATGTCAGAAATCAGAGCTGGGCTTGAACAAGGCTTCTGGTTGTCAGGAGAGTGGCCCTCCCTGCCCCTTTCCAGGGCCGGCAGCTGCAGATAAATTAGGTCTGAGTGTTTGCATTAAAGAAAAAACACCACAGAACAAAGGCTGATATCCAACTAAGGTATTGAATACGATAAGGCTTACTTCTGAGTAGAAATGGTTAGGATTGTGGTGGTAGATTGTTCTTACTTAAGTCAGTTGATTGAATGGGTCTACTCTGAGTATGGCTAATAGTGAACATCACCAAGACTCCTCCTCCTTTACAACTTCTCACCTCTTCAGGAATCAACAAATTCTAGCCGCTTTTTCTGGTTTCCCTCTTGGCCGGAGTAAGGGAGATGATCAAATGTTACACCTCTGTGATTTTTCATAACTTGAATAACCTGATGGGATTTCCACACTTGGGAGTTGTCAACGTTTCAGCAGAACAGGCAAATTTTCTCTAGACGCAGGCGATGTTATTCCTTATGCCTTAACAGTCACCTCTGTATTACGAATTTCTGCAGATAAGATGTGTCTTGAGGCACAAGTTAAAAAAGGTTCTGCACCACTGAAGACTCAAGTTAAATGCGGCTTCAAAGGAGGAGGAATATTAGGACTTTTCCTTTCAGTCATTTGCTAAAGTGATGAGGTCACTTCCCGTGTTGGGATCTTGCATTTCGGGTTGGGGGATGTGCAGCCCACCAGAAGTTGCTGGACTCCAACTCCCATCATCCCTGTCCCTGGGCCATGTTTGGTAGAGCTGATGGGAGTTGGAGTTCAAGAAAACTCTGCTGTATATGAAATGCTGAAATGGATTTACTTTTTAGATGTATTAGCAAAAAATTAATTGCATTAGCAAAAAAAAAAAAATCATCACCACCACCCTCATTAGTACTATTAGTGAAAGTTGTAGTAATTTATATAGCACCCTCAATGTGAATATAAGGACCACCTGAGCCCTTATATCTCAGCCCGATCACAGAGATCATCCGGAGGAGAGCTGTTAGGTGTCCCTCGTGTTAGAAGTCCAGCTGGCCCTCATCCAGAAGATGGACATTGAGTATTGCCGGTCCCATGCTGTGGAGCACTCTTCCGGCAGAGATATTGTTTAGGTTCTTTTTTTTTTTTTTTTTTCAATAATTTTTATTCAGATTTTCATAAAACATACAAGACAAAATCATAAAACATTCAAAGACAAAAAACAAAATCAAAAATAGTTAAACAAAAAGAAAAAAAGAAAAAAAAAACAAAAATAAAAAATAAAGAGTAAAATATTGACTTCCCATTTGTCAAAGATCAAATCAGTTATAAGTCTATAATATATAACAATCCTGTCTCTTAAGTCATATTATAAAATCACTTTCCTCCAGTAGTTATCTTACTTAATCATCAAATCTCATAAACATTACTTTATTCTTTCCACAAAAAGTCAAAGAGAGGTTTCAATTCTTTAAGAAATATATCTATCAATTTTTTTTTTCCAGATAAGCATATCGATTAATCCATCTCATTACTAATTATGATAATCTTATTGTCATAACCATAGTCAAAATAAACATTTCAATTAATCCATCACATCAGAATCTGTTAGGTTCAATAATTTCAGTAGCCATTGTTCTATTATCTCTATTAGTTCCATTTTCCATCTTCCATCTTCAGTAGTCTTGTTAAGTCCAGTAATTTCAATATCCAATCTTCCATTATCAGTATTCCATAATAATCTTGCTGTCAAAGCCATAGTCATATAGTAAGAGTCTGATGGGGATTACCTCTATCCCAAATATTTTCTTGCCATCCATTCTGAATAGGTTGCTGAAATACTGCTGTAAAATCATATCTCTGTTCTTTTTTTCAAAATACACTGGGTCATCTCTTAAAAGTTTTTCCATTGTCACATGGCTACAGTTAATTCCATAGATTTTCTCTATATTGGGCTCCATCACATCATTCCAGTCCAGAAGATTATCCATGCCATTGATAACTTTATCTCTAGAATCTTCATTCATTTCTTCAGAGATAACATTGAGTTCCAAACAATAGATTTTATTTCTAAAGTCCATAGACTCCAAATCTTGTTCCTGTTCCACGTTGGTTCCAATCTCCGGGATCTCCTCTCTCACAGGGACCCCTATTCCAGTCTCCAGGGTCACCTCTCTCACAGGGACCCCTGTTCCAATCTCCGGGGTCTCCTCTCTCACAGGGACCCCTTCCAGGGTCACCTCTCTCACAGGGACCCTTATATCTTTAATCTCCTGCTTCATTTTACTCAATTCAATTTTCATTATCTCAATCTCATCCATTATTTTCTGAAACATAGTTATTTCCAGATTTTCAGCCACTTTCTTAATTGCCATTTTAAAAGAAAAATATAGGAAAACCACTTCTTATTTCAGCAACAATTGGGTTAATACTCCAAACTTGGTGACATCACAGTATAAACAGAGCAGACAGCCTTATCTCTCCAATAGTTAAGTAAACAAAATGCAGTTCCCAGGATCGAAACAATTAATGGCAATCGTCAAGAAACAGATTCGTCAAAATAAAATAGACCAAAAAGAGAGTAGTCTCAAAACAGTATAATATTTTTCAAAATAAAAATCTGGAATAGAAATCCCTCTTCTGTGTATATCTTTAGAATGCAAATCCAGGACAGCTTTTTGCAACAAAAACAGAGATAAGCTATTAATTAGTGCGTAGCAGAGAGAAGTTACGGCTCCCCAGTGAGATGTCAAAAACTGATCAGTCTGGCAAATCTCTTTTAAACAGCAACAATTTAAGTCAAGTAAAAGAAAAATATAGAAAGAAGGGTGCTTGCCTGTTAGTGCGTTCTCTCTTAGAAGATAAGATGAACGTTCGCTTTAACAGATAGAGCTTGCTGTTGAAAATCCGTCCCACCTTCGTCGGCTGGACCTCGTCCCATAAATTAATGAGATCTGGTCGTCCCAACAAAAATAGGCTTTGAGGTTAATCTCTTCGTTTCTCCCTACCCGGGAGAAGTTTAATCAGTCAAAAAAAAAAAGAAAAAACTGACTGATATATCTGAATAAGCTTCTTTTGAGGCAGGAGCCCGTCTCAAAAGCAGGCACAGGCTAAGTCACCCTTCCCGGAAGTCCGAGATATTGTTTAGGTTCTTGTAATGTTTTGTAAAGTATGAACTTGATAGATTCAGCTTTACATGCGAACTGAATCAAATTTCTCCCCCTTCTGTAGAACATGAGTTGCATGATTATGGTAGGAGAGTGCTGGATATACGTGAGAGGACCAAACTGAGAAGATTTGCAATAGACTGGAAAGAGAATACAAAGACATCTGGTTAGTTAGGGACCCTCTAGACTGGGGTTGGGGGGTTGGGGGGGAGGTGTATTCTGCAACATGTCATTGATGCAATAATAGTGCGTCAGTGGTGGATTTATTTTGAACCGTCTGTTGGAATATGTGGTTCAACTTGAACTGGTAGGTTGGGGCTGCATGGGGTTAAAAAGGGTAGCTAGAGAGGACACCTCCTGATGGCTAGGCTAATACCTATCCTTTGATCTCCTGCTGTCTCTCCCTTCCTGCTAGACTGATATGCAGAAGATGTTGACCACATCTGCTGGTCTCCTTCCTCCTCCTTTCTCTTGAGAGGGAGAGCAGACATCTTCTCTTTGTCTGTCTCCTCCCAGCATGAGGGCAAACACTAGGCTTAGTGTTTGCAGCTCCAACTGAGCTAGTCAGCTAGATGTAGAACTCTTTCCTATCAAGTATGTACTTCCAGAATAAAGTAGTTCTTTCTTATTTTGAAGCTTAAAGTCTCAGTCTGACTAATTCCAGGGAAGGTGTAATCTTTAGCAAAGATTCAAACACACAAAGGCTCACTCAGATGCTCAAGTGCCTAATTTCGCTACCCTGCAACATCGTCCACATGTAATTCTGTTTTATTAGTTGTTCTGCAATTGTTCTCCAATTTAACCACATTATTGCCATCTGGAGGAATGCTTGAGGGGAGCATTGTCCTGCTAAAAAAAAAAAAAAAAAGCAGGACAATGCCCGTCCTTGAACGTTTGCAGTATGAAAAGTTGCACGTTTTCAGGAGCCATTTATGAGACATTCACCGATTAGAAACGAAGCAGTATCTCCACCTCGAAACAGTTGCAGGCACAAACGGTATTGAGACCGGCATCACGTATAACCCCTTCAATACCAATACGAGCACAAACAAATCCTCATGAATGTACCAAATGAAGGATGCATGGAAGAGCTCTTAAGCAGGTGCCAAGCATTTCAGAGTTTCTAATGTGGTAAATTCCCAGGTGGTATGTAACACTGTGAAACGGTCAGAAAAAACTGGACGGTAGTCCACAATAAATCAGTTAGTCTTTAAAGTGCCATAAGACTCTCTGTTGGTTTTCCGCAACAAACTCACACGGCTGCTTCCCCTCTGGACATAGTAGAATGTATGTAACGTGAAGCGTGGAAATGATGATGCCCTGTTTGTGTATCTGTTCCAGCGAGCAGATAAATCATAGAATCATAGAATAGTAGAGTTGGAAGGGGCCTATAAGGCCATCAAGTCCAACCCCCTGCTCAATGCAGGAATCCAAATCAAAGCATTTCCGACCGATGGCTGTCCAGCTGCCTCTTGAAGGCCTCCAGTGTTAGAGAGCCCACTACCTCTCTAGGTAATTGGTTCCACTGTCATATGGCTCTAACAGTTAGGAAGTTTTTCCTGTGTCCTGCACTCTGGGATGATCGAGAAGAGATTCTGGCCCTCCTCTGTGTGACAACCTTTCATGTACTTGAAGAGTGCTACCATATCTCCCCTCAGTCTTCTCTTCTCCAGGCTAAACATGCCCAGTTCTTTCTGAGACTTAGGTCCACCCCTCTGCCGCTGACAGTGATCCAGCTCCAAGGTAGTGGTGAAGCTGGAAGTCACCACAGGGTAGGATGCCATACCGTATCAATATTGCCTAAATAACACTTCTGTTAAGGTTGTGGCCCTTAAAAGCTTAAAATGCCGCCCTGGGCTCCTGCTGGGAGGAAGGGCGGGATATAAATCAAACAAACAAACAAATAAATAAATAAAAGCTGTAATTTGAGGAAGGTGTAGTTTAGATCTCTCTCTCTCTTTTCAGCATATTAACCTTGGCAATGGAGACTGGTGGCTCCGATGTCAACGGGGCACTTAATCCACTCCAGGTTTTAGTCTGAACTCTCAAGGAGCTGTCCAAGGTGATTTCACTGCCCCAATGGCGTTGGAGCCACCAGTCTCCACTGAACCTTGGTTAGAATAGAAATCGCTTGCCAAACAGTTCCTGCTCACAGCAAATAATTAAAGGAAATGTGGAAGCTGGCCCAGATGCTAGCACTGACAAATGCAGTTAGCATTTGTAAGAGGCTGGACCACTAACTAACCAATAACTCTGAAATGAAATGGAAGCTCTACCTCAGTTATTAGACTCGCTCAGTAAGGCTCCCAGCAGATTTTGATAAATTTATTTTGTTGTGTAGGAAAACAACACAAACCCAGAACTTTGTGCTCATTTAGAGTGTTTAATCTTGATTAAGCTGGATTATTTGTACACTCAAGATGATTCATTTGTATCATCATGATTCATTGAATGAAAACATAAAATGCCCCCCCAAACCCACCGTAATTTGAGTCCAAGATGAGATGGCTGGTCCAAAGGGTGTGCATTTTTCAAAGAGTTCATATGCTTCAACTTTATTCATTCATGGACTCTCGCCATCCTTTTGCCCAAGGGGTGGGGGCATTTCTCCAGGACCTGATTTGCATTATTAAAATAGTTCCAAGGTGTGGGATGACTGTCCTCTTGTCACAGGGAGCTGGGGAATGATTCTTCCTGCTCATTTCAAAATGCAAATTCTCATTTCCCCTTTAAAAAAGATTTATTTATTTACAACCCCCTCATCCCTAAGGCTTAGAGGGACAGCAATAATTTAAACATGAGCTGACCAGTTAAGATTGGTTTTTATCCTCGGTGCATAATCTTCGCAAAATGAAATGTTGGAACTAGAGCCCAACTGACATTGTGCCCTTTCTCCTAATCCCTGCTGAGTAGCAAGCTGGTTGTTACTCAGTGATGAGGCAAAGGAACTCTGCACAAGTTTAGCCACACTCTTATTATTTATTATTATTATTATTATTTATTGCACTTTTAGACCGCCCTATAGCAACAGGCTCTCAGGGCGGTGTACTTCTTTCATTAGTGATGTCCTTATCAGGTTGACAGATGAAGAGGGCCTTGCTTGGGCAACTTGAAACTGTGCCCAGATTCTTTATCATGCTCAGGTGTTCTGTGGCTGGCGGAGCTGTGTGGAAAGGGTTCCCTGAGGGCTAGAAACCTGTGTTTTATTGGGCAAGATTCTCCATTGGGTCTTTAAAAGCACCCAAGCTCTGTGGATTGGTTTGTCACCCAAGATCTTGCTTATTACAGGAAACATTCCCTAAGTAGGTTGAGTGACATCATGCAAAGTTATCATCTGACCTCAGGCCAGAATTTACTCCTTGGTCTAACCTACCTTCACAAGCTCGTGGGAATAAAATGGTCACCTGCATTAATTTGAGGTCCTTGGAGAAAGCATTGGATACAAATACCACTTGAATAAAATGGTCCTTGCATGTGGCTTGGTTTAGGGTTGCCAACTTTTTTACTGGCCTCTGTTCATGTGCCTTCAACAGAAGCTTTCCCTTCCAGCAACAGGTGACAGGGTTTATTTCCCTGCAAAGCTTCACCTGCTCATTTCTGTGCATCCAGCTCCATTGAAGCCACAGGAGCAGGCCAGATTTTTTTTTCTGGACAGTTAGCAATCCTAGCTTGGGATACTTGCACTTGGATCTGAGATTTGTACGTCATCGTATTATGCAAAACTATGATGCGGCCATCCTTGGAATATTCTGTATTGTTCTGGTCGCCTCCCCTTAAAAAGGATATTATAGAGCAGGACAAGGTTCAGAAAAGGGCAACCAAAATGATCAAGGGGACGGAGCAGCTCCTCTGATAAGGAACAGTTATAACATTTGGGTCTTTTCAGTTTCATGAAGAGGCGCATAAGGAGGGACATGATAGAAGGGTATAACATTATTACATGGCGTGGAGAAAGTGGACAGAGAAAAGTTTTTCTCCCTCTCTCATAACACTAGAACTCGTGGACATCCAATGAAGCTGAATGCTGGAAGATTCAGGACAGACAAAGGAAAGTGCTTCTTCATGCATCATGTAGTTAAACTATGGCATTCGCTCCCTTGAGCTGTAGTGATGGCCACTACCTTGAATGGCTTTAAGTAACCTGATGGAGGAGAAGGCTATCAACAGCTCCTTGCCACAATGGCTGTGCTCTGCCTCCACTGTCAGAGGCAGTATGCTTTGGAATACCAGTTGCTGGAAACCACAGGAGAGGAAACTGCTCTTGCACTCAGGTTTTGGTTTAGGGCTTCCCATAGCTGGCCACTGTGAGAACAGGATGCTGGACTAGATGGCCCACTGGCCTAATCCAAGAGGGCGCTTCTGATGTCCTTATGAGTTCTGGCTTTATTTATTTGATATATTATTTGATTTATATCCCGCCCTTCCTCCCAGCAGGAGCCCAGGGCAGCAAACAGAAACGCTAAAAGCACTTTAAAACATCATAAAAAGACCTTAAAATACATTAAAACAAAACAACATTAAAAACATTTTTTAAAAAAGCTTTAAAAACATTTTAAAAATAGGGTTAAAAACATATTATTAAAGAAAACATATTAAAGCAATTCTAACACAGACTGGGATAGGTCTCAACTTAAAAGGCTATTGAAAGAGGAAAGTCTTCAAAAGGCGCTGAAAAGATAGCAGAGATGGTGCCTGCCTAATATTTAAGGGGAAGGAATTCCATTTGTTGTTAACTCAAAAGACACAAAATGCTCATATAGCTGGCAGCAGGTTGATTGGCCATGATGTCCAAAATAGGAATCCTACATAAAGACACTTTTAAAAACAGAAGTAATATATCCCTGACAGCATTATTATATATTTCTAGCCCACCTTCCCTCTTGTTCTCATTGGGTGTCTTAATTTTACCAGGTTGGGCATTATGTCAAATTTCCAAAATCCGTCCATCAGCTGCTAGAGGTTTCCTATTTAGCAGCTAATTCCAGCCGAGCTGTCTTTTATCCGCAGCATATTTAGAAATAATTCTGCTTGTGGTTTTTGTGGGTTTAAAAAGTTTAGGGAACAGGCCATAGCAGAATGACAGAGCACTCACTTTAAGAACATAAGAACATAAGAAGAGCCTGCTGGATCAGGCCAGTGGCCCATCTAGTCCAGCATCCTGTTCTCACAGTGGCCAACCAGGTGCCTGGGGGAAGCCCGCAGGCAGGACCCGAGTGCAAGAACACTCTCCCCTCCTGAGGCTTCCGGCAACTGGTTTTCAGAAGCATGCTGCCTCTGACTAGGGTGGCAGAGCACAGCCATCACGGCTAGTAGCCATTGATAGCCCTGTCCTCCATGAATTTGTCTAATCTTCTTTTAAAGCCGTCCAAGCTGGTGGCCATTACTGCATCTTGTGGGAGCAAATTCCATAGTTTAACTATGCGCTGAGTAAAGAAGTACTTCCTTTTGTCTGTCCTGAATCTTCCAACATTCAGCTTCTTTGAATGTCCACGAGTTCTAGTATTATGAGAGAGGGAGAAGAACTTTTCTCTATCCACTTTCTCAGTGCCATGCATAATTTTATACACTTCTATCATGTCTCCTCTGACCCGCCTTTTCTCTAAACTAAAAAGCCCCAAATGCTGCAACCTTTCCTCGTAAGGGAGTCGCTCCATCCCCTTGATCATTCTGGTTGCCCTCTTCTGAACCTTTTCCAACTCTATAATATCCCTTTTGAGATGAGGCGACCAGAACTGTACACAGTATTCCAAATGCGGCCACACCATAGATTTATACAACGGCATTATGATATCAGCTGTTTTATTTTCAATACCTTTCCTAATTATCGCTAGCATGGAATTTGCCTTTTTCACAGCTGCCGCACACTGGGTCGACATTTTCATCGTGCTGTCCACCACAACCCCGAGGTCTCTCTCCTGGTCGGTCACCGCCAGTTCAGACCCCATGAGCGTATATGTGAAATTCAGATTTTTTGCTCCAATATGCATAATTTTACACTTGTTTATATTGAATTGCATTTGCCATTTTTCCGCCCATTCACTCAGTTTGGAGAGGTCTTTTTGGAGCTCTTCGCAATCGCTTTTTGTTTTAACAACCCTGAACAATTTAGTGTCATCAGCAAACTTGGCCACTTCACTGCTCACTCCTAATTCTGGGTCATTAATGAACAAGTTGAAAAGTACAGGTCCCAATACCGATCCTTGAGGGACTCCACTTTCTGCAGCCCTCCATTGGGAGAACTGTCCGTTTATTCCTACTCTCTGCTTTCTGCTTCTTAACCAATTCCTTATCCACAAGAGGACCTCTCCTCTTATTCCATGACTGCTAAGCTTCCTCAGAAGCCTTTGGTGAGGTACCTTGTCAAACGCTTTTTGAAAGTCTAAGTACACTAGGTCCACTGGATCACCTCTATCTATATGCTTGTTGACACTCTCAAAGAATTCTAATAGGTTACTGAGACAGGACTTTCCCTTGCAGAAGCCATGCTGGCTCTGCTTCAGCAAGGCTTGTTCTTCTATGTGCTTAGCTAATCTAGCTTTAATCATACTTTCTACCAGTTTTCCAGGGACAGAAGTTAAGCTAACTGGCCTGTAATTTCCGGGATCCCCTCTGGATCCCTTTTTGAAGATTGGCGTTACATTTGCCACTTTCCAGTCCTCAGGCACGGAGGAGGACCCAAGGGACAAGTTACATATTTTAGTTAATAGATCAGCAATTTCACCTTTGAGTTCTTTGAGAACTCTCGGGTGGATGCCATCCGGGCCCGGTGATTTGTCAGTTTTTATATTGTCCATTAAGCTTAGAACTTTTTCTCTCGTTACCACTATTTGTCTCAGTTCCTCAGAATCCCTTCCTGCAAATGTTAGTTCAGGTTCAGGGATCTGCCCTATATCTTCCACTGTGAAGACAGATGCAAAGAATTCATTGAGCTTCTCTGCAATCTCCTTATCGTTCTTTAGTACACCTTTGACTCCCTTATCATCCAAGGGTCCAATCGCCTCCCTAGGTGGTCTCCTGCTTTGAATGTATTTATAGAATTTTTTGTTGTTGGTTTTTATGTTCTTAGCAATGTGCTCCTCAAATTCTTTTTTAGCATCCCTTATTGTCTTCTTGCATTTCTTTTGCCAGAGTTTGTGTTCTTTTTTATTTCCTTCATTCGGACAAGACTTCCATTTTTTGAAGGAAGACTTTTTGCCTCTAAGAGCTTCCTTGACTTTGCTCGTTAACCATGCTGGCATCTTCTTGGCCCTGGCGGTACCTTTTCTGATCTGCAGTATGCACTCCAGTTGAGCTTCTAATATAGTGTTTTTAAACAACTTCCAAGCATTTTCGAGTGATGTGACCCTCTGGACTTTGTTTTTCAGCTTTCTTTTTACCAATCCCCTCAGTTTTGTGAAGTTTCCTCTTTTGAAGTCAAATGTGACCGTGTTGGATTTTCTTGGCAATTGGCCATTTACATGTATGTTTAATTTAATAGCACTGTGGTCACTGCTCCCAATCGGTTCAACAACACTTACATCTCGCACCAGGTCCCGGTCCCCATTGAGGATTAAGTCCAGGGTTGGACTTTGCATGCAGAACGTCCCCGCCGTCTCTGGTTGAAAGGACCAGTGCACGTGATGGAGGGGAAAGATGTCTGGAGATCGGCTGCCAGGCAAAATGGACAATACTGGACCAAAATGGGGCAGTTCCACATGCTCAGAGAGCATCCAATCTTGCGGGGCAAAAACCTACTCCTGGCACAGTTTTCATTGTGCAATGTGTTGTAGAATCATAGAATAGTAGAGTTGGAAGGGGCCTGTAAGGCCAAATAGTCCAACCCCCCTGCTCAGTGTACAGATGAGCGGACCGGTAAGATAGCCTTTCAAGGACATTTTCACAAATTGACACCTGCACAACGATGCCAAATTTTAGTCAGTCACTGTTGCTTCTTGAAACAAGAAAACACCTGGGGCTTAAATTGTCCCAGAAATGCATTGGGGTGTGTTTAATATCCCAGCCAAAGTTAGTGTATTGGAGTAGTCAAAACACCTCATTGTTTTTTCATAGAAAAATTGTCAAGTAAAAAGTCAGTAAAGAGCAACCTTCTCCCTCCTCTGAATAAGTGTTTCCTGGCTCTGGGGGTTGGGGCATTGACACCACAGACACAAATGTCAAGTGGGTAGGAAGAGGGTGATCTGAAAGGGGGGCATTTTGATGCCAGCCCCTTGTCATGGCTAGATCACTTCCTGCTGAGATTTAGGCTTCTCGTGGCATCCCCCCTCTGCAGACGTAGGGGACCTGTTAGGAGGGCCCACCCTTGGAAGCTGATGGATCCAGTTTGGGTTTCCAGATGGCTGATTTGACTGGTGCTGCTGTTGAAGCCCTGGGTGATCTGTGGAATACGCAGATGACATGGGCTATTGACACAATTGTTCCATTTGGGTTAGAGTTAGTGGCTAATGTGATGTTCCTGCTTATAGTGTAAATATGGTAAGTGCTGTTTATATAGAAGACATATGGTAAGTGGAGTGAAAGAGGAGGGGGAGTACATGAGCAGTAGAATGCTGGATGATTGGCTGAGCGTTTGAATGGCTGGGAGTATAAATGGAAGAATGACAGTTGAATCTGGGTGGATGTTGGGAGTGTGGAGAAAGAGGGAGTTGGAGTTCTGATTAATAACAAGTCAAGTACAAAACAGGAATAGATGAAACCATACGCTTGTGAAACATTCTAAAAGTAATCTTGTTATTTCTGATATTTAATAAATACTTATTTGGTTTACCAAAGGCCTGATCCTTGGCTGGGGGATATACATACCAGAAGGGAGGGCAAGGTAATTACCAAGGCTGAACAGAAATGGTATCTAATGGTGGCAGCGGTGAAGGGAGGAATAATAACAATTCAAGTATCCAGAGCAACCCAGAGTTGTATGTGTTATCTATAAAGATACAAGGGGGTTGGGAACAGCATAAGCATGCAGTCACAAAAGTAACCAGCTAGAGAGAGACTCAGGCAAAGTCTCTGGGAGTATTGGTTATAGGACATGACTGGTGGTGCTGCCTAGCAGGGGGATCTAGTGAGATCTGTGCTAGAGCGGAGTGAGAAACCATATAAAGGACGGTCCGGACTGGTGGTATCCCTGGTGGTGCCTAGTGAAAGGCAGTAGCCACAAGCAGGTGGGAACCTGACAGGGAGAACCAGGGAAGGACGTCACAGCTAACCTAAGCTAAGGGCAATGAAACAAGCAGGTAAACGGCTTGAACACAAGAGGAGGAAAACTCCAGACGAATGCGGCTGAATGCTAGTGAGGGCCCATTACTGAGCCCACTTGGTGGCAGTACAGACAGTGAAGAAGAACTTTGCTGCCTCCATGCATCCTCACTGTGCCGTCTTGTGGAGCTTTTCTGGGTAGTCCAGGGCCTTTTATGCTTTGGCCCAAAGGAGGTAGTGGAACCTATGGTGGCCCACTGTGACTTGTTTATGAAGCCAGGACTTTGACTCTGCAATCATAGAAGGTGGCTCTAGTCCTGTTTTGCTGGATGAGCTTCAGCTGGTACAGCTCGAGAATGCAGGCAAGGTGCTTGGGTTGGTGCCTCTTCCCACATGAACCTCCCCAGACCCTGTGCTCATCATTGCTTCATGTGCCCCCTCTGAGGTAGATGCAGCGGACAGCAACATGAGATCAGGCCTTTTCAGCGATGGCTCTCCAAATGCGGGATGCTGTCTCCAGAGAGGGGCGCCTGGCATCATCACTAGCAAACGTTAAGTGCCAGGTGAAGATGTTTATATTCACCGAGGCATTTTCTTCCTAACTGGTGTTCATCATTTAGTTGGGTGTGGTAGGATGTGCCCTTTTTTATGTTATTGTCAGATGAGCACTTTTAGTTAATAATGCTCTTTTATTTTTGATGTATGTTAAATTTTATATTGGGTGCTTTGTAAAAATTGTAAGTCACTCTGAGACAAATTTTTGTCAAGTGACAAATTTACTATTACTAATACTAATACTATTACCTGGGGTCAAGATATCACCCCACCATACATTGGAAATCTCATTGGAGTAGAACCTGCCTCCCAAAAAACCATTAGTGTGTGGTTTTTTTCTTGACATTGGATGAAAGTTGACATGTATAACTCTTAAGACTGCAATCCTGTGCACAAGGCTGTAGAAAGTCCTACTCGGCTCAGTGGAACTTACTTCCAAGGAAACATGCAAAACATGCATGAGGTTGGTTTTAGGAGCCAGAGGGCTTGCTATTACAGCTCAGGGCTCCTCCAGAGGACCTGTTAACCAGCATTCATCCTGATTTTGCTTGTATCTTCCCATTAATCATTCATTCATTCCACACCTTCCAGTGTATTTCCCTGACATTTTCCAAATTGCAAACAATCCTGTGGTTGTTTTGAAAGTGGATTGCTGTGCCAGGGCGACAGAACGCTTTAATCCACTTGAACTGTGCAGATCTAAAGTTCCAGTATGTGCTTGCCTTAAATCTCTCCTGCAAAATCCTGACAGGCTGGAGGTGCCCATAATGTTTGACAGGGAGATTCGTATACAGTGTTGGGGGTGCGTGATCCAGATCCACCTTCCTGGCTGATGCCTACAAATGTTTAGAAATAGGTTATGTATCCTCTTCACATTCCCCTCCCTCATTTGCTGTTTGTCTGGGTTGCCTCACAATGTGTGAATGGCCCGTGGTGGCATTATTCACCCCCAACTTATGTGCTTAGATGAAATTACACCCCATGGACCAACTTTCACTGACGGCAGGTGATGGGCTGACAAGATGGTGTATTCCCCCAAGGGGGGGGAATCCCTCCCCTCAGGCCTCCATCTCCCTGACAGGCTAGTTTTCTGTAATCGGGGACTTTTTTGTAGGGAGAGTTTTTACTGTGATATTGACAGTAGGTATTTTGTTTTATTTGTATGTCAACTTTGTGATATTTTAATAGTTTTTACTTTGCAAACTGCTTAGAGATTTAAAATATATCAAGTGCTCTATAATAATAATAATAATAATAATAATAATAATAATAATAATAATGGGGAGGAGAGCCTGGCTGGGAGACAAGAGTCTGTGAGTTCAAATCCCCGTTCGTGTCTCCTGGGTGTCAAGGGCCAGCTAAAGATCACCCCACAGTGAGTGGCTCAGGGGTGACGTGCCCTGCCACCTGAGCAGCTGTGGGCAAGCTGCAGAGTCCCAAGGAGCCCAGTTGCCCTCCAGCTGGCAGTTGCGGACAAGGCAGGGGCTGGCTTGTGCGGCTGTGGCAAGCTGAGCAGGCCCTGGCCAGCTGGGGAGGACTAGCCTGAGACTGGCAATGAGAAACCCCCTCTGAATGCCGCTTACCATGAACACCCTATTCGTAGGGTAGCCATAAGTCGGGATCGACTTGAAGGCAGTCCATCTCCATTTTTCAATAATATAATAATAACTACTGCTACTACTAGTCTTCTTACATTATTCTGAAGCTAAACAGCTTCTGCCCCTTTTGCTTTTTCTCACAGAGGAAGACACTTCCACTCTTCTGCCCATTTTTAAAGTTCCCTGTTAGTTGCCTTGTTTCCTACTCTAAGAAAATCAGCGTTGAGAGGGGGCAACTAGAGTTGTACTGCACATCCCCTGCAATTGGGGATGGGCTTTCCTGTAGGGCAGTCTTCTCCAAGCTGGTGCCCTCCAGAAGTTCCGGGCTACAACTCCCATCAGCCCCAGCCAGCAATTGTAGCTGGCTGTAGGGGGATTGTTCTACCAAGCGAGAGTTCCTTGCACCCACATCTGTTGAGGGAGCCTGGTTCAGGATCCCCCACTACTAGCCAAGGCATTTTTTTCATACAGTAATAGTTGTGTTTTCAAATGGATGCCCAGTCCATGCTTTTGGACACCCAGCAGACACAAATGGACACATGAAATTTAATAAGTGAATCAAGAACACAAATTCAGATTGGAAGCCACTGAGACACGGACTAGCAGTATGAAATTTTAGTAAAACAGTAGAATAGAGGGGCCCATTACACAATAATTCTTAGCATTATTATAAACCACCAGTCTTCCTGGAAAAACTCCTTAAGACAATCTCTCGCCCTGTATGCTGTGATCTGCATCTTGGTTCGTCTTTTATAAGAATTCTGCTGCAGCCATTTTTAATTTTAAGTTGCTTTTTAATTCATTTATTTACTGGTGGGTTGGCAGGCTAGTAAGACTTTTGCTAGGCCGGTAACTTGCGTAAATACATTTGCAAGGCTGTACTCACTCCCTGTTTTTTTAAAAAAACCATGTTCACCTCAGTCCAAATGTCAGGGCTTGCACATGGTAGAGAAGCTTCTATGTGCAAACCATTTTGATGGGGAAAAAGGCCACCCAATAACAATTCCTTTAAAAATTCCCTGCCTCTACCCAGCTCTAAACCTCCTGCGATTTTTCAACCTTCCTAATGAAGGGCCCTGTCCCTATCTTATTGCACATCCCTGATGATGTGTGTTCAAGGCAGGAATACTAGACCTTGCTTTCAACACTCTTTGCACCCGCAAAAGTTTTTGGGCGATCCTAGATTGCTTCATTTCCAAACAGTGCCTGCAATTTCCTGCTGAAACCCCCTAACCGTTTCTGCCACAAATGTTCTGGTCGAGGTTTCCCCCCTGCTTTTGTTGCTGCTGTGGCCCTGCCGAACCGCAATCATGTGGCAGCATCGGGAAACAACCACGAACGCAGAATAAACCGGCCACTGTTGCAGCATTGCTGCGTCCAAGAACACGTTGCAGCATCCTGCAACGAAACTCCAGTCGGGGGGAGGGGGCTACAAGCAAGCCCACAAAGCCCTAAGATGCTGCTGGCGCCCAGGGCTGGGGGGTGCAGGTAGGCTCCGGCTCCCTCCAGGGGCTTAGGACCCAGCGCAGCGCCTCTGCTTTGCCGGGCGGTGCAGCAACTCTGCCGGGCTCTCTCTGACAGCGAGGGAGCGATGCCCAGCCGCGCTCTCCGGAGCAGGTGTGGATGACAAGCCAAGTGGGGATGACAGGGGCGGGCGGAGCGGGGGGGGGACGGGACCGGCGCCTGCCTGCCTGCCTGCCTGCTTGCGAAAGTCTCCTTGCTCCAGCGGCAGCCGCGCTCCAGCCGGGCTCGTCCTCCGTGTAGCCAGAGGAGGCGGGGGAGGTGGCGGCGAGGCAAGGGCCCAGGATGGTCCTGATCCTGCCCCACATACTCATTGCTGCCGTTCAATTTTTCAGACGGGGCCAGCAAGTCTTCCTGAAGGCGGCGGAGGAGGCGGCGGCGGCGGCGGCCCGGGGCTCAGACACGCTACAGGTAGGGCGCTCTTGTCGCCTCCCCCCCTCTTTTTTGGGGGGGAGCGTGGGAGGGGGCGGAGGAGTCCGAACACGGTCCGAAGCGGTGAGGACTCTCCTCATCTGTCCCTCGCCTGGGATTTCGGCCCCTCCTCGTGGGTGGCGCTCTGCATGTTGCACGGGCAACTCTTGTTTGAGTTTGCAATAAACCGGAGATTCTTCCAAATAGCTTTGAGAAGCGCGCCTGTCAGTCCGTGCAACCAAAAGACTTCTTTCTTTCTTTCTTTCTTTCTTTCTTTCTTTCTTTCTTTCTTTCTTTCTTTCTTTCTTTCTTTCTTTCCCCCAAAGTCCTCCTCTTTTGGGACAAGGGGGGGGGTAATCTGCTGTGGTTTCTGCCTGCCCGGCTGCTCCGCGGTCTTCTCGCAAAGGTTGCTGCTGGCCCGTGCCCAGTGCTGTGCCGCCTGGCTCCCTTTCTCCGGGGTCTGAGGCTGGTTTAGCGGCGCATCCCTCCTCCCCGAGGCTGCAGGGCGCTCAGGCTGGTCCGGAAGGTGCCAGGCAGGCGCGAGGGTGCGGGGTCCTCCTCCGCCTCCACCTCCCGGGCAGGCAGCCGCAGGCAGAGCGGTGGCTGGCGCTGGCGCGCTGCAATGCAGGCTTCCTCGGGAGAGCCGGTTCCTGAGCGCAGAAGAGGCCCTGAAAGTTGCCGCTTGCTCTTTGCAAACCGGGAAACAGCTTCAGTCCGGATGGTTAAGCGCCCTCCAGCTGGGCTCCGGGGTTTGAAAGCACCCCTGTGGACTCCGCAGGCCACCTTGCTTGGGCGATAAAAACACAGCCCCCCCTCCTTTCCTGCGTCTCTTACACCCCCCCCCCGCAAGCTGTGAAGTGTGCCTAGAGGGTGGCAAATCTCCGTGGCAGATGTCTCTCTTCCAGGGCCAAACGGCAGGTGCGAAGCTGAAGCCAAGAGACTGGCCTCTGGAGTGAAGCAGGCCAAGGGGTGAAGATGTAAAACTTTCACCTCTCCTGAAGGGCTATGGGGGTGGGGGTGGGGCTGTTTGGTGGTCAACAAGTTACAGAGCTGAGGACTGGACCCACGGACCTATAATGGGGTAGTGCTTTTTGGCGGGGGGGGGGGAGAATTCAGGACAGAATGCAACGGCATCAAGTCTTCTACGTTCTGCCTGCAGAAGAGTTCTGTGAACCACAAAGCTTGCACACAGTTATGCACTACTCTGTATCTCCTGTTTCTGAGAGGCAAAAGGCCTGCTCTTCTTGCCTACTGAGCTACTTGTTTTGGCCAGTCAGCTTTATTTCCTCCCTTTTATGCCGCATATTTCCTAACAGCTTTGAAAACATCTTTTTCAAATGTTTGGTGGTTAACATTTCAAAGCCTCAGGGCAATGGGGGCCCGGATGATTTTAGGTCCTGTTCACATTGAGAGGGACACGGAATTTTTGACACATTTTTCACATCTTTTGGAGCGAATTGGACAAGATGGAAACCAGTTGGCTCAAGATTTTGGGGATGTTTGTATCAACCTTAAATCTGGGAGTTATTGCCCTCTGTGGTGTCATTGTTCCTCCAAAGAGGAGCTAACAGGCACTTCTGAAGGGTTATTTGCCTGCGGAACAGAAGAGTCCCCTGACTGTGTCAAGTTATCACTTGCATGAAATCTCTGGAAGCAGGTGACATTCAGCCATGGCTGTCAGTCAACCTTATTTTCTTGAGGATCTTTACACATTCCACGTTCTGTCCTGCTAATGTTCTGTTCTGGACCTCAAAGTTGCATGATGGTAGAAAGTGAGTTCAGTGGCATGCTATCGATGGTGCCACAGCTCACTGGCAGAGCATTGCTTGAATTCAGCAGGATTTATTAGACAAGGCTAGGATTGTGCTGTAAGTTAGCTGAATTTGGGTCCCATTTACATCTATGGGATTGGTAACTAAGGGAAGCCATGACTAACTTGCCCTATTGATTTCATTGGGACGTATTCAACTAAGTCTGACTGGATCAGACCGATTGTGTTCCTTACATTTTTGTGACACCTTCCCCCCAAATCTATTTATAAAATCTCAGAAATACCTTTCAAACCTCATAAGTATGTCTCAATCACATACTTAAATGGATTTAATCATCATTCCCTCTCCTCAGGGAGTCTTGGGAAATGCAGTGCAGTGAGTGGGAAAAGATAGGAATCTCTAACAGAATAACATAAGAACATAAGAAGAGCCTGCTGGATCAGGCCAGTGGCCCATCTAGTCCAGCATCCTGTTCTCACAGTGGCCAACCAGGTGAATTGTCAGCACTCTTGCCAAACTACAATGCCCAGGACTCCTTGGGAAAAGCCATTTCAGTGACAGTGGTGCAAAAACAGATGTGGGCTTCTTATATAAATGTGGCCTTATTGACTACAGTGCAACGCAGCACATTATGGCTTTCCTAACCTCTTGTACCCCCCAACAGCATAATCTCCCCTATTTCTGCTTTCAGTTTTTAGTTCTGTGGGTGTGGGTGTGCCTGCCTGTGCAACTGAGGAGGTAAAATCTGGGCACCTTAATGCAACAATTATAAAAGGCCTGCCTGCACAGACGCACCTCTCATGAGATCCCAGCAGCTTTCCACCCTCAACAATGGCCAACATGCAACCACTCGACTTGGACAGGGCTGTGCAGACTGTAGATCCACACCAACCATTTGAAGCTCATGGCTTGCCTCACAGAATCCTGGGAACTGTGGTCTCTCTCTCACAGAGCTACAATTTCCCATCTCCCTTAACAAACCGCAGTTCCCATGATTCTCTGGGGGAAGGCGTGTGCTTTCAGTGTGCACTAAATGCAGGGTGTGGAGGGGAATGCAAGCTTGATGGCCCTGTTTGTAAAGTCAGCAGGATCCAGCAGCTGCTGCTGCAGCAGCATGCCACTGGGTAAGAAATAAACATGTCAGATGAGGGCATCTTACAGCGGAGGCGGAGGTCTTCAGTGCCTTTTGCTGATGGGTGTCAGTTTCATGGAATGGTGTCTATTTCATAGAAGGATGCCAGTTTCTAATACTTGCAGAGGAGGAGCGGGGAATGCGTGGTCATGCCTGTGGCATGCTACTGTTCAGGGGCCTCCTTCCTACCTTCCCTCTCTCTGCCACCTGCCTATTCTTTACTTGTGAACTGGAGAAGGGAGTATAAGGATCTCCAGTGCACAAGGGTCATGGGGGATGAGGGTTTCTGCGCTGAATCTCCTAGCCCTTTTGGCTCACATGAGGGGCCTGGAGACCTTTAAAAAAAAAAAAACTGGTGTTGTGACTTGTGGTGCAGAGGAACTCTGTGTTTAAAAAGAGATTCCATCCCGCTTCAGTTCAATGAACCCTCATGATGGCTTACAACTTAACAAAAAGCAAAAAATGCAAATTTATTAGGAGAAATCCACACTAAAACACTGGACAATATCGTGAGGATTTTTTTTAAGAATGCAAATTGCTGCAGATATGTGCAGAACTGAATTTAAGACTGGAAAAAATGGGAAGCTGAGAGAACCAAAATTGGCAGATCTCTCCCAGTGACCCATTTGAGATGTCTGAATGATCTATTTGCCATATGGAAGCACCCTCAGTGTCTGTGACAACACTTGAATGCATATTGTTCCTCTGTTTATCCTCCCTTCTGTCTCCATCCCTCTCCCTTTGTGGACAGCCCACCCCCAAAGAGACATGTGGAATTTTAAATTGTAAGCCTCTCAGGGCAGGGAGCTATCTGCATATGCTTTGTAACACGCCATGAACGATGATGGCACAGCATCAGTAACAAAGAGTAATAATGTTTGCTGTCTGCCAGGCAAGAACAATTGGCATCACCCTTGCAGGGTTGCTAAAGTGCATTGCCAATTAAAAATGGTAAATTGTATTGGCTAGGTTATCCCTTTGGCTATATGCCTTTCTGATTTTATGGCGGACAAATGTTCTGTTCCACAAAAGGCGTGCTATGTTTGTGAGAGAAGCCTGTGCCAGTCAGCTGAGAAGGTCATCCACCGGTGTGGCCTGTCAGCATCCCAAAAGCACAGTGGCCCTGGGGGCAGGCCCCCAGTGTTTGTCAAGGATTTTGTTCTGTTCTGGGAACCAACACACCCTCTGCTCATGTTGGGAAAAGTAACTGGAAGCTCAGAAAGCTGGCAGGGCTGGGGGGAGGCGACAGCAGTGGCCGCAATGGGTGGAGGAGAGTGGTTTGTTTGTTTTGCTTACTGTAACATGTGGCTCTTTTATGGCTCTTGGCTCTGGCCACATCAAGCCACGTCTGAGGAAACTGAGACTGAACAGACTCTGGAGGTGTCAGGGAAGAAGGGACTCAGCTATCATTTGCTAACACTTGCGCATAATGGTATCAATATCATAATTGCCATGCAAGTTTGGCCATTTGTAGTAATTGTGCTGGTCCGCGTGGGCGGTCAGAATGATCCAGGGCTTGTAGAAGTGGCATCTGCTTTAGTTGCCGTCTCTGTTGCAGATGTGAGAAGTGGGCAGCATTAACTTGAGTGTTGCCTTATTATTATGTGACCCGTGTTTTTTTTTTTAAAAAGACCTTCAGCTAAGGGCCCTTCCAAGCTTGTTGTTGTTGTAGTCTTGGCGGGTATATTCTGCAACATGCCATGATGCAATAACAGTGCATTAGTGATGGATTTATACTGCATCATCCATATATTTATTTATTTGTTTGTCTGTTCATTTGTTGGATTTATATCCCGCCTTTCCTCCCAGTAGGAGCCCACTCTGCTTAATATATTAGTGGTCATTGTTATGTGAACTTAAAAAAAAAAAAGATCTTCAAACTAACAACAAAAAATTCTATAAATACATTCAAAGCAGGAGACCATCTAGGGAGACAATTGGACCCTTGGACGATAAGGGAGTCAAAGGTGTACTAAAGAACGATAAGGAGATTGCAGAGAAGCTAAATGAATTCTTTGCATCTGTCTTCACAGTGGAAGATATAGGGCAGATCCCTGAACCTGAACTAACATTTGCAGGAAGGGATTCTGAGGAACTGAGAGAAATAGTGGTAACGAGAGAAGAAGTTCTAAGCTTAATGGACAATATAAAAACTGACAAATCACCGGGCCCGGATGGCATCCACCCGAGAGTTCTCAAAGAACTCAAAGGTGAAATTGCTGATCTGCTAACTAAAATATGTAACTTGTCCCTCGGGTCCTCCTCCGTGCCTGAGGACTGGAAAGTGGCAAATGTAACACCAATCTTCAAAAAGGGATCCAGAGGGGATCCTGGAAATTACAGGCCAGTTAGCTTAACTTCTGTCCCTGGAAAACTGGTAGAAAGTATGATTAAAGCTAGATTAACTAAGCACATAGAAGAACAAGCCTTGCTGAAGCAGAGCCAGCATGGCTTCTGCAAGGGAAAGTCCTGTCTCAGTAATCCATTAGAATTCTTTGAGAGTGTCAACAAGCATATAGATAGAGGTGATCCAGTGGACATAGTGTACTTAGACTTTCAAAAAGCATTTGACAAGGTACCTCACCAAAGGCTTCTGAGGAAGCTTAGCAGTCATGGAATAAGAGGAGAGGTCCTCTTGTGGATAAGAAATTGGTTAAGAAGCAGAAAGCAGAGAGTAGGAACAAACGGACAGTTCTCCCAATGGAGGGCTGTAGAAAGTGGAGTCCCTCAAGGATCGGTATTGGGACCTGTACTTTTCAACTTGTTCATTAATGACCTAGAATTAGGAGTGAGCAGTGAAGTGGCCAAGTTTGCTGATGACACCAAATTGTTCAGGGTTGTTAAAACAAAAAGGGATTGCGAAGAGCTCCAGAAAGACCTCTCCAAACTGAGTGAATGGGTGGAAAAATGGCAAATGCAATTCAATATAAACAAGTGTAAAATTATGCATATTGGAGCAAAACATCTTAATTTCACATATACGCTCATGGGGTCTGAACTGGCGGTGACCGACCAGGAGAGAGACCTCGGGGTTGTAGTGGACAGCACAATGAAAATGTCGACCCAGTGTGCGGCAGCTGTAAAAAAGGCAAATTCCATGCTAGTGATAATTAGGAAAGGTATTGAAAATAACACAGCCGATATCATAATGCCGTTGTATAAATCTGTGGTGTGGCCGCATTTGGAATACTGTGTATAGTTCTGGTCGCCTCATCTCAAAAAGGATATTATAGAGTTGGAAAAGGTTCAGAAGAGGGCAACCAGAATGATCAAGGGGATGGAGCGACTCCCTTACGAGGAAAGGTTGCAGTATTTGGGGCTTTTTAGTTTAGAGAAAAGGCGGGTCAGAGGAGACATGATAGAAGTGTATAATATTATGCATGGCATTGAGAAAGTGGATAGAGAAAAGTTCTTCTCCCTCTCTCATAATACTAGAACTCGTGGACATTCAAAGAAACTGAATGTTGGAAGATTCAGGACAGACAAAAGGAAGTACTTCTTTACTCAGCGCATAGTTAAACTATGGAATTTGCTTCCACAAGATGCAGGAATGGCCACCAGCTTGGATGGCTTTAAAAGAAGATTAGACAAATTCATGGAGGACAGGGCTATCAATGGCTACTAGCCGTGATGGCTGTGCTCTGCCACCCTAGTCAGAGGCAGCATGCTTCTGAAAACCAGTTGCCGGAAGCCTCAGGAGGGGAGAGTGTTCTTGCACTCGGGTCCTGCTTGCGGGCTTCCCCCAGGCACCTGGTTGGCCACTGTGAGAACAGGATGCTGGACTAGATGGGCCACTGGCCTGATCCAGCAGGCTCTTCTTATGTTCTTATGTTCTAAGGCCCCCTCCAAACTGGAGCTTTTTGGCTGGTGATTTCTGCATCATATCATTGATACGATAACAGAGCATTAGTGGTGGATTTATCCTGGATCTTCCACACATCATTTTGCTTTATGAGTTGTTCTGTGATACTTCTCCAGTGTTACCACATTATTGTTGTCTGGAGGGGTGCTACTACGCTGGAGTGCAACTAAAGCAGGTCAACAGCAACAAAGGAGGACATTTGTGGTATAAAAAGTTACTGGATTTCACCAACGGGAAGCAAAGCAGTATATTCTCCTCCTCCAAACGTTTGGAGGAGCAAGTGGTGTTGAAACTGGGATCACATGTAACCTCAGATCATCATGAGGACAAAAAATCATGAATGCAAAATACAAAGAACATCTGGAGGGGCCCTAAATTTTGGAGAGGAAAAAAAAAGGAACCAGAGCTGCCTGGCATTATGGCTGGCTGGGGAGGGGAATTGGGGGTGGGAGGACTGCTGAAAATTGTAGGGAGCCCGGCTGGCATTAAAATCGTCTGCACATGGGGACCAATTGTGCCTCTTCCTTTCAAGGTCACTCCCAAGTGGAGGCTGGTGTCTGTGTGTGGCCTCCACTGCAACCCTGACACAGCACTGGTACCCATGGGGATGAAGCTACCTCCTGTCCTTTGGAACTCAGATGGTTCCCAAACCGGTTACAAGGGAGAATATCGCCAGGCTGCAATCTTTGTTGCAGTTGCCCCACATCCTAGATGTTGATTATACCATCCAGAGCTGAGTGCAGTGGGTTTAGTTACTATGAGTGTAGATTTTGCAGATTCCTGAAGCAGACAGTGATTTTAAACACACAGCTCTATCTTACACACTGGCTCTTTCGTGATACTTAAATCAATCAATGACATCTATGATTCAATGACATCTATGGATTTTCAATAAATAATTTTGAAAAATCCGTAGCTAGCACTGTCGTTGATTGCACTGATTAACCGTTTAAAAGCATATAGTCCTAAAATAAAAGCCACAAAACACCCCCCCCCCAGCAGCCTTTCCCAATCTCTGACCTTCCTGATGTTTTGGACTACGGCTCCAGTCAACTCCAGCCAATATGGCCCATGGTCAGAGATGGTGGGATTTGTAATCCAAAACATCTCTCAGGCACCAGCTTCAGAAAACTACTGTAGAGGTTTAATCTCCCCCCAAAACTGCCAAATAAAAAGGTTTGGCACCCCCAGCTTGCATTCTGGTGAATTTTCAGGAGGAGGACCCTACATTCCTTGCTTTGGGGGCAGCAATCTCCAAGTTGTCTTTCTTAATCTGAACGCAAGTTCTTGGTGGCGTGTGTCTTGCTTTCGGTGATTTGGGACATGCATGCATCTTGCACTGACAAGGTCTGGGCAGGTGATAAGAGAAGATGAGCTCAGTGTCCGTATTGGGGAGAAGCGACTGTGGCTCAGGGGTAGGGAACATGGATTTACTTAGGAGTGCTTATGCCCAGCTGAGGCTGATTTGCCAGCTACAGCCATTCCAGGACCGGATAGCCTGGCCTCAGTTGTCCAAGCTCTGGTGACTTTCCGTTTGGACTACTGTAATGGGCTGTATGTGGGGCTGCCCTTGAAGATGGTCTGGAGGCTGCCACTAGTGCAGAATGCAGCTGCTAGATTGGTAAGTGGGGCAGACCAATGGGACCATGTACCATCGGTCCTGAAAGTGTTGCACTGGCTGCCAGTGAGGTACCAGGCCCCATTCAAGGAGTTAGCATTAGCCTATAAAGCCCTAAATGGCTTGGTTTCCATGTATCTAAAAGAGCACCTTCCCCAGTATTAACCATCTCAGACCCGATGAGGGGTAGGTGAGGCCTTGGTGGTGGTGCTGTCATTGAGCATTGCCTGGTCGGTGCTGACCCGTGACAGGGCCTTTCAGTGGTGGCTCCACGTTTATGGAATGCCCTCCCCAGTGAGGTGCGTCTGTCCCCATCAACTTTCAGGAGTAATGTGAAAACATTCTTGTTTTACCCAAGCAATTTGATGGCTGAAGATGATTGTTCCTGTCAACCTGAAGATCACTGATGAAAGAATGTTTTTAAGCTGTGTTTTGGAATGTTTCTAACTGTTTTTAGTATGTTTTACTTTTTTGTTAAATTGTGTTTGCCACCCTGGAGTCCTTTGGAAGGAAGAGTGAGATAGAAATCTAACAAACGAACAAATAAATAAATATTTGTCAGCAGAAGGCTTCAGGGCCAGTCCCCACCAGCATCTCCTGTTTAAAGAGCTCAAGGCAGAGTGGGGAAAGACATGGAGAGCTGCTGCCAGTCCGAGTAGATAATGCAGAGCTACATGGACCAGCAGCCTGGCTCAGCAGAGTCGCACCCTGTAGTCAGCTGAACTCTTCAACCTCAGCAGTGTAGGCAGGATGCAAAGCTTCCTGTGCCCGGCTCTGACGCTGTTTTGCTGCCTGTAGCAGCAGCGGCAGCAGCATCACCCAGAGGGTCTCGCACACACTGGGAGGCAGTGTAGTGCTGCTTGCTCCACTCCTGTTGCTTGCTTCCAGCTGAGCAGGCAACAAAAGCGACAATAGGGCTGCGCCCCAGCTGTCCTCGTCAGCGTCTGCAGGGAGGCTGTTTTCCATGCAGATGCGGCTGGGGGTGAGTGGGGGTGAGTGAGTTAGTGCTGACGGCATTTCTCCCTATTCACTTTCCCTAGAAAGAACATGCATAATTTTATAAAGGGGGGGAGGTAAGCACAGGTACATTTTTGGGGACTAACAGGGAGTCCCTCCCGTGAACTTGCTAAATTTTTCTTCTAGACATAGAAAAAGAGGAAGGCCAAACAAGAGATGGGTTGATTCCATAAAGGAAGCCACAGACCTGAACCTACAAGATCTGAGCAGGGTGGTTTATGCTATTGGAGGTCACTGATTCATAGGGTCACCATAAGTCGTAACCGACTTGAAGGCACATAACAACAACAAAGAATCATGTATGCTAGTGCCCATCACAGGATCCGGTGGCAGCGAGTTCCATAGATTTCTTTTTTTTAATGTGAAGAAGTACTTCAGAGAGCCACTTGGAGGAGGTCACTGACAGTTGATGATGTGTTGTCTTTAGGTGGCCAGTAGACAAGATTCCCTGCCGCCCCAATTCTGTGCCACAAATGACTAATAGAGGCATGTATGGGTGAGAGGAATATTTTGTGGGCTAACTTTTCTGCAGAATTATTTTCATGGGGCTGTGGAGTCCCCTGGCCAACATCTCTCCCTGCAGAATCCACACACCCATGTGCCTCCGTCCGTAGCTACACTGAATGCACTGATATGTACGACCACAGGAAGCTGCCTTATTACTGAGTCAGACCCTGTCACTCAATACCGTCCACACTGACTGGCAGCAGGCTCTCCAGGGTTTCAGGCATGGGGCATTCCTAGCACTTCCTGGACATGCCAGGGATTGAATGTGGGACCTTCAGAATGCCAAGCTGGTGCTCTGCCACTGAGCCACAGCTGTTGCCCAGACTATGACTCGTATGGAGAAGATAGAAAACTGCCTTCCATGGTGCCACCTAACTCAGTAATGTCTACACTGACTGGCAGTGGCTTTCTGAGGCTTCAGACGGGGGATAAACCTAGCCCTAATTCGAGATGCTGTTGGGGATTGAACCTGCATGCAAGGCAGATGCTCTACCACTGAGCTACCGCCCTTCCCCAGCGTAAAAGAGAACTGCGCTACTGTTAAGACAAGAACGAAAAGCAGCTTGAGGAAGAGGGAGAGAGAGGGACCTGTGCTCTTGAGCAGTTGTTGTTATTATTATTATTATTACCACCACCCACCCTTCACCAGCAGGTCCCAGGGTCACAACACTGTAAAATACATTATTTAAAACAAATTGCATTCACAACTCAAGAAGGTCCTACATTTCAAGTGTCAAAATCAGGGCCCGGGCAGGGAAATGTCTGTGGATTGTGCTCTATATCTGGAAGGACAGAAGCTTCCTAGATGAAAAAAAGCAATTGGTAGTGATGCTAAATGATGCTCCACCCTGCCAATCCCGGTAGATGAATGAGGGGGGCTTTGCTTGGCTCTCTGCCCCCTTCTTGCTTCCCTCACTCGGGTGCCAGGCACGCATGCATCATCACCATCCGGCACTGAGAGGCAGCCTCTCTCTTTCTGTCTCTGAGTGGGAACTGCCTTGCAGACAACAGTGATTCCAGCTGGAGAGTGAAGGAAATGGGCAGGGTGAGCCTCCCGCCTTGGCAGGCAAGCTGAGCCCGTCTCTCTCCATAGCCTCAGCACTTTCCCGGGACCCAGCAGGCTGGCCGGATCACGGGTGATGGGCTCCAGACATGGCCACCTTCTCCGAGAGCGTAAGGATCTTCATTTTATCAATGCAGAGTAGTGGCAGGTTGAATGACTGCTCGGAACGGCGGCAGGCTCTGTGAACCTCCCAACTACTCACCTCTCTAACTTGCTCTCCTTTCTTCTTGCTTTTCTTGCCCTTTGGCTTTTGTTTTTAAGTGATTCATGCCCTTTTAAAAAATGTCTCTCTTTTTTTTCTTACTGCGTCCCCTCTTACAGAGATGGCTACTAATTTAAATATTGTTTCTTGGGCTTCTTTCTTTCTTTCTTTTCGGGGACTGTGCACATGTGTAAAGCCACATATGCAGAAAGGTCACAACTGTGCTGTGCCACCCGTGTGGTGTTTATGTGTGGGTGTGTTTTCCTGTTGGGAAAGTACAGCTGATCAAGCATTAATGAGCATTACGGAGCATTGTGTGTTGCAAGGATGAACTATTCTCTCCAGACCCGCGGCAGAACATTTCCTCCATGCCTCCTGGTAGCTAGAAATACTGCTCTTTAGCGCTTGGTCCTTGAGGGTTCCCACCAGAATTCGCACCGCCTTCGTCTCTCCTCCTGTCCAGGCTGTCTCCTGCCATTGCCCCTGGATCCCAGTGGCAGCTGCGCTTCACAGCCAAACTTCACCTCTCACTAAAATAGGAAGATTGTGGTTCAGTTTATTAGATCCTATGAACACGATGTTTCTCATCATGAAAGTTTTTCCACTTGGCTAGGTGTTTTTTGTTTGTTTGTGGTTAAGATTCTTCTGCATGCTGTGTTTTTGGGTTAGGAATTAAATGTCCATCTCTGGGGGACCCCCACAAAGTCTTCTTATTGTGCATTCATGATTATTTGTGCTGACGAAGGTTTCAGGGGCAGTTATAGGCGATTCCGCTTTCAATACTGGTTGCGCTTGCAAAAGTTTCAGGGCACACACACTGCTTCGTTTCTGATCAGTGCATGTCCTATAGCTTCCTGTTGAAGTCCTGTCACTTTTTATACCACAAATGTTCTGGGGTGGGGGCGATATTGTCCCATTTTTGCTGTTCTGTAGCACAAGAGTGCCCCTTCAGATGGCAATAATGCAGTAACGTTGTTGTTGTCGTTATGTGCCTCCAAGTCGACTGCGACTTATGGCGACCCTATGAATCAGCGATCAGTAACATTGGTGGAGCATAAAAAAGCAGAATGATGTTTGGACTAATTCATTATTATTGTGTCAACAACATTACAGAATATATCTACAAATAAGCCCACTAGTCTGGAGGAGTCCAGGCTCAACTGGCTGATGACTTTAGGGCAAAGGAGTGGCCTCTTACTTTCTCTTGTTTAAATTGTCTGATCGGTAGAGCATGTTGGCGTGCACATGCTAGCCCTTCTCTCTTGCAGCAGCCTGTGCATTAGGTAGTTTGATGGAATAATCCCTGAATTGTGGTGGATCTCTTCCATTTCTTGATTCGTTGAGAGTTTTCCTACCAAGATCCCTTTCAGACTGGGAGTTTGTGATTCTAGCAGAGATGTTCCTTTGCTTCAATGTATATAGCATGCTTTAGGCCAGTACTGGTAGTATTCCTCTCCCAGAAGCATGGCATAAGGTTAATAGGAAGCAGCCCTGTGGCAGTTATCACCTTCTAAGGTAGCCTTCACCATTGTGGTGCCCTCCAGAAATTTCAGACTACAACTCCCATCAGCCCTAACCAGCAACCATGTTGGCGAAGGCTGTTCTGAGGCTTAGATATATATCATGATGTGTATGTAGCTATCCATCTGTCGGGGACATATTTTCAGCCCAAGGGCCACATGCCCTTGTGGGCAACCTCCAGAGGCCACGTGGTGGTGGGTGGGGCCAGATGACAATGTAGGCGGAGCAACAGTTGCGACTCTCATCTTTGGACCACAGGCAACATTTCAGCCATGTAAAAGTCAGAGATTTATATGCACACCTCTCTCCATCCCAAGAGGCATCGTCACAGTTCAAGAGCACATTCCACCCAGCAAAAGCACCTGAGGAGGAGTGCCAGAGAGCAGTGTGCACTAGGGAGAGTCTCGGGGGCCAGATAGGGAGACCTGGAGAGCCATATTCCCCACCCTTGATAAATGTCATTGTGTGTAGCAGTTAACTGTACGTTTTTCAGATGTTAGGAGTAATGAAATCACGGTGAGTGTGTCTGTTGGCTTTCCTGGTTTTAGAGGCTTTAGTGATTTGGTTTGTGGCTAATGACTGTGTGGATCTTGTTTTGTGCCATTTGATGTTGTAACCTGCCCTGCGACCTTAGGGCGAAAAGCAGGAAATCAGTGTTAGTAATAAAATAAATAGGTAAACAATCCACCTGCAGGGGAAAGCAATGCAATAAGCTTTTGGGTACAAGGAGGAGAAGATGCAGCACCTCTGGAGTTTTGAGGGACTGAAAGGATGATCTTTTGGGTCTGTGGTGGTGATGGAAACCAGCTCGGGGGGCAGTGGCAGTGATGTGATTTGGTGTGGAGGATAGCGGCTGGGGAAAAGGGTTAGCACCTCCACCTTTTCCCTTCCGCCTCAATCTCCCATCGTTCCTGTGCTTGGCATTTACCTTGGGGATGCTGTAAATATGCACTTTGTATTTAATGTGAGGTGGCCCTTGAAGCAGTAGTGTGGTGGCAAATTCAGAAGTGCAGGGTCCTTTCATGATAGTCACAGCCACACACACCCCTTTTTTTTTTGCTGCTGGGTTGAGAATGAGATCCTTGCTAATGGTTTCTGCTACAGTAAGAGACATCTCTAGGAGCCAATCAGTATGAAAGGGGGGAGTGTTAGGTACTTAAAACAGTCTTCTCACTGGCTGACTTACCTCCTTTCACTCTGATTGGCTCCAGTCAGCAGGAAAGGACAAAGAAGTATGTTAGAAGACTCTTCTCAGTGACTAACACACTCCCTTTTCATGTCAATTGGCTCATAGGATGCTGGTGACATAGGGACCCTGCTGGGACACTGCTCCTAAAAATGTAAAGGGTCTAAGCCCCCTCCCCCGAGACCCTGGATGACTACATCCTT
This sequence comes from Rhineura floridana, assembly GCF_030035675.1. Classification (NCBI taxonomy): domain Eukaryota; kingdom Metazoa; phylum Chordata; class Lepidosauria; order Squamata; family Rhineuridae; genus Rhineura; species Rhineura floridana. Next base: position 185,547,551 of record NC_084484.1, on the reverse strand, counting down.
GCCTTGAAGACAACTTGGAAACTTCACCTGGTCCAAAATGCAGTGTCCAGATCACTGGCTGGAGTTGCCTTTAGAACGGATACAACCCCTATTCTGAAACAGTTGCATTCGTTGCCGGTTCATTTCTGGGTCCAATTTAAGGTGCTCACACTAGGTCCCAAATACCTGAAAGACCGCTTCCTTTCCTACAGACCCTCTTGGGTGTTAAGATGAGCAGAGTGGGCCCTTTTGGTACTTCCACTGCCCTCAGAAGTTTGGGGATGGGGCCCTGGAGAGGACATTACCTGTGTCCCCCCCTAAGTTATGGAATTCCCTCCCCACAGTGATGCATCTCACAACTTCACGATACAGTTTTCTGCGAATGTTGAGGACGGACGCCTTTACCCTGGCCTATGACATCTGAGATGTGTGTCTATAGGACCCACCCTATTCTCATGATTGTAAACTCTTTTAATAGATTTTAACATTGAATTTTAAACTGTTGCAACCCACCGCCGTGGGATCTGCTGGTGAAGGGCAGGTAATAAATTTAATAATAACAATAACAGCAGCAGCAGCAACCTGTAGTAGGAAATGATGGTATTAAACCCTGGTTTCTTTGTGACATTTCACACTCTGTAAGGCAAGCTGGGTGCTCCTCCAGACAACCTATTTTATTCACCATTCACCCAGATTTGCTTGCACAAAGCTTCTGCAGCAGTTAGACTGTCCCTGGTCTTTCTTGAGCATTCGTTCCAATTTGATTGTGGGGAGGTTAGATGACGATGAGCATTCATCCCGTATTCATCCTGATTTGCTTGCGGAGTGGTTTATGTGACTTCCCACTTTAATTGTGCAAACCTGAAGTTCCAGCATGAGCTTGAATCTCTCCTGCAAAATCCTGACAGTCTGGGGGTGCCCAGAATGTGTGATGCGGAGATGTGTGTACAGTACTAAGGCACTGCAATTCGCTCCTGCTTCCTGGCTGATGCTCACTACACATTTAGGGATAGGCAGGGATGGAAGGATCTTTCAATTTCAGATCTCTCATTTTTCCAGTCTGAAACTCAGTTCTCTACATTTCTGTAGGCATATACATTTTTTTAAAAAAAATCCTCATGAAAATTCTTCAGCTTTTGAGTGCACAATTCTCATAATAACCACATTTTTGTATGCAGTTTTAAGTAATGTAAACATTTTTACAAGCAATTTCTCCTAATACAATGCATTTTTGTACGTTATTTTCACTATTATGCCCACTTTCCTCTAATATATGCATTTTTGTAAACACTGTTTGGAGATCAGTATCACAAAATTAAGAGATTTTGGGGAAGGGCCGTAGCTCCATGGCAGCTCATCTGCCTTGCATGCAGACGGTCCCGAGTTCAATGTCTGGCATCTCCAGGAAGGGGTGGGAGTCCCCCCTGCCTCAAACCCTGAGGAGCTGCTGCCTGTCAGTGTAGACAATATTGAGCTAGAGGGACCAATAGGGACTTATGTTCCTGTGTTGTGTGAATGTTGAAGGATGCCTGTGTTTCGGTTCTCCTATTACTTTGGAAAGTGCAAATTTTATAGATTGGGCTTTAAATGCAAACTGACTCAAATTTACCCCCTTACCTAGGAATGGGGAATGCATTTTCTTCATATTCCGCTGGGTTGCCTCGCTAAGTGTGAAGTGGCCTGTGGTGGTATTGTTCACCCCCAACTTATGCTTAGATGAAATCACAACCCAGGGACCAACTTTCACGGACCGCAGGTGATGGGCTGATATCATGGTGTACTCCTCCAAGAGGGGGGGAGAATGTCTTCTCTGAGGCCCCCTTCTCCTTGACATTCCAGTTTCTTGTCAACAGGGACTTTTTTGCACGGAGGAGAACTCAGTCACATGAAATGTATTATAGCCCAGGTGTCGGTTTACCACCTCAGCCAGGACAATTTATTTATTTAAACAATTCTTAGGGTGCCCTGTAGTGGTGTACTATCAGGGTGGTGTACAACAACAGCAACAACAACAAAATGACTAGGTTTTCAGGGCTGATCCAGAACAGAGATCATATTATTACATTTATTTCAAGCAAGCCAATTCATACCCTGAGAAACACCTGGGTGAGGATGGACCAATCAAAACAGACCCCTGACCAATCTGTGGTGGCCTCTCTCAAGTGATTGTTTCCAGTTGGTCAGACAGAGCCCCGCCTACTGAGATAATTGCAGCTTGCGAGATGACTGGCCTCAGGCAGGGGGTGCCACTGAAGGGGTAGCCAATGGGGTGTTCTCCAGAAGTTCTTGGGCTCCAACTCTCATCAGCCACAGAGAGCATGGCCAATGGTCAAGGACGATGGGAGTTGTAGTCCGAACACCTCATTGGCTACCCCTGTTGTAAACAAATCCAAGGGTGGTTTTGAAGCAAAGGAAAGTAGGGAGTGCGATTCCTGCGGGGGAGCCGTGAGTTACGCCTATAACTATGCAGCTAAAACAGCAATGAGTCCACGATAGGGATGTGCTAGAATTCCGCCCAATTCAGATTTGGTACAGAATTTTCCACTAATTTGCTTATTCTCAATTGTTGAGGATCGGATTTTAATGTAGTGAATTCCCGTGGCTATTTTTGAAAACAGACTTTTAAAAAAAAATCTGCCTCTAAAACATTGATTGTAAGAATGATAATTTATCGATATTTCCTTTAAAATATCAACATTTCCTTTAAAAATATTGATACTTGTAGTGATTTTTTTCTGAGTCAAAAAACCCCCCAGATGGGTAAAAGCAGCAGCTAGCAGATAAAGACCAAACTCGAATCGATGCCAGCCTGTTAGGTCGATACCGGCCAACAGATCCCATCCCTAGCCCATGGCACCATAAAAGACTGACATGACTCCTCATAGCAAAAGCTTTTGTGGGCCAAAGGCTGTCTTACTCAGAGGGAGGGAGGGCAATCCCCAGTGGAAGCTGGTGTAGAAGACACACATTGGGTGAGGGTGGTGAGGGTGAAATCAGTGTGGAATCAGAGGGAAATGAATTGCAAAAAGTACAGGCTCCAAGAATACTTGTGCAAGGACCTCATACTTCCTGTTTCCATGCTTCTCCATAGCAATCGTTGCAAAATGTCTTCATTTTCTCGTCCAGTAAAAGGCAGAAGCTGCTGGCTCTTACCACAACCTCAGAAATGAGAGTTCCATATTGAATCTTGCAGAGAAGCCTCTGGGCTGCTTGTCCTCTGGTCTTGAAAACAGGCAGTGGCCTAGGAATTGGCACAGCAGCTTCCCCAGCCAGGTGCCCTCTGGATGTTTTGGACTGCCACTCCCATCCGCAACAGGCTGCATTCCTGCCATGCAGAAGTGAGCGGTTTCCACACCCGCCCACAGCCCTCTCCATCCAGGCAAGCCAAGAGGCATCATCACAGTCCAAGGCCAAAGCACGAGCGGACATTATGGTGCAGGGCTGGGGAGATGTGGCCTGGTGAGGTGGCCAAGAGAGGGTCACAAGGGCTGGACAGAGAGGCCTGGGGGCCCACAATTGGCCCCCAGACCTGAGGTTCCACACCCCTGGACTACAACTCCCATCATCACTGACAGTTGGCCATGCTGGCTGGCTCAAATAGGAGTTGTAGTCCAACAACATTTGAGGATACCCCATTGGCTACCCCTAAGCGACATTTACTGCTTGCATATGTCCTGGAAAATATCTCTGCTGCATTAGGATTGCCTCAAAGGTTGAGCAAGGAGTAATTGCACTCTAAAGGCTCTCTCCTTTGCAGCTCCTAATGACACCATTTCCCAGCTACTCTGTCTGGGGCCTTCATTTTGGAGAGCTCTTGTCAAAAAGTCTACTTTAAGGGGTAAGGACCCTGCCCCCCTCTCTCACTCTCTGAGCAGCACGTCCGTTCGGTTGCCTCAGCCACTGGCTAGATCGCTCTGCTTGCAGCTCAGTACAATTATCTGCTGACACTCCTATAAATCACAGCCTAATTGATATGTGTTAGCAGCCTGGCTAAATGGGAAATAATCTGATTGTGGTGCTGTTGCTTCTGTTGCAGGGTGGTGGTTTTTTTTTTTTTTTTTGAGGGGGGGCCCTAGGAGAGTGAAGAAAGGGTGAGAGCATGTCAAAAGGACAAGGGAAATGTCAACGGGCTACCGCCTTATTTCTTTATTCCTGAGGTCAGCCACAAGCACACCCACCTGGCCTGGCTGTCTCCAGGCAGAAATATAAATCGCTCGGACAGACAGCTTGCTCTGCACACCCTGGCTTCCTGTGTCTGATGGAGACCGGGCTGCAAAAGTTTAGTGGAAGCTGTGCACCCCTATGGGCTATCCCTGTGCATCCCTATGGCTGCCTTTCCCAAACCAAATGTTCCGGACTACAGTTACCACTTGCCTCATCCACCGCAGCCACGCTACCCAGGGCAGATGGGAGACATAGTCCAAAATATCTGGAGGGCAGCAGGTTGGGGGAGGCTGGCCTGCGGTGGCATCCTGCCCTAAACACAGCCAGACTCCGAACATTAATTTGGTGATTATTTTACATTGGTAACCCCACCCCTTGTCAGGAAATGGGCAGGATGAAGGCCAAAATCCAAAGTCATAAGAACCTCAGAAGAGTCTGGTGGCTGCATGAGGCCAAAGGGGGCCCATCACGCCCACCATCCTCTTCTCACAGTGACCAACCAAATGCCCCAATGGGAAGCCAACAAATCTGGCCAGTTTAAGGCCAGTAGTTCACTGGGGCTAAGGCCTCACACATCACAAGATCAGCCCTGTGAGGTAGGCTAGGCTGAGAAATGGTGACTGGCCCAGCATCACTGAATAAGCTTAATGGATGAGCAGGATTTGAACTCACAGGAACAGAAGACGCTGCCTTGTTCCAGATCAGACTCCTAGGCCACATTCATACCATATGTATATATTCCACAATTATTCCACTTTTTCCACTTTAAACAGTCATGGCTTCTCACAAAGAATCCTGGAAATGTAATTTGTGAAGGGTCTGCCAGAGTTCTCTGGGGAAAGGGACTGACTGTTAAACCACTCTGAAAAGTGTGTCACTGTGAGGGGAATGGACTGCCTTCAGGTTGATTCCGACTTATGGCGACCATATAAATATGGTTTTCATGGTAAGCGGTATTCAGAGAGGGTTTAACATTGCCTCCCTCTGAGGCTGAGAGGCAGTGACTGGCCCAAGGTCACCCAGCGAGCTTCATGGCTGTGTGGGGATTTGAACCCTGGTCTCCCAGGTCCTAGTCCAACACTCTAACCACTACACCACACTGGCTCTCGTGAGGGGAATAGGGGTCTCCTAAGAGCGCTGAGCACCGTTCCCAAACCACCCTTCCCAGGATTCTTTGGGGGAAGCCATGACTGTCTAAAGTGGAATCATAGTGGCATAAATGCATAGTGTGAATGTGGCCCTAGCATTTCTAGCTGAGTGGTGTCTATTCAAGCTGGCACAAATCTTCAGAGTCTCAAGCAAGGGGCTTCCCCTTCACCAGCAGCTACCTGACCCTTTCTTTGCTGGAGATGCCATTGAGGATTGAAGCTGGGGCCTTCTGCATGCCAATCAAGGGCTCTACCGCTGAGCGACGGCTTTTGCAGCCCAACTGCGATGCCAATGCCAGGATCAGCCAATGTGATGCCCGCTGGATGTTGCTGGACTGCAACCCAAGCACAGGAAGCAATCACCAAGAACAGGAAAACCAAAAGAGGAAACCTGTTCCTTAAGAACGCCAAGGTCAGTCGCAATGCTGTAAAAGGTTTTGCATTTTAAAAAGCTGTTTATGGAACCCAGCTTTTTAAAATACAGAACATTTTACTGCACATTACTGACCTTGACATTCTTAAGAAATTAGTTTCCTCTTTTGGTTTTCTTGTTGGACTCCCATCATTGCTGACCATTGGACATACTGGCTGGGGCTGATAGGAGTCCAACAACATCTGGAGGGCACCGGGTTGGCTATCCCTGCAGTACACTATGTTTACTCAGAAGGTCATCCCTTTGAGTTCAGTGGATCTTACTTTATAGAATCATAGAATCATAGAACAGCAGCGTTGGAAGGGGCCTATAAGGCCATCAAGTCCAACCCCCTGCTCAATGCAGGAATGCAACTTAAGGCATCTCCGGCAGGTGGCTGTCCAGCTGCCTCTTGAAGGCCTCCAGTGTCGGACAGCCCACTACCTCTCTAGGTGATTGGTTCCATTGTTGTGTGGCTTTAACAGTTAGGAAGTTTTTCCTGATGTTCAGTCAAAATCTGGCTTCCTGCAACTTGAGCCCATTATTCCGTGTCCTGCACTCTGGGACAATCAAGAAGAGATCCCGGCCCTCCTCTATGTGACAACCTTTTGTGTACTTGAAGAGTGCTATCCTGTCTCCCCTCAGTCTTCTCTTCTCCAGGCTAAACAGGCCCAGTTCTTTCAGTCTCTCCTCATAGGGCTTTGTTTCCAGTCCCCTGACCATCCTTGTTGCCCTCCTCTGAACCTGTTCCAGTTTGTCTGCATCCTTCTTGAAGTGAGGAAACCAGAACTGGACACAGTATTCAAGATGAGGCCTAACCAGTGCTGAATAGAGGGGAACTAGTACTTCACACGATTTGGAAACTATGCTTCTGTTAATGCAGCCTAATATAGCATTTGCCTTTTTTAAGGCATATTCACTTCCTGATGAATATGTTTAGGATTGCAACTTGCCTCAGAAGAAAGTGCCGGATAAGAGGGGAAACCTGCGACCATGTGTGATCTGTACTTGGCAAGCTAGTTCATTTGTATCATCTTGCCCAGGAGGGAGGAGGATCTTGCCCACTCCTTGGCTCCTTTCCCAGATTTCTGATAAGATGCAGAATTGTGGCAAAAACCTTTGAGGCCAATGTAGGGTGACAGACATGCTCTGTCTTTGGCGCACGATTGGCAATGTCTGCTTGACGATGTCGCCAGATGATGTTGCAGACATTAAGGGATGAGTGTGCCTCTAGCGTGTCTACAAGCCCATTGTTTCATTTTGGCATTATTCAGGCAAAATGTTTGACACATGAGGGGAGCAGTCCTTAAATAAAAGAGTGGTTTCAACTTGGGAAGGGGCATCTGTGCACGTTTTCCATGTCTGCGTAGCAGCAGAAGTTTTTGCCATGTGATTTCCCTGGGTGCACGCCAGGTGGGTTAATGGGAGATCAGTATGGTTGCCACATGGATTGTTTGGATTACATGTACTCTTGTCAGTGTGCCCTGTGGTGTAGTGGAGCAGGAACATAGAGGAACGGGGTACTTTTTTCACAGCAGGAGCAATGACATCATCTGCAGGATTTCTTTTTTAAATTTTGGCAGTGTTGCAAGCCTGGAGTCTTGGTGTGCACAATCCCTTTGTTAGGTAGGCTGGGCTTAGACAATGTCTGGTCACTCAGTGAAATTTTATCCTGGTTTTTAGCTGCATACACACCATACATTGAAAGTACATTCCCAAGATTCCTGCAGTTTACCCTTCACAGAGCCTTTGACAGTTAAGATACTTTGTTTTTTTGGAGGCCCACCACTTTTGCTGAATTTATACTGTTCTGTTTGGGCTGGAGTGGTTTTACTTGGTTTTATAACTGTATATTGATTTGTTGTAACCTGCCCTGGGACTTTTTGGTGAAGTGGTGGTGGTGAGGGGAGAGGTCTTACAAACAGAGCCAGATTTCCCTACCTAAAGTCCACGCTCTGCACCACCCTTTCCCAGCTTGTTCTTAAGTGGCTGTCAGCTGATCCTAATACATTGGCATGGGATGCATCAGCAGAGCTGCTGTGGCTAGTGGCTAGGGCAGGGAAGATTTGTCAGTTTTGGTCCTCTCTGTTTCCCATTTTTTCTATCTTAAATTCAGTCCTCCACATTTCTGCAGCAATCTGCACTTAAAAAAAATCCTCATGAAAATTTGCCAGCGTTTTAATGTGAATTTCTCCTAATAAACACATTTTGTAGGCAGTTTTGAGTAATGTACTCATTTTTGCAAGCCATTTCTCATCATATAAGGCATTTTTGCAAGTTATCTTCATTCATATATTGGTTTTTATGCACACTTTCCTCCAATATGTGCATTTTTGTCAATGTTATTTGGTTAGCATATTGCATTGCAAAATTCAAATAAGTGTGAATTTTGAAGGACGGCTGTGTTCCGGTTTCCATACTGTTTCAGAAAGTTCAAATTTGATCAGTTCAGCTTGAAATGTGAACTGAATCAAAATTCTTGCCCATCCCTGTATGGACTATCCTGGGTGATGGATGAGTTCCTGCCCTGCAAACTGTGCCACTACCCCACTGTAGTATTGATGCATCCAAGACTCAAAACAAACCCTGCATAGGCATGCCCTGCCCTTGGGAATGGCCCACCCAACCCAAGAAGGGTGCAGGCACGTCTAATTGTAAGCAGTCCTCTTTAGCGAAATGACATCTTACTGTGGAATGACTAATAAACCGAAACATGAACTGTCTCCCTCCCCCTCCTCATATGATATGATTTTTACAAATGTGCTTCCTTAGCAGATCTAATTATCGTAGTGAATTGCCGCCTGCCTTGATAATTAGCCATTTTGCCAATATGGCACATATTGAGGAAGAGATGTTTCTTTTAAAGAAAAGAATATGATGAGTGTGTTGCCATGATCGTGGCAGCAGATTAGGGAAAGGAGGAGGGAGAGAGAGCTCCAAAGACAGGACGTGAAGGTTTAATTTGTGCCTGAGCGAGAGGAGCAGAGTTCAGAGAGCTGCAGGGAGGGGAGGGTAAAGGCTTCTTGGTCTACTTGCCCCCACCCCCAAAATCCATAGAAAAATCCATGTCTTTACCTTGCAAGATGGGAAGGTGAAGCCCAGATTTCAACTACTTTCATACTAAAAAATGTCAAACCTAATAATTCAGGTTCTTGAAGGGCAGGTGGGCTGTTATTTCCAGCTGACAGCCCCTCCCATCTTTATCTGCCAGGCAGATAATGCTGGAAAATTACCAAAAATAAAAGAATAAATAAAATAAGGCAGGCTTTTCAGGTTCAGTGTTTAGAATAGTAATCCTTTCCCAAATGTTCACTTTTTTTTTGAGAGGGAGCATTCATAACAAAACCGACAAGAGCTGTTGCTGAATTTTGAAGCAATCATTGTATCCCAGTCAAGACTTTGTATACCTTTTCTCCAAACTCCCTTCCCACCCAGCCAACAATGACCATAACTGCTGAGTTTGTCATTAAAATGGTGTTAGGGGCACCAACTGACTATCCTGAGGACGCCTACAGGAAACCTGTTTGTTGAGCATTCATTCTGATTTGTGTGCGTGGAGGGAGGTTAGATGACGTGTCAAAGCAAATCTTATCTCACACTTTCCCCTGCATTTCCCTGTCTCTTTCCTTATCGTAAAAAAATCAGTCTTTTGGAGAAGCCGGTTTGTTGCGCAAGACCTCCCAATCGACTGTAATTGGGCAATCTGAATTTGCAAGTATGTGATGAATTTCCACCTGAAAATAGCAAGAATCTGGAATCACTCTGGGATGATAAGGTGATGTTCGTTAAGGACTGGGCTGGACCTTCCAACATTTTCAAGGTGAAAATAGGCACTTTCTTCCAGCAGTCTAATTCTCTTACAGATCACGGCCCGTCTCCACTCCTGGAGCTATTGTTCAAGTCCGGCCCTACCATTGGGCAAAGTGAGGCAACCACCTTGGGCAGCAGATATCAGGGGGGAGCAGTGGCCCCTTTGTTGTTCCTCTTAATCCCCCTGACCATTCCTGTATGTTTGAGGACAGAGCTGTGGATGCCGCAGAAACTGTCCTGGCTGCATGCAGACTGAGGTGCCGTGGAGGACACTATGATGGTGAACCAAATAATCTGATTCAAAACTGCCTATGATGTGAAGATCTTCTTAAGTGGTCAGTCAACGCAAAAATACCAGATAGAAGTGTAACATCTCTTCATATTTAGATCAGTATTATAGTTCCAGTATTGAAATAATATTTTTTATCTTTGCAGGAGTTGTGCTATGAATTGTATTGTTACATAGATTTATGCTGAATTGTATATTTGGTGTCTTTGCATTGATTGACCACTGAAGAAGTTCTTGTCGAAACGCGTTTGCTCAAATGTTTTGATATTGCATTTTAGGAGCTGTTTGGTTACATTAAGTTTTGCTCATTCGTTCGTTCGTTAATTTACTTAATTTATATATCACTTAATATTTCAACAGAAACCTCCAAGCGGTTTACAAATCCCAACTAAAAGGAATTAATGCAAGAATCAAGATAAGAAATGGAATACAAATCCCACTTTCAAACCCAAACAATGCTAGTACTACTATGTGTAATAATAAAAGTCCATATTTTAAGTAACAAAATGAAATAAATATCTTTTAAACAAAAAATACATACAAAAAAACCACAGGATACAATCACCAAGATCACTCACCTGCAGTGAGTTATGATAGATGGGTATAAGTTACCCACATACTTTCAATTTTTCATAAAGTATCCACATTCACATCATAGGCAGCTTTGAGTCAGATTATTTAGTTCCCAATCCCTCTTTTTCATATTTCAGTTTGTTGGGACATATTTTGGACACTGTGATGGTCCCTGGGCTGAAGTAAAGTTCAGCTGCCAGTCCAGCCAGTTTTGTACAGGGAATAGGGAGTGTGCACCACCATGTCCTTTGCCTCAGGCAGCAAAGTGTTTTGGGCCAGCCCTGGATGTGATGTATTTAAGTGTGTGGTGTGTGTATGCAGCCTTGGTTTGAATCTAGACTGTGCCTGCAAATGGACTTCCAAAGGGGCTCACTGACAGTGCCAATCAGCTGACTGGTGCTTACAATGAATCCCGGTGAACTTTGAAAGGTGGGAGGGGCTGTTCACCTGTTAAAGTTGGCCCAAATGGAGAGCGGCGGGGGTGGGGTGGGGACAAAGGATCAGGTCCACCAGCCAGTTCTGGTTCCCCACACTCTTCTGTGGGCTGTATTTGTTGATTGAACAGTAATCTGTCTCCTATTTAAAAGCCACAGGATGTTTGTTTTTGGGGTTGAAGATATGCTAGAAACACATAATTGACTTCCAGTAGGTTTTACAACACTTCAGAATAGCCTTCAGCAGCTGCTGTGTGTGAAATAGCAGGGGCTTCCTGCTGTCTTGGTGTTTGTGCACACATTAAAAAACACCAGTGCCCTGAAACTGGATCAGGCCAAAGGAGGCCCATCCGGTCCAGGATCCTGCACTCACAGTGGCCGGCCGGATGTCCCAAAGGGAAGCCCGCAAGTGGGAGGGGAGCGCAACCATGTTGTTGTTGTTGTTATGTGCCTTCAAGTCAACGACGATTTAAGGCGACCCTATGAATCAGTGACCTCCAGCAGCCTGTGTCATGAACCACCCTGTTCAGACCTTGTAAGTTCAGGTCTGTGGCTTCCTTTATGGAATCAACCCATCTCTTGTTTGGCCTTCCTCTTTTTCTACTCCCTTCTGTTTTTCCCAGCATTATTGTCTTTTCTATTGAATCATGTCTTCTCATGAGGTGTCCAAAGTATGATAACCTCAATTTCATCATTTTAGCTTCTAATTAGTTCTGGTTTAATTTGTTCTAACATCCAATTATGCATCTTTTTCACTGTCCATGGTATGTGCAAAGCTCTCCTCCAACACCACATTTCAAAGGAGTTGATTTTTCTCTTATCCACTTTTTTCACTGTCCAACTTTCACATCCATACATAGAGATTGGGAATACCATGGTCTGAATGATCCTGACTTTGGTGTTCAGTGATACATCTTTGCATTTGAGGACCTTTTCTAGTTCTCTCACAGCTGCCCTCCCCAGTCCTAGCCTTCTTCTGATTTCTTGACTATTGTCTCCATTTTGGTTAATGACTGTCCCAAGGTATTGATAATCCTTGACAAGTTCAATGTCCTCATTGTCAACTTTAAAGCGAAAATGTATCCGTTGCCCCCCTGAGACATAACGCCTGCATAATACGCTCTAATGGTGTGTGTGTGAAGGCTGCTGAATTGGAACTCTAGCCCAGCCTTCCTCAACCTGGTGCCCTGCAGGTGTGTTGGACCGTAGCTGCCATCAGCTTGGCCAGCATGACCCAGGTTGGAGAAGGCTCCTCTAGCAGCTTACACTGAACAAAAGCAAATGTATCAACTGCAAGCCATCTCCAAAAGGGCAAAACAAGTGCAGTGACTTCCTTGGGACAAGAAGCAAGAAAGAGCAACTTGGTAAGTAACGGGGACAGTTTAGGATTCAGCGAGCAGGAGAGACAGGAAACTGGTGGTGCTGGAGATTTGATCTGAGACTTTCCTTTCACCAGGAACCTACCTGCCCCCATGGATCGTCATATGAGCAGAACTTGGAAGAGTTACTTTTTTGAACTACAACTCCCATCAGCCCCAGCCAGTATGGCCACTGGAATGGGCTGATGGGAGTTGTAGTTCAAAAAAGTAACTTTTCCAAGCTCTGCATATGACACCTTTCTCCTGGTCCTTTCTTTGAGGAGGATGGCAAGGGAGAGGGCCTTTTCAGTTGTGGCTCCCTGTGCATGGGATGCTTTCCCCAGTAAGGTCTGCCTGGCACTCACATCTTCACCCACTCTCACCTCTCCCCTCCCCCAGGCTTCTGGTGGGCTGTGATGATGGTGATGGTGATGATATTTTGCTGTAAGTGTGTTCCCAAAACTTTCTGCCACTGTTTTATGGGGAGGGTATTTTTTGGTATGCTTTATGGAATGCATGTGTTTTTGTGTGAATGTGTGTCTATTTAATGTATTTTTACTTAATGTTTATGTCTTTAAATATTCTGTAAGGTGATTGGAGACCTTTTCGTGTAACAAGAAAAATAATATGTTTTTCCCTCTCTGTGTGTCTTCAGTGACTGCTGTGTGCAGTTGACTGAACCTCGCCTTCTTATTAAAATATTGGGATAAAGATCTGGAGAGATCCCTTTAGACCCAGGGTGGCTAATCTGTGGCCCTCCAGATGTTGCTGGACTACAACTCCCATCATCACTTGTTATGCAAATTTGTATGAATGAGCAGAGATCGTCAATGGTCTGAGATGCGTGTGTGCGTTTACCTAAATGGCAGGCTTTTACCCTGCATTGAGATCACTGAGACTTAAGACTTGGTAAAATAAGAAAAGCTACTTTATTTATAGAAATATATAGTAGTTAGGAAGGCATCCCTAGTTCTAACTAACTAACTAAGTCGGAGGCGCAATGCCCAGACTTTGCACTGGAAGGAAGCTAGGCAGAGAAGAGCACAGGTAAAGGTAGGCAGTCTAGCCAGCTGGAAGACCCTAACTCTATCTTCCTTCTGGAACACAAACAAAAGAACCCAAACAAAGTTGGGAGGACTTGAAAGGCCATCTTGTCACAATAGGATCATCCGCCTCTTGTGTAAATTTGTATAAATGAGCAGAGCTCGTCAACGGTCTGAGATGCACGTGTGCCAGTGTGTGCGTTTACCTAAGTGGCAGGCTTTTGCCCTATTTATTTATTTATTTATACCCTGCCTTTCTTTTCAGGAAACCCAAGGCGGCTTCCATATGGTTCCCCAGCGGTCTCCCATCCAGGCACTGACCAGACCTGACCCTGCTTAGCTTCAGCAGGGAGATGGCCACATGTGCCTTCAGACCATAGCCTACATTGAGATCACTGAGACTTAAGACTTGGTAAAATAAGAAAAGCTGCTTTATTTATAGAAATACACAGTAGATAGAAAAGCATCCCTAGTTCTAACTAATTAAGTTGGAGGCGCAATGTCCAGGCTTGGGAGTTGCCGTCATGGCTAGGAGAGAGAGAGCAGAGACAAAGGTGTCTCCTCTCTCCTTGGACAGTCAAAGAAGACAAAGGAAGAAGGGGCAGGTCAGCTTCCCTGAGCATATCAGTTTACAAGGAAGGAAGTTATGTAGAGAAGAGCACAGGTAAAGGTAGGCAGCCTAGCCAGCTGGAGGATCCGAACTCTATCTCCCTTCTGGAACACAAACAAAAGGACCCAAACAGGAGTTGCTCTTGCCCCCCTTCCAACATCGCAGACCATTGGAGGCTGATGGGAACTCTCAGTCCAACCACATCTATACGGCCACAAGTCCTCTGGCCGCTCCTGCATCAGGCTGCAAGGACAACGCTGCCAGATGGGCTCCTCCCCTTCAGAGCCAAGCAGTGAGAGAGGTTCCATCCACCTCTGCGGCAGGCTTCCTTGCCAACGTATTGGTCAAAACACCTAATACTGAAGGGCACGCTTCATTATCCTAAAGCAGCCTTTGCCAACCTGGTGCCCTCCAGAAGTTTTAGACTACAACTCCCATCAGCCCCAGCCAGCACGGCAGTTGGCAAAGGCTGCCTTAAAGTTTAGAAGAAGGAAGTGCAAGGAAATCTCCGGCAGAGGTGGATGCAGTCCAGACCCACATCTTGTGGCTTGCTTGAAAATATGATTAGCCCACCTGGCACCTTACGGTTTTGTTTTGTTTTTTGAGAAAACCATTCCAAAATCTTCCTTGTTGTTTTGAGGTCTAGGTACATCCTCCTCCCCTGTGTCAGGCTAAGGTTCCACATTGTTCAGCCCTATCTGAGGGCCTCCCATTACCCCATCCCTTTTGCAAATAGAGGGCTCATCCGCACACCCACTTCTGGGAAATTTGGGAGGATCCAAACTCTCAAATGCAAAGATGTATCACTGAACACTAAAGTAAGGATCATTCAGACCATGGTATTCCTGATCTCTATGTATGGATGTGAAAGTTGGACAGTGAAAAAAGTGGATAAGAGAAAAATCAACTCCTTTGAAATGTGGTGTTGGAGGAGAGCTTTGTGCATACCATGGACTGCAAAAAAGACAAATAATTGGGTGTTAGAACAAATTAATCCAGAACTGTCACTGGAAGCTAAAATGATGAAACTGAGGTTATCATACTTTGGACACATAATGAGAAGACATGATTCGCTAGAGAAGACAATAATGCTGGGGAAAACAGAAGGGAGTCGAAAAAGAGGAAGGCCAAACAAGAGATCGATTGATTCCATAAAGGAAGCCACAGACCTGACCTTACAAGATCTGAGCAGGGTGGTTCATGACAGACGCTCTTGGAGGTCGCTGGTTCACAGGGTCGCCATAAGTCGTAGTTGACTTGAAGGAACATAACAACAACAAACTCTGCTTCTCCGTGCTATGAAAAGAAGCCATTTCTGCTGCCTTGTGCGAAGTGGCATTTCTCCCTGGCCTTTTCCCTCTCATTTATCACCAGCCTTAAGTGTTCGCAGAGTCACAGAGAGGAAATGATAACGCTCATGAAGAGGCAAATGGCCCTCGGAGGAACCAGCCAACGGCTGTCCCTGGTTGACGCAATCCCGGCCAGCTTGTCATTCAGAGATGCTGAGCGATAAAACTGCAGATCCTGCGGCAAGAGCTAAATGTTGTCGAAGCCTCTGCAGTGGTTAAGGAGGAGGGGGCACAAGCTTCAGCCTCTCTCAGTGGCAGAGGAGGCTGATGGCCGTTCGGGCAAATGGGGCACCAGCCTCAGTCTTCTGCCCTCTGCCGGCCCCCATTGCCTGCCTTCTTTCTAACAACTGACCCAGGGAGTGGCAGCCCTGCCTGACAGCTTCCTCCCTCTCCTCAGTCTCTGTGTTGCCCTTTGTGGAAGGGAGTAGGAGGAGGATGGTGGAGAGAAAACTAGTCTTAGTTGCCTCTGCCTCTCCGTGGCTCTGATGCCACCTCCTGTTGGGCTCCCTGCCTTCTGTCCCCCCCAGTCCCAATGGCCACCAGCCGCCACTACTCAGCAGTGTCGTGGTAAATTCTGAAGGGCAGGCACTCGTCAATACAGCTTCCGTAGCCATGCCCCTTCTGAGTCTATGCAACCAAAAATTAACTTTCCGATCAATGCAGACATTAAGGCTTCAGTGGGAAGCCAGCTTTGCTGCACAGGTAAGCCTGCTGAAGACTTCTTGTGGACTCAAAAGCTTGCTCACTATTTTGTGACATTTTGGTGAGTCATAATAAAGAGTTTGTTGTTGTTATGTGCCTTCAAGTCAGTTTCAACTTATGGTGACCCTATAAATCAGTGACCTCCAATAGCATCTAAACCACCCTGTTCAGATCTTGTAAGTTCAGGTCTCTGGCTTCCTTTATGGAATCAATCCATCTCTTGTTTGGCCTTCCTCTTTTTCTCCTGTTTTTCCCAGCATTATTGTATTTTCTAGTGAATCCTGTTTTCTCATTATGTGTTCAAAGTATGATAACCTCCATTTCGTCATTTTAGGTTTTATTTTCCATATTTATTGACAAATGTTTGTCAAAATTTGGACAGATTCAGTCTCAGTAACTCAAAGGCATATCTAGTTTCCCACAAAGGCCAACTGGAAGCCCATAAGCCACATCTGAAGGCAGTGGCCTCCTCCCCAGAATGCTTCCTCTGACTCTGGAGGTAGCATATAGCCACATGACTAGTGGTCATCTGAAACTGAAGGTTTTTTAAAAAAAATCCAGTCTCCTTTGAATGCCTGTTGAATCTGCTATCTTAAAGCTTGTAATCCTACCTGATGGAGTTTTCAATTTTGCTGCCTATGAATATCTTACATTTCTGCTGTTTGATAGTAATTCTCTGTTTTTGTTTGTTGTCTTACCCTTATGTTTTTCTATTTCACTGTAAGCCATTTTGATTTTTTTTGTTTTATTTTTACAGAAAAGTGAGATATAAATATACTGAGCTGAAATGGAACTATTTGAAATAAATAAATGAACAGGGTTGGTGTTCTCCATGAGTGGATTCTGTATCAGGACATCTGTGGGTCATCCTAACACACAAACACTTTTTTGCAGGAGTGAAACCAGAAGATTCACACTAGAGATGGGCCCTGCTCAACCTATCCTTGGCTACCTATTCCTCCCTTGTGTAGCAAAGCACACACGCTCACAAACACACAGACGGACTAGCAGACCAGGGGAGCAGGGCTGGGCAGGGAAAAAGCACCACTGTTCATTCCACAGCAGGGACAATGAAGTCATCTCCTGGGACGCTCTCTGCCAGTCCTCTGCATCCTAAATAAATAAGCTTTTCTCCAGTAGTAGCAAATCCAGAAGTACAGGGTCCCTTCATGATAGTTACAGCCACACACACCCTTTTTTGCTCTCATTTTTTGAGAATGAGGTCCTTGCTAATGCCTTCTCCCACAGCAACAGACATCTCTAGGAGCCAATCAGCATGAAAGGGGGGAGTGCTGGCTACTGAAAAGAGTCTTCTCAGTGGCTGACTCACCTCCTTTCACTCTGATTGGCTCCAATCAGCAGGAAAGGACAAGGAAGCATGTTAGCAGACTCTTGCCAGTGACTAACACATTCCCTTTTCATGCAGATCGGTTTGTAGGATGCTGGAGACATAAGGACTCTGCTCCCCAAAAAGTAGGGGGACTAAGACCCTCTGAGACCCTGGATGACTACACCCCTGTATATGATCCAGTAAGAGCTCTTTCACACACAGTTCATCCCCTCCCCAAAGAACACTTATGAACAGGGGCGTCACTACCGGGGTGCGGGGGGTGCGGATTGCACCCGGGTGACACCATGAGGGGGGTGACACCCAGAGCCACCTCGCCCTGCGCTGTTGCCCGGCAAAGGAGCCGAGAAGCACTCTGGGTCGGTTGGAGCAGCCAACTCCTCCTCGGAGGCACGCAGGTGGGCGGGAGAGACCGGGAACAGTGTCGGTGGGGCGAGGGAGGCACGCCGGCGTTCCCAGGCCTGCTCCTCCGGCTGGGTGCCCCTCTGTGCGCGCCCTCCCAGGGGCATGGGCAGGGGTGGCTGGCCTCGCACGCACGCACACATGCACTCAGCACAAGATTTTGGGTCTCGCCAAGGGCCCCCCGGCACCCAGTCCGGTGCCTGCCGAAAGCAGGCACCTGCTCACTGGCGGTGAAGCCTGGACGGGCCTTCCACTGTCAGCCTGGAGCATGTGGTGAGTGTGTGTGTGCGTGCGCGAGACCAGCCACCCCTGTCCATGCCCCTGGGAGGGCGCGCGCCGGAAGTCTGCACCCTCCTGCACTCCCGCTAGTGACGCCGCTGCTTATGAACCTAGGAAGCTGCCTTAGGCCGAGTCAGACCATGGGTCCATCTAGCTCAGTACTGCCTACACTGACTGGAAGCAGCTGTCCAGGATTTCAGGCAGGGAGTTTCTCCCAGCCGTAGCTCGAGACGATGTTGGGGATGGAACCTGTGTGCAAAGCAGATGCTGTGCCACTGGGCTATGGTCCTTCCCTGCTTAAATGGAAAAGAATTGCTAAGCAAAGATGAGGAGATCTAAATGACATCTGATGCCTTTGAACGCGGCCCCCAATTCCTCTGAGTCCAGCATGTGACACGGACGCCAGTGAATTGGGCCATTGTGTGTGGCCTTGGGGAGCATGCACATTGGCCAAGTTGCTGCCTACATGAGAAAAGCCACAGCTTTGCAAGAAATAGCAGTGCTGCTCAAAATATCCAGAGGAATCTGACAGCTCTCCAAAGCCACAAAGCCTCCCCTATGAGGGAAAGCCCACCCCCATTTCCTGAGTAATGGTCCAAAGCAGTCTTCCCCGACCTAATGCCTGTCAGATGTTTCAGACTATAACTCCCACGGCTGTGACCATGCCAAGCTCGGGGAAGGCAGGTGTAGAGAACTAGGTTGGTGCCAGGCACAGAAGTTATGTTCCTGAGAGACTAAGCTTCCTTCCTTCCTTCCTTCCTTCCTTCCTTCCTCCCTTCCTTCCTTCCTTCCTTCCTTCCTTCCTTCCTTCCTTCCTTCCTTCCTTCCTTCCTTCCTTCCTTCCTTCCTTCCTTCCTCCCTCCCTTCCTTCCTTCCTTCCTTCCTTCCTTCCTTCCTTCCTTCCTTCCTTCCTTCCTTCCTTCCTTCCTTCCTTCCTTATTTATTTATTTATTTACCACCCTTCCTCCATGCAGGAGTCCAGGGTGGCAAGAGCACTAAAAACACTTTAAAACTTCATAAAAACAGACTTTAAAATACATTAAAACAAAACATCTTTAAAAACATTTTTTTAAAAGTTTTGAAGAAATCTTAAAAAAGAAAAAAAAGTTAAAAACATTGTTTTTTTAAAAAAGGTTTTAAAATGTATTAAAAAGCAATTCCAACACAGACGCAGACTGGATACTGATTTTTTTTTTAAAAAAGCAAGTTTCTAAGAGTATAATGATAACTTTGAGAATAAGAAGGAGATGTCTGCTGATGTGCAGGGGGCAGCACCCGTATAGCTGCTTGCCCCTCCCTATGCAAAAATAGTAATATGTATAAAAATGCAGAATAAGAGAAATACGGGCACATCTGCATCGCATGCCTTCTCAGCACCAGTTATGGCAGCCGTATTTTGGTTTCTCTCGGTTTCTCGTTTTTCCAGTCTTAAATTCAGTTCTCCACAACCCTACATCTGTTTGCAAAGCAATATTTACAAAGCACTTCCCCCTAGTATAAATGCATTTTTGTATGCTATTTTCAGTAATATATGCATTTTTATGCACTGTTTACCCCAGGATATGCATTTTTGTCCAC
This sequence comes from Rhineura floridana, assembly GCF_030035675.1. Taxonomy (NCBI): domain Eukaryota; kingdom Metazoa; phylum Chordata; class Lepidosauria; order Squamata; family Rhineuridae; genus Rhineura; species Rhineura floridana. Next base: position 185,528,073 of record NC_084484.1, on the reverse strand, counting down.
ATTACATGGCTGGATAACTGCACTGCAAAATTCAGAGAAGTGCAAATTTTGAAGGATGGCTTAACTCAGATCGCATGTTGTTTTGGAAACTGCAGATTACGTAGATTTGCCTTTCAATGCAAAGTGAATCAAATCTCTCCTCTATCCCTAACAGAAGCACAGGCTCAGAAGGAGGGCCGCCACTCGCATAAGATCACGTGAAGCAGATTTTACTGAGGCCGCTTCCAGACTGTCCCTATTTTGGGGTGGGATTTAATCACATACCGGCAAATTCAGGTTGCTGGTTGAGTGGGAGGTCTTGCCCAACAAACCCACTCCTCCCCAAATGGTGGACTTTTTGCAATGAGGAAAGTGACAGGGAAATGCACTGGAAAGCGTGGAATAGCACTTGCTTTGATGCAATGTCATCTAACCTCCCTGCCAACAATTCGGAATGAATGCACCTTAAACAGCCAACATGGACTAATCTCCCGGCAAACAAATCAGGATGAATGCTCAATAATCAGGTCACCGTTAATTGACTCTCCAGGGTCTCAGGCAGAGAGAGGTGCCTTTTCCAGCACCTGCTACCTGATCCCTTTAATTGGAAATGTCAGGGATTGAACCGGGAACCTTCTGTAGGCAAAGCAGATGACCTACCATGGAGTTATCAGCAAGCTCAACAACAGTTCAGTTCCTGCCCATTCTCGTTCTTTTATTGCCATTGCTTCTCCCTTCCCTCTGCTGTCGCTCCCCCTGACAAAATTTCAATTGTAAGCTCCCTGGGGCAAATACCTATATTTTTTGGTCATGTGATTCCATGGTGTGATATGAACAATTAAAAAAAATTGCAGAAGGGGGGAAACAATCCTGCCTTTACCATTCCAGGAATATGACAGGATGATGGGAAAGGGAGTGAAGGAGGTTACAGCTGGGGTAAGTTGTCCCCATTGGCTGATCTTGGACCTGTGCCTGATGCCTGGAGCATCTCTCTGAGGCCCTTGAGCAAGCCAGAGAAAGCGTGTGGGTGGAGGCGGGCGGTTGGGAGGGGGAGGTCTGAACAGGGTGGATTTTAACCCCAGGGCTGAATAGGCGCCTGTAGCATGAACAGTCCCCATGGCAACTACTTGTAAGGTGGGTGTTCTCTTCCTGTCAGCCAAGTACTTCATCCTGCTACATTCATCCAAAACGACTCAATAATTTGTAATTTCCCTAGCTGCAGCAAAATACCTTCAGACAATGCTGGGTGGTTTTCCCCCCCCTCCTCCTTCTCCCAACAGTATTTGGGTTTGTGATGAGCGAGAGGGCGTGAGGCTCCGATTCTTCTGCTGTTGCACAACTCAAAGCTCCCAGATTCTGGGATCCTTTTAGCTTCAATGTCCGATGCAGATATTGCTCCTCTGCCAGTGCAGAAAGGTGATCTCACTTTTTTCCTATCCAATTTACTTTCCATTGAGAAAATTTGTATTGGCATCTAAACATAAGAAAAGCCTTTCTGGAGCAGGCCAATGGTCCACCTAGTCCGGCATCCTGGTCTCACAGTGGCCAACCAGATGCCCCAAAGGGAAGCCCGAAAGCAGGGCCAAAGTGCAAAGAGCACTCTCCCCTCCTATGGCTTCCAGAAACTGCCTCCAACAGTAAAGGTAGAATATGGTCATTGTGGCTAGTAGCCATTGATAGCCCTGTGGGAGCACGCAATCCACTGAAAGCAAATCACAGCATTCCCCTTTGAAAGAGCATTGCTGGTTTTAGTGTTCATGTATTGATTTGCATACCTTAATATATTGCTTGGATAGATAGATAGATAGATAGATAGATAGATAGATAGATAGATAGATAGATAGATAGATAGATAGATAGATAGATAGATAGATAGATAGATAGATAGATAGATAGATAGATAGATAGATAGATAGATAGATAGATAGATAGATAGATAAGGCTGGGGAAAGCTGACATACACAATCTCTCACTAACGGGATTGAGAGAACCAAGGCATCAGTACAGGGTGAGATGAGACTAGCTGGAATCCTCCCAGATTAGAACACACAGGTTTGTATAATTGTGTATTCTATGGTTGCAACCCACTCTGAGACGTTAGGATGAATGGTGGGTAAGAAGCCAGATCCCAGCAAGCCTTGCCCCTGGAACCTTTCATCCCTGGGAAGAGTCTGTAATGAGAGTCTGAAGTAGGAACAGGGCTGGCGCCAAAGGGCGGCCAGGTTGGGCCTTAGCCAAGGGCCCCTGTGGCCCAGAGGGGCACCTGAAGGGCCACTCATTAGGGTAAGAGAGTAGTGCTCCCCTTCCGTGATCCATGGCAGGGTCACAGGGAGGGAGCTTCCAGGCCGCCCGTTCGCTCACTCCACCTACCTCTCTCCTGTCTTGTGCTGCTGCCATCAACCAACATGGCAGTGGAGGCTTCTTTAAGGGGCTGAAGCCCCTACCGCCAACTTGGCTGATGGCAGGCATGTGTGCACACGCAGTGTACTGCGCAAGCGTGCCATCAAGCAAGATGGCGGCAGGGGCATTAGCCCCTTGGAGAAGCCTCTGCCGCCGTCTTGGTTGATGGCAGCCCTGCGCACACAACAGGACAACCCAGGAGTGAGGTAGGTGGAACACACAGTAGCCACACACCTGGGACAGGCTGGTGCCCAAGGGCCCAGTCATGCCTGGTGCCGGCCCTGGGCAGGAATGAGGGAGACATTCTGCTCAGTTCACATTTAAAAATGAATCTACCTAACCTGCATTTTCTGAAACAATACGTGAATCAAAACATAGCCACTCTTTGAAACTGACACTTCTCCAAATGTTGTAGTGCAACTCTCTAGCCAGAAAATGTGCACACAAATGCATATATTAGTGAAAATTACAATAACGAATAGTATTAGGGAAAATTGCAAAAGTGGTGTATATTAGGCAATAGCACATACAAACATGTGTATATTAGGAGAATAAATTTTGCTACTAAAATGCTGATTAATTTTCATGAGGACCTTTGCAAACTAACACGGAAATGTGGAGAACTGATCTGAAGCTCTGAAAAATGAGAAACTGTAATTTGACACATTTACCCATTCTTAGTCTGGGGTGAAACAAATGGCAGCCTTGCCCCTTTGAACTGAAGGCAGGGCAACCCATTCACATACAGGCTTATAGATTATGTGCAGTTTCTGTCCCCAAACCTGCTGGGGTCCCTTCCTCTGTCTGACAGTTGCCCATCCCAGCTCCCTCCCTCATGTGCACTTTGGAAAGGAGAGTGAGTGGTCATCATCCCGTCAATAAGTACTTATTAGGATGCTCGAAGCGGCTTTGGGAATGGGCTGGAAACCTCAACCTCAAGTGGGTGATAAAAGAAGTCGCTTTTGAGAAGTTCAGCTGAAGAGCACTGAAAGAAAGACCAGGAGCCATGGCACAATCATGCGGCAACTGGGCTAGTGAAAGGGTCAGAGGAATATGATGGTTTGCAAAGGCACCTGTCATCTGCAGAGCCAAGCCCAGCTGGCAAACTTCAGAAACAGGCTTCTGGGAGGTAGCCAAAGCTCTCCTCCAAGTCAGAAACAACACACACACAGAGACACACACACTTTTACAAGGGACTCTGGATTCCTTTTCTCCTTCCGCTGCCATCAAGCCCACTCCTGTCAGATGGGAGCACAATGTAGAAATCTATCACAAATCTGCCCTGGAAGACTCTTAAGAGCAACTTTGGGGGCTGTTTGGCAATGCATGTTGAGCTGTCCTGCAAGCCTAGCACTGACCTTCTTGGGGAAATGGCAGCTGCCACCTCACCCCACTATTGTTTAGGGCACACAATGATCAGCAGGAAGCGCAGCCGTGTTTCGTTTTGTTTTATAGACCCCCCCAGTTTGGGAACTCTTCTGCACGAATGCAAAGCCCTGCCTGAAACTGAGATAGTATTCAAAGTGAAGCGCTGTGGACATTTGCAAGGCCTACATGGTGATAAAACAGAAGGATGAGCTTGTGGAATACAAGGAGGGGTCCAATATAGGTCTTCATTATTAGGTTTTCTTTGGAAGGTAAGGAATACCACCCTGAGCTAGACCAAAGGCATCTCTCTCTCTCTCTCTCTCTGTGTGTGTGTGTGTGTGTGTGTGTGTTATGTGCCTTCAAGTTGATTACACTACTGAGTCTTGCACTGTCCCTTTTCCTCCTCCCTGAGCTCCCAAAGCCAAGATGAGCAACTTGCAGTGCGAGGCAATTAGCAGAACCGTTCACTGCTCTGATAAGCACCTGACAACTTATCCCCCAAGAGTTGACTAAATAAATCTGCTCTGGTTGAATGATCCACGTTGTGGGGAGAGGCTCAGGATGTGTGCTCATCACTTTAAAAGGGGGAAGGCGTACATCTGCCTGCCCTGTAGACGACTTTACACAACCCTGGAGACAGCCCTGTCTTCAGTTGGTCCTGTGCCTTTTTCTTGGGAAAGGACATCGCTCAGTAGAAAAGCATTTGCTTTGCATGCAGAGCGTCCTTAGTTCAGTCTCCAACGGCATCTCCAGGCAGGACTGGGAGGGCACCCTGCCTGAAATCCTGGAGAGCTGCTGCTGGTCAGTGCCGATAGTACTGAGCTAGATGGACCAGCAGCCTGACTCTACATAAGGCAGTCTTCCTATGTTCTTACACGTACAAGCCCTGGTGTCTGCTGAATTTGTGCCCTGTGCTGATAGGATGTCCATTCTGTTTCAAAACTCTGCGTCATGAAGCAGATATAGAATCATAGAGTTGGAGGGGGGCCTATAAGGTCATCAAGTCCACCCCCCTGCTCAATGCAGGAATCCAAATTAAAGCATCCCCAACAAGTGGCTGTCCAGCTGCCTCTTGAAGGCCTCTAGTGCTGGAGCTAACGAAAGCTTTGAGAGAGCAACTGCTCTGGGTCCTTTTCTCCTACACACCTGAATGAAGAATTTCCCCACTCTGCCTGCCCTTGCGCTGAGATCTTGCTGAATACAACGCAGGAGTATCTGCTTGAATTCCCTGAAGCTGCAGACAGGCTCTTCTTTCTGTGTCGAGCTCTTCTTGGATGAATGAGCGCTATTGATCCCGTGTGTTACTATTCCTGTTAAGCTCTTTCGGGTTGGATTTTGTTTCTGGGCCAACGCACGACCCAAAGGACCTGTCCCACGTTCTGGGCCTGTTTTACACCGCTTGGATGATGATGATGGCTCATTACATCTGTGTTCAGAGCTTCCGTTCTGTGTTGTTTGGAAGCCCAGCTGTGAATGTACAGCTCCAGGCTGGCTCTGGGTGGTTGAAGGGGTCTGTTTGACAGAGCCTTAGTTTTTAGCAACACAACCAAGGGAAAGGTTAGCTGCATTGGCCCATAAGAAAAATCCCAAAATCCATTTTAGGGATCTGCATCCATGACACATTATGACAAGGTGTCCCAATATAAGGTGTAAGAGTTGTAGTTCTGCAAGGCCAGGCTGGCCTTCCAGTCCTCCCTGATGTCCCCCCATGCTGTTGCTAGTTACCATTCCCCCCCCCCCAAACTTGGGGTTCTACCAGAAGCCGTCAGCTGTGGATTGTTTAAAAGGAACATAGAGCAAGGCACATTAAAGCTAGATGGGAGATTGAGAGCCCCCCTTTGTGAGCGACTGTACCCAGAGAGCCTTGGAGCTGCAGGAGTTCTGTGCACATCTAAGAACATGAAAAGAACTCTGAAACTGGATCAAGTCAAAGGCCCATCTCATCCAGCAGCCTGTTCTCACAGTGGCCAGCCAGATGCCCCAATGGGAAGTCTGCAAGAAGGACATGAGTGCAGTAGAGTGCTCCCCACATGTGATTCCCAGCATAGTGCCTCCGGCAGTGGAAGTAGAACCATAGCCATTGTGTATAGTAGCCACTGGCAAGCTTATATTCCATGAATTGGTCTAATCCTCATTTAAAGCCAAGCAAATTGGTGGCCATCATGACCTCGTGGAAGCAAATTCCATAGTTCAGCTACGGGCTCTGTGAAGAAGTTGTTCCTTTTGCCTGAATCTTCATTCAGTTACCTACTTCCTCCATGCCATGCATCTTTTTACACACTTCTGCTGTTTGTCCCCTTAGCTGCCTTTTGTCTAAACTTAAAAAGCCCCAAATCTTTATTTATTTATGAAAATATTTATACACCACTGTTTTGTTAAAAACATCAAAGTGGTTTACAACACGTTATAAAACAACAACCATAGAATAAAAATATTAAGAATACAATAAAAACAAAGGTCAACTGCTCCAAAAAACACCCCACCATCTTCTTAATTGCCTGCATAAGTCTGGCAGAACAGAAAGATTTTCAACAGGAGCTTAAAACCTTGTAAGCTTTCCTCATATGGGAGTTGCTCCAACCCCTTGATCCTTTCCTTAAAGGTTCTATATAAATAACAACAACAACAAAATCCAGGGAAGTTGATTAATTTTGTCAGGCAGGAGATCAGCCTAGTGGAAGAGCTCTTGACTGCTGTTAATCAGCTGGCCCCATCCTTCACACGGGAAGGTGAGTTCCTTTAATGTTATTCCATGACACCAAGAATTTGAAATACAGTTGACTCCTAACGGCCAGCCCCTCCCTGCCTCTTGACCAGAGAGAAAGAATGAAAGTGCTTCAGATTTTGGAACAACAGAAGTGCTCCTCTCTCTCTCCCCCTCCCAGCTTTATTTTCTCGTGATCTCTCTGGCCGTCAAGAGGAAGTGAAAAAATGCAAGCCAGCCCCACCCTGCGGATTCTGCATCCTGACCTCCGACCCATCCTGGAGTGCTTTTAAGAGGAGTTCCTTTCCAGAAGAGAAAGGAGGTCACTGGGGCTTCTCTTCCCTCTTCCACCAAAGAACCCAAGAGCTTTTGCCTGAAAGGAGACAAAGGCCAGCAGCTGAAATTGGTATTTTTCCCCCTGGTGTCAGAAGCTGAAATATAGGGAGGAGGCATAACCCATTTAGAACATTCGGGGATGAGTGGGAAATGCCCTCATAGAATCATAGCATAGTAGAGTTGGGAGGCCCTATAAGGCCATCGAGTCCAACCCCCTGCTCAATGCAGGAATCCAAATCAAAGCATTCCCAACAGATGGCTGTCCAGCTGCCTCTTGAGTGCCTCCAGTGTTGGAGAGCCCGCTACCTCTCTAGGTCATTGGTTCCATTGTCGTATGGCTCTAACAGTTAGGAAGTTTTTCCTAATGTCCAGTCGAAATGAGGCTTCCTGCAACTTGAGCCCATTATTCCATGTCCTGCACTCTGGGACGATCGAGAAGAGATCCCGGCCCTCCTCTATGTGACAACCTTTCATGTACTTGAAGAGTGCTATCATATCTCCCTTCAGTCTTCTCCAGGCTAAACAGGCCCAGTTGTTTCCATCTCTCCTTGCTGCACTCTGTCCAAACGATTGCCATACTTGTGGACATCCAACAAAGCTGAACGTCAGAAGATTCAGGACAGACAAAGGAAAGTCCTTCTTCATGCAGCGCAGAGTTAAACCGTGGAATTCGCTCCCATGGGTGGCGGTGATGGCCACCAACCTGGATGGCTTTAAAAGAGGATTAGACAAAGTCATGGAGGAGAAGACTATCCATGGCTACTAGCCCCAGTGACTGTGTTCTCCCTCCATGGTCGGAGGCAGCGTGCTTCTGAATACTAGTCGCTGAGAATCACACGTGGGAGAGAGGGCAGTTCTTCTTGCAGGCTTCCCAAGGGCGGCTGAGAACAGGACGCGGACTAGATGGGCCACTGGCCTGATCCAGCCGGCAGTTCTTATGTTCTTATATACTCAAACCTGACCTCCAATTTCTTGAAAGTTTTCTTCCCATTCCAAACCGCCTTCTATTTTTCTCCCTCTTTTGCAGGACATTTTGGAATTTCTTTATCATTTTGGTGGGCGCAGAGTGCATTTTTTTCTAGCACGCTGCAGCCTCCCCAGCTGCCTGTGCTTCCTGATGTGAAAAAATTCCATGGGAGAAATTACCTCGTGACATGGTGCTGCCACTTTGGGCCGCCTGGTTGGCGTTGGCCCTTGGCAGGGACTTTTCAGCGGCAGTTCCCTCTTTCTGGAATGCCCTCCCTGGTGAAGTGCGTCTTTCTCCATCATTATTGACTTCCAAAGTGAATTAAAAAAGGGTTCCTGTTATAGCCAGGCATTTGATGGCTGAAAGGTACTGTTTCTGGCAACCCTGAAATCATTGGCTGAGAGAATGTGAACATTTTAAACTGTTTTTGGAATGTTTTGTTATTCATGTACTTGCCACTCTGGGCTCCTTTGGGAAGAAGAGTAGGATATTAATTGAATGAATGAATGAATGAATGAATGAATGAATGAATGAATGAATGAATGAATGAATGAACGAACGAACAACAATGTGATGGAGAATGTTTTTAAAAAATGCAGGAGAAGTTTTGGCACAGCACTCATTCCAAATGCACCTGTTCCTCTCCAGGCTGAGCTCCATCCTGCCTCCTCCAAGCTCCTGCAGAAGTTAGCAGTGGAACATTGATTGCCAAAATTCATCTCGTAAACTTCCTTTGGTTCATTTTAATTTATCTTTATTGCTTTTCTGCCCTAAGCACTGTAAGCAGCAAACAAGACATCAATACAACAAAATGAATATATATATATATATATATATAACAAATCAATATTTTAAAAAGCAACAACCCACCCCTGATAATGAGCAGAAATAAATGCAGCAGAGAACCAACCAAAATAGCAGTAAAACTGTGTCTTTTAAATGCCTGTTGGAATAAACAACAACAAAAGTTTCCAGAGCCCATCTAAAAGCAGGGAAGGATCCCCCTCCCATGGGGACTTAAGACATTTTAGAATCGATGTTTGGAGACCCAAGTTCCCAGATGAGTCTGGTTTGGCCTTGGGTTTAGTACAAGGATGGATGGAGACCAGCAGCGTGGTGGCAAATTCAGAAGTGCAAGGTCCCTTCATGATAGTCATGCCGCACACACCCCTCACAGCCACGCCCCCATTTCCACTTCCCCTCATCTCCCTTGCTCTCCCTGTCATCTTCAAGCCATTCAGCATGAAATGAGAGGCTGAGCGTTAGTTACTGAAAAGAGTCTTCTCAGTGGCTGGCTCACCTCCTTTCATTCTGATTTGCTCCAATCAGCATGAAAGGACAAGGACTCATGTCAGTGGGTAACATGCTCCTTTTTCATGCTGATTGCCTTTGCCTCATACATAGGCTGGGATCCCGCTCTCAAACAAGTAACAGGTCTACACCCCCATCCCCCGTGTCCCTGGACGACTGATAGAGACCCTCAAGGCCAGGGGCCAAATGTAGCCCTCCAGGCTTCTCCATGTGGCCCTTGGGACTCTGCACAGGCCACACGCCCCCTCCTCTGGCCACACTTCCCACCATCCGTGGTTCACACCACCCTTGAGGATTGGCCACTCTGGAATGCGCCCTTGAATTCCGGTAAGAGGTCCTGCTTGTTTGGATGGAGGGCAGAGATGGGTCCTTCTCTGTGTGTAGCAACACGCCTATTGTACAAAGGCGAGATTCCCTTTTGTTGCTGAACTCACTTTTGCCTTTGGCCCTGCCCAGCACGGGCATGTGGCCCTCGGGAAGTTGCCTAGAAAGCACTGCGGCCCTTGGACTGAAAAAGATTCCCTCAGTTCGGGATAAGGCGTATTTGTGGGATGGATTCTGCAGGGAGATAGTGGAAGCTGACTGCCTGGTTCAACCTCTCGGGATTTTCTGAAGGGTGAGAAAGATGTGTTTGTTCCATAAAGCCTTTGGCTGAGCCAAGCCCTGAATTATGCATCTCCTCTGCTGCCCTCAAGCCTGCTTTAAATCTCTGTTTTTCTGCTTGTATCGATTGTGTTCTCTTTTCTTTGATTTTTTTTTCTTTTGACTGATATTTTCTGTGATTTTTACCGTGGGAAGCTGCTGTGTGATGATCTTAGCAGGATGAGTGGCACGGTGTGTGCATTTAAATTAATTGATGAAATATACCGGTGGGCAGGAAGTGAAACAGAGATCTGTGAGAAGATGATTGTGGACTAGATGGGTTTTTCTGAGGTTCTTACTGACACTGTAGTTGTATACTAAGGTGCTGTGCCTCACAATGTCTCTTAATCTTAAGTTGTTTTTTGATCAGGTAACCTCCCTGGTAGACTGCGGGAATGCTGTGGACATAATATATCTCGACTTCAGCAAAGCTTTTGACAAAGTGCCCCAGGATATTCTGATTAGCAAGCTAGCTAAATGTGGGCTGGATGGAACAACTATCAGGTGGATCCACAGCTGGCTCCAGAATTGTACTCAAAGAGTGCTTATCAATGGTTCCTTCTCAAACTGGGGGGAGGTAACGAGTGGGGTACCGCTGGGCTCGGTCCTGGGCCCAGTGCTCTTCAACATTTTCATTAACGACTTGGGTGAGGAGGTAAAGGGAGTGCTTATCAAATGTGCAGATGAATCTTGCCATGCAGTTCTCCAACCCAATAATGTTTTGCAAACATTTATTTATTTATTTAATTGTTTGTTTATTTATTATTAGATTTACATATATTTATTTATATTTATTTATTTATTAAATTTTTATACCGCCCCATAGCCGAAGCTCTCTCATCCCACCCTTCCTCCCAACAGGAGCCCAGGACAGCAAACAAAAGCACTAAAAACACTTTAAAACATCATAAAAACAGACTTTAAAATATATTAAAGCAAAACATCTTTTAAAACATTTTTTTAAATGCATATTGTTAGGGGAAATTGCATTAAATGAGTATATTAGAGGAACTAACATACAAAAATGTATTATAAGGGAAAATTGCTTGCAGAAATGTGTAAGTCGAAACTGTATACAAAAGTGTGTTTATTAAGAGAAATTCGCACCAAAATGCTGATGAATTTTCCTGAGGATTTTAAAATGATAGTAATAAATTGCAAATTGCTGTGGAAGAGTGGAGGACTGGATTTAAGATTGGAACACTGAGAAGGTGAGAGGACTGAACTGGAGGAATCCTCCCATCCCTGAGAACAGAACTCAGCTGCCTGCCATCCACACCAGCAGAAAAGAACCGGTGAAAAGATGGCAGCCCTGATCAACTGGAAGCCCCCTTCCCAGCGAGGATGGGAGCTGAGATGTGGCATCATCATTATAGGAGGGAGGTGGCAGAGAGAAGGGGAGAGCTCTGGAAACAGTGCTGGGGAGTTCCCCTGGCCGAAGCCTGCTCTGTGGCTCTCCAAATGTGGTCAGTCTTCAAGTCCCGTCATCCTCTGCCAGCGTGGCCAGCTGGCCCAAGACATTTTGCTGTGAGAGAGGCAAAGGACAAGATGGCACCCCATTTCACTCAGAGAAGCCAAATGGAGTTGCCATTGATTTTTTTATCTCAATCCTGGCCAGAGGCGAGTGCTGGCCACCACACCTGAGGGCAGTCGGCTAGTTATGGAGGTGCAGAACAGGCCAAACGGCAGGCACTGCTTTGTCCTCCAACAGAAGGATATGGCCAGGGGGTTCAGGAGAAACAACCAGGGCGCTGCTGCCTTCCAGGATCTGACTGACACCTGAGGGGATCATCTCACTCTGCCTAATGGTAGGGCCAGCCCTGAGCATGATGAGAGGATGATGGAAGTTGTAGTCCAAGGATATCCTTGCAGTCAACGATGATGGAAGTTGTAGTCCAAGGATATCCTTGCAGTCAAGGATGATGGGAACTGTGGTACAGTCAAATGTGAGGGAACGCAGGTGAGACACCCCTGGTCTAGAAGTTGTTACATCCTCTGCAGACCTGCTTCATTCAGAAAATGAGAAAATCTGATCACCAGATACTGACTCCATAAACTGGGCTCAGATGTTTGGCAGTCTTCTCTGATGTTTGTTGTACATCAGGCAAACCTTCTTGGGACAGGATCTTTTCCACTTCATAGCTACTGGGCAGCGATCATGCAACCCCAATGCCATAATCAGCCTTTCAGCAGCTTTCAACCAAGGGCAGCTAAATGGAGCCTCCATGTTTAGAGGCAGTATACCTCTGAATACTGGCTGCTGAGGAGAGGGCTGTTGCCTGCATCGGAGAGGGCTGTTGCTTGTCGGCTTCTCGAAGTCATCTGTCTGGACCTCCCAGGGAACCAGAATGCCGGGTTGGAGGGACCGTGGTCTGCTGCAGCGGGATTCGTAGGGCAGAGCACCTAATTTGCATGCTGAAGGTCCCAGGTTTGATCACCAGCATCTTCATTTAAAAAAGCAACTCAAGTAGCACAGATAGATAAGGCAAGACGCTCTCTCTGCCTGACACCCTGGGAAGGTGAGCTTCAGTACTACCCAAGATGGATCAATGGCCTGGCTCAGCCAGAGGCAACTTCATATGATAGTGAAGTCTTTTTTGATACATGATGGACCCTTTCTTACTTACTCTTCTCTTATTTTTTTTGCACCTTTTCATCCATTATTAAGCTGGACGTGCTTAAAAAAATCCGCTCCTGTAATAGACACTCACACTTTTTTTTAATATTGGAAACATAGGTAGGAAGGAGTTAACAGCCTTTCTTTTCAACTCAACAGGCTGCAGTTGAACAATTCTTCATATTCCTGATGTTTCCACCGAGTGCCTGCGCCTTTATAATCACTGTGATTAAACCCCCTGTGGAGAGCCAGGTCCACACAGAAATTAGCTATAGAAAGTGCATATTCTCTGGGCTGTGCAATTGTTGCGATCTGAGGAATGGCAACCCCCCCCCCCACACAAAACAACAACAAAAATAAAGCGTGGGTAAAGAAAACCCTTTTTGCACCTTTGTAGTGTAGCAGTTGTGTGTGTGTGTGTGGGGGTTTTGCTGGCTCCTTGTGCAATGCACTGACTCTGGAGAGGAAGGAGAAATTCTATTTGTTCCACCAACATGCAGACTGGAAACAAAGGGAAGCCAGAACCTCATATATGGGAATCCCAGGACTCCTTCAGACCTCCTCCTTATTGTGCATTCACAATGATTTGTGCTTATGATGGTATCAGGGCAGTTGTACGCAATCCACCTTTCAATACTGTTTGCGTCTGCAAAAGTTTCAGGGCAGACATGCTGCTTTGTTTCCAATTGGGGCATGTCCCACAGCTTCTGGATGGAATTCTGTCACTTTTCAAATGTTCTGGCTTATTTTCTGTGCTGCGTTTGTTGCGCTGTAGCACAAGAGTGCCCCTCCAGACGGCAAAAATGCAGTAAAACTGGAGAGCATTTATAATGAAGCCAAATAATGTGTGAACAGTCCAGTATACGCTGATGCTCTGCTATTGTGTCAACAATATGTTGGAGAATTAGGGACGAAAACTTCTGTCACTTTTGGCTTTCTCAGTTTCTCATTTTTCAATCTTAAATTCAGTTTTCCATATTTCTGCAGCAATTTGTGATTTTTTAAAAAATCCTCATGAAAATTCTCCAGTGTTTTAGTGTGAATTTCTCCTCGTAAACCCATTTTTGTATGCAGTTTTGACTCATGTACACATTTTTGCAAGCAATTTCTCATAATGCATTGTTGCATATTATTTTCACTCACAGATTCATTTTTATGCACACTTTCCCATAACATATGCATTTTTGTAAACATTCTCTGGTTGGTGAACTGTATTGCAAAATTTTAATAAGTGCAAATTTTGGGTATGGTTTGGTTCCCAGATTGTTTCAGCAAGTGCAGATTTGATCAATTCAGTTTGAAATGCGAACTGAATCGAATTTCTCCGTCATCCCTATGCAGGATACAAACAAACAGGGCTTCCAGGTTTGGATCTGCTCAGGATTTAGTTTGCAACCAATGGAACCAAGATTATGAATAGATAAACTCCTTTTTGATTCACTTTGAAATTTAATTGGCATTTACAAACTTTTTCAGCAACCTTTTTTGGGGGAAATAGTCTGGGTTTTTTTGGAGTAATGTTAGTGCTGATAAGGAAGATCACTGATGAAAGACTGTTTCTAGACTGTGTTTTAGCATGTTTTTAATTGTAATTGTGTTTTTGGAAAGTTTCATGCTGTTTTTGGTATTTTTGTTGTTGTTGTTGTTAAATTGTTTTATGTTTGCCATCCTGGGCTCCTTCAGGAGGAAACGTAGGATATAAATTCAATAAATAAATAAGGTTATTTGAATGTGTATGATCAGATTTTCCCCCACCCCAGGAACCCCTGCCTTGTACCCACTCAACAGCAATAGCTACTGGGAAATTCAGCCCCTGCCCCTTCACCAAACAAAAATGCCTGGAAACAAGAGAGGGTTTTTAGATTTGAATGAGGGACTTCAACCATATAAAACCTCTGCAATAAACATTCCCAATAATTGCCCCAAATGAGAAGCTGCACAGCAATATTTGACGTGACAGGGTTCAAATGAAATCATTCTTTCCTATGGATCTACAAAGCAAACAGCTTGTGGCCCGGCCCAAGGCCTTGTGCTACCTGAACAAAAGGACAAGGTGACATCCCCTGTCCATTCCACCTGCAGAAGTCCGGGTGGCAATTGAGCACTGGCAACAGAAGATCATCCTCCATTACATCTGGTGGCAACAGACCAGTTTAGGGGGGCATAGGGCAGGCTGTGCACTTTTTCTACTCCCTACTACTACTTACTATGTTTTGTACATTGCCAAGAGAGATGGAAGGCGATGAATGGACAACAGCAGCGGCAGCATAAGGGACAAACTGCTTTGGAGTAAGTGGAATTATTTCCTGGGGGGTGCAGGGGGTAAGGGCTTTCCCTGGCTGGAGGTCTTCCGACAGAGGGTTGGGCAGCCACTTCTTGTGAATAGCAGCAGTAGATGGTGGGGGCCCTTAGGAGGTGGAACTGTTAACATTTAGCAAGACCAGTGTCAGCCTCCTTGAGCCCACAGCATAGAGTGGGGTATAGAGTGGTAGGGGAAGGGGCCACCGTGCAGCGGCTGAGCACCCGCTTTGCATGCAGAAGATCCCGAATTCAGTCCCCACTGGAAGCATCTCCAGGTAGGGCTGGGGGAGACTCCTGTTTGAAGCTCTGGAGAGCCACTGCCAGTCAGTGTTGGCAACACTGAGCTAGTCCACTGATCTGATGGTGCATAAGACAGCCCCCCACGTTCCATCTAGGTCAGACTCGGTCCCCTGAGCTAGAGGGGGTTGGATTAGAAGGCATGCCAACTTACTTGATTTTATCCATTTTAAAGATTTTAAAGCTGCCTTTCAGGGGCAAGGCCCTCTCCAACTTTGTATGATTCTTGGACAGAGGTGACGTCAACGGGTATATTTACATCCATCTGGTCCTCCCTGGCTGAGAGACCCCCTTTTTCAAAACCATCCTCTTTCACCTCTGGCTCAGTAAGCCCTTATGTAGGGAGACCTTGTTGTTGTTGTTGTTATGTGCCTCCATGTCGACCACGACTTCTGGCGACCCTATGAATCAGTGACCTCCAAGAGCATCTGTCATGAACCACCCTGTTCAGATCTTGTAAGTTCAGGTCTGTGGCTTCCTTTATGGAATCAATCCATCTCTTGTTTGGCCTTCCTCTTTTTCTACTCCCTTCTGTTTTTCCAAGCATTATTATCTTTTCTAATGAATCATGTCTTCTCATGATGTGTCCAAAGTATGATAACCTCAGTTTCGTCATTTTAGCTTCTAGTGACGGTTCTGGTTTAATTTGTTCTAACACCCAATTATTTGTCTTTTTTGCAGTCCATGGTATGAACATAAGAACATAAGAAGAGCCTGCTGGATCAGGCCAGTGGCCCATCTAGTCCAGCATCCTGTTCTCACAGTGGCCAACCAGGTGCCTGGGGGAAGCCCGCAAGCAGGACCCGAGTGCAAGAACACTCTCCCCTCCTGAGGCTTCCAGCAACTGGTTTTCAGAAGCATGCTGCCTCTGACTAGGGTGGCACAGCACAGCCATCATGGCTAGTAGCCATTGATAGCCCTGTCCTCCATGAATTTGTCTATTCTTCTTTTAAAGCCATCCAAGCTGGTGGCCATTACTGCATCTTGTGGGAGCAAATTCCATAGTTTAACTATGCGCTGAGTAAAGAAGTACTTCCTTTTGTCTGTCCTGAATCTTCCAACATTCAGCTTCTTTGAATGTCCACGAGTTCTAGTATTATGAGAGAGGGAGAAGAACTTTTCTCTATCCACTTTCTCAATGCCATGCATAATTTTATACACTTCTATCATGTCTCCTCTGACCCGCCTTTTCTCTAAACTAAAAAGCCCCAAATGCTGCAACCTTTCCTCGTAAGGGAGTCGCTCCATCCCCTTGATCATTCTGGTTGCCCTCTTCTGAACCTTTTCCAACTCTATAATATCCTTTTTGAGATGAGGCGACCAGAACTGTACACAGTATTCCAAATGCGGCCGCACCATAGATTTATACAACGGCATTATGATATCGGCTGTTTTATTTTCAATACCTTTCCTAATTATCGCTAGCATGGAATTTGCCTTTTTCACAGCTACCGCACACTGGGTCGACATTTTCATCGTGCTGTCCACTGCAACCCCGAGGTCTCTCTCCTGGTCGGTCACCGCCAGTTCAGACCCCATGAGCATATATGTGAAATTCAGATTTTTTGCTCCAATATGCATAATTTTACACTTGTTTATATTGAATTGCATTTGCCATTTTTCCGCCCATTCACTCAGTTTGGAGAGGTCTTTTTGGAGCTCTTCGCAATCCCTTTTTGTTTTAACAACCCTGAACAATTTAGTGTCATCAGCAAACTTGGCCACTTCACTGCTCACTGCTAATTCTAGGTCATTAATGAACAAGTTGAAAAGTACAGGTCCCAATACCGATCCTTGAGGGACTCCACTTTCTACAGCCCTCCATTGGGAGAACTGTCCATTTATTCCTACTCTCTGCTTTCTGCTTCTTAACCAATTCCTTATCCACAAGAGGACCTCTCCTCTTATTCCATGACTGCTAAGCTTCCTCAGAAGTCTTTGGTGAGGTACCTTGTCAAACGCTTTTTGAAAGTCTAAGTACACTATGTCCACTGGATCACCTCTATCTATATGCTTGTTGACACTCTCAAAGAATTCTAATAGGTTACTGAGACAGGACTTTCCCTTGCAGAAGCCATGCTGGCTCTGCTTCAGCAAGGCTTGTTCTTCTATGTGCTTAGTTAATCTAGCTTTAATCATACTTTCTACCAGTTTTCCAGGGACAGAAGTTAAGCTAACTGGCCTGTAATTTCCGGGATCCCCTCTGGATCCCTTTTTGAAGATTGGCGTTACATTTGCCACTTTCCAGTCCTCAGGCACGGAGGAGGACCCAAGGGACAAGTTACATATTTTAGTTAGCAGATCAGCAATTTCACATTTGAGTTCTTTGAGAACTCTCGGGTGGATGCCATCCGGGCCGGGTGATTTGTCAGTTTTTATATTGTCCATTAAGCTTAGAACTTCCTCTCTCGTTACCACTATTTGTCTCAGTTCCTCAGAATCCCTTCCTGCAAATGTTAGTTCAGGTTCAGGGATCTGCCCTATATCTTCCACTGTGAAGACAGATGCAAAGAATTCATTTAGCTTCTCTGCAATCTCCTTATCGTTCTTTAGTACACCTTTGACTCCCTTATCATCCAAGGGTCCAATCGTCTCCCTAGATGGTCTCCTGCTTTGAATGTATTTATAGAATTTTTTGTTGTTGGTTTTTATGTTCTTAGCAATGTGCTCCTCAAATTCTTTTTTAGCATCCCTTATTGTCTTCTTGCATTTCTTTTGCCAGAGTTTGTGTTCTTTTTTATTTTCTTCATTCGGACAAGACTTCCATTTTTTGAAGGAAGACTTTTTGCCTCTAAGAGCTTGCTTGACTTGACTTGTGCAAAGCTCTCCTCCAACACCACATTTCAAATGAGATGATTTTTCTCTTATCCGCTTTTTTCACTGTCCAACTTCCACATCCATGCATAGAGATCAGGAATACCATGGTCATGATCCTAACTTTAGTGTTCAGTGATACATCTTTGCATTTGAGGACCTTTTCTAGTTCTCTCACAGCTGCCCTCCCCAGTCCTAGTCTTCTTCTGATTTCTTGATTGTTGTCTCCATTTAGGTTAATGACTGTGCCCGAGGTATTGATAATCCTTGACAAGTTCAATGTCCTCGTTGTCAACTTTAAAGTTACATCAATCTTCTGTTGTCATTACTTTGGTCTTCTTGACGTTCAGCTGTAGTCCTGCTTTTGTGCTTTCCTCTTTAACCTTCATCAGCATTCGTTTCTAAATGGGGAGACCTAGGCAGTGAGAAAGTGAATCTATTCCAGGCTCTGCAATGATATATTTCCCCAAGTAGCTTAGTTTGCAAATTAGATTCCTGGAATCAAATCAGCCAGCAATAGCCTGCAGCTGGAGGTACCCCTCTTAATTAGATAACCTTTTGTAATAGGATAATGAGTGCCAGACCCAAGGAAACTCTTTCTTCCTAGGATCCGTCTGCCTCCAAATGCTGTTCTTCTGGCCCCAGTGACTGAGGTTGAGATGGTGCTCTGTTCCCCAGGCAAGGTGGTTAACATCCCCAGCCAATCCCCATTATTTGTGTCAGCTCACTAACAATGACTGGGGCATTCTCAGTATCTCTTCTATATACAGCACCTTGGTATACACCACGGTTGCGGGGTCTGAGACAGGAGGTGAGACGACTTGAGCGCCGGTGGCGGAAATCTCGCACTGAAGGCGATCGGACACGGGTTAGAGCAGCAATAGCGTCGGCAGAGTGTTGTCCCAGGAGATTGTTCCAAGTGGTCCGAAGCCTGGTCGGTCCAGTTGCTCAGGAACCCATGGAACATTCTAAAATCTCCTGTGATACTTTTGCTAAACACTTTGCCGATAAAATCGAACGTCTGAAGAACACGCTTCCGCTCGCCGTGGAGACAGGAAGTGGGCCAGAGTCGGCCAGTTGCATTCCGGTCTGTTGGGATCGGTTTCAGCTTCTTCTCTCTGAGGAAGTGGACAAGGTGCTCTGTACTGTGAAGCCGACCACCTGTCTGGTTGATCCTTGCCCATCATGGCTCATCATGAGCTGTAAAGAGAGACTGGGCGAAGAGATCAAGGCGGTGGTGAATGCATGCTTGCAAGAGGGTGCAATGCCATCAGCCCTCAAGGAAGCGGTAATAAAGCCCATCTTAAAAAAACCGTCCTTGGATCCCCAAGAGTTAAACAACTTTCGCCCAGTCTCTAATTTACCATTCTTGGGCAAGGTGATTGAGAGGGTGGTGGGTGCGCAATTACAGACACACTTGGAGGAAACGGATTATTTAGATCCATACCAATCGGGTTTTAGGACTGGTCATGGTACGGAAACAGCCTTGGTCGCTCTGGTAGATGATATGCGGAGGGCATTGGATAGGGGTGAATACACCTTCCTTGTCCTCCTGGACCTCTCAGCAGCTTTCGATACCGTTGACCACGGTATCCTTTTAAACCGCCTAGAGGGATTAGGAATAGGAGGCACTGTCTTGCAGTGGTTCCGTTCCTATCTCTCGGATAGGCAGCAACGGGTGGCATTGGGAAATGAGGTTTCAGACCCTTAGCCTCTTCATTGTGGAGTGCCACAGGGTTCTATCCTCTCTCCCATGCTATTCAACATCTATGTGAAACCGCTGGGAGCAATCATCAGGAGTTTTGGGTTGCAGTGTCATCAGTACGCAGTTGACACTCAGCTCTATCTCTCCTTTAAATCCTCACCGGAGTTGGCTGTGAATACCATGTCCAAGTGCCTAGAATCCGTAAGTGGATGGATGGGAGAGAATAGGCTGAAGCTGAACCCCGTCAAGACTGAGGTATTACTTGTGGGAGATAAAAGGAAGTTAGGAATTACTGACCTGATGCTTGATGGGGTAAGTCTACCCCTGAAGGACCAGGTCCGCAGTCTTGGGGTCATACTTGACTCCCAGCTGTCCATGGAGGCTCAGATTACAGCAGTGAGCCGGGCAGCTTGGTATCAATTACATCTGATACGGAGACTGCGTCCCTATCTTCCTGTTCACCTGCTCCCTCAGGTGATACATGCCCTGGTCTCCTCTCGCTTAGACTACTGCAATGCGCTCTACGTGGGGTTACCCTTGAAAACGGTCCGGAAATTACAGCTGGTACAGAACGCGGCGGCACGCTTGATTACGCATAGCCGTCGCTGGGATCATATCACCCCAGCGTTATTAGATCTTCACTGGCTACCAGTTGTCTACCGGGCCCAATTCAAGGTGTTGGTGTTGACCTTTAAAACCCTCTACGGTTTCGGCCCAGTATATCTGAAGGAACGCCTCCAGAATCACCGATTGTGCCGCCTGACGAGATCAGCCTCGCAAGACCTTCTCTGGGTCCCACCGGTGAGAACAGCTAGGCTGGTGCGGACCAGAGAGAGGGCCTTCTCGGTTGTGGCCCCCACCCTCTGGAACTCCCTCCCTTTCGATCTCCGCCAGGCTCCCTCCCTGTCCAGCTATCGCCGAGCCTTGAAGACCTGGCTGTTCAGGCAAGCCTACAAGATTGGGACAGATTAATTTTATGTTATAACTGAATTAACGGATGGTTTTTTAGCTTAAAATTTGATTATGTTGATCTGTATGTATTGTTTTTATCCTTGTTGTTCGTCGCCTAGAGTGTCCCTAACCCGGACAGATCGGCGGCTGAAAAATAAAATGGATTATTATTATTATACAACTGCCCTCTCTTTGTAAGAGCCTCCTAGCTATCAGTTGAGCCATCAGTGATGTCACAGAAAGTTCATGAACATTCCAATAGCACCAGGCTGACCTTTGTTTTTACCATGTTTTTAATAGTTATTTTTTAATGGTGCTTACTGTACAGTTTCTATTTGTTGTAAACTACCTTGATGTTTTTTTTAAAAATGGAAAAATGCAAATGGACTGCTTTCAAGTCAATCCCAACTTATGGCGACCCTATGAATAGGGTTTCTTATGGTAAGTGGTATTCAGAGGGGGTTTCCCATTGCCTTCCTCTGAGGCTGAGAAGCAGTGACTGGCCCAAGGTCACCCAGTGAGCTTCATGGCTGTGTGGGGATTCGAACCCTTGTCTCCCAGATCGTAGTCCAACACTCTAACCACTATACAAATATGTGTGTGTGTGTGTGTTATGTGTCTTCAAGTCGACCACGACTAATGGCGACTCTATGAATCAGCAACCTCCAATAGCATCTGTCATGATGCTGTTCAGATCTTGTAAGTTCAGGACTGTGGCTTCCTTTACAGAATCAATCCATCTCTTGCTTGGCCTTCCTATTTTTCTACTTCCTTCTGTTTTTCCCAGCATTGTTGTCTTTTCTAGTGAATCATGTCTTCTCATGATGTGTTCAAAGTATGATAGCCTCAGTTTCATCATTTTAGCCTCTAGTGATAGTTCTGGTTTAATCTGTTCTAACACCCAATTATTTGTCTTTTTCGCGGTCCATGGTATCTGTGTGTGAGTTAAGGGTTTGTTGTTATGTGCCTTCAAGTCGATTATGACTTATGGCGACCCTATGAATCAGTGACCTCCAAGAGCATCTGTCATGAACCACCCTGTTCAGATCTTGTAAGTTCAGGTCTGTGGCTTCCTGTATGGAATCAGTCCATCTCTTGTTTGGCCTTCCTCTTTTTCTACTCCCTTCTGTTTTTCCCAGCATTAGTATCTTTTCTAGTGAATCATGTCTTCTCATGATGTGTCCAAAGTATGATAACCTCAGTTCCATCATTTTCATCAGCTCAGGGGTAGAGAACATTTTTTCAGCCTCATTCCCTCCTGGGCAACTTTGCAGGGTAGGCTGGTTTCTACACACCCTCTCACACTCCGCTCTCTGTTTTTCATCCAGACAAGCAGGAGGGATGATCAGAGCACAAGGACCCTGTCCGGCCAGGACAAAAGACACCTGAAGAGGGCGAGAGTGGCGAGGCTGGTGAATGAGAGAGGATGTGGGGCTGGGGAGGGTGTGTGGCCGGGGAGAGAGTCCCGACAGCCAGAGAGAGAGGCCTGGAGGGCACATGTGGTTTCCCACCCCTCCTTAACTTTTTGTGAATTATCTTAAGTCTCTTGAGTGCCCTTTGAAGCGTCCACTTCATGATGAAGTTCAGTTCAGGGCTTAGCTGGAGACTGTGCAGGGAAGGCAGTGTGCAGCTTGCCGTTCTTAATTTTTGTTTGGGATGCTGCATTTTCTTCCCTTGTACAGAATGGTTGTATCCTTGCACAGAGAATTTGGCATCATGAGAGTATACAGCAAAAGCAACGGTAGCTGTAGCGTATTTCCCTCAGTCTTCCTCCTCTCCCCCCCATTAAAAATGGCCATTTCAGCCACGGGGGGAGGGACAACTGGGTCTCAGATGAAATCCCACTCAGCTTCTAGCAACGAGTGAAGGAGGAATATTTTAGGGACCAGTTCACCCTCATTGTTTGTGTGAAGAGCCACAGAGCCTCTTTATTCTGAAAGCAAACCTGGAGAGACACTGCCTTAGGATGGCCTTGGATTCCACCTACACGAGTGAAGAGATTTGTTTTGTTTTATTTTGCCTCCATCTCATGACATTGGAACGTGGCGTTCGTTGATCCACGACGGATCAAGCAAGCTCTCTTGTGAGATAGGAAACTGCCTTGTGCAGTGTGGAGCTGGGGGGTCCATGTCAGTAGGGCAGTAGAATCCGCTTTGGCCTTTACTCTGAACTTCCGAGGAGCTGTGCACCTTGGAATCTCCTTGACAGTTTGGACCAAAACCCAGAGTGGATTCCACTCTTTCACGGGCACGGAGCCACCAGCGGCCACTGATACTGAGTCAGACTGTTGGTCCATCTAGCAAAGTCTTGTCCTGCCTGAGTGGCAACATCTCCCTGGGCCTCAGACCAGGGTCTCTCCCAGCCCAGGCTAGAGATGTAGAGGACTGAATCTGGGACCTTCTCCGTGCAAAGCAAATGCAGTCTGCTTCTGTGTTGGAATTGCTTTTTAATATGTTTTTAAACCTTTTTTTAATAATAAATAAAAAACCCAATATGTTTTTTAACCTTTTTTAAAGATGTCTTCAAAGTTTTTTTAAAAAATGTTTTTAAAGTTGTTTTGTTTTAATGTATTTTAAATATAATAAATAAATAAATAAAATAAATGATCAGCCACTGAATTACAGTCCTCCCCTTAACATCGCCCTCGGCATCACCGTTCCCATTCTGTCTGCGCAGTGATGAGACTGCCACAGAAATAGGAAGGCAAGGGTTGATGGGAGTTCTGGTCCAACCACATCTGTTGGCTACTACTCTGAGCAGAGTATCAAGGGAAGCGGGTTACAGCGGGAAGTTCTGGACCATAATACTCCTATCCCAACCAGTGCCTTTTTTGGGTAACAAAAAAAAATGAGCTTGACTTTATCAAGGACTTTGGGGGGAGGGCAGCAAGGAAAGCAAAAGGCTTAAGGCAGGTAGATGCTTCTTTCCCAGACACAGAACAATCCAGCCTGTCCGGTGGAGATCTAATAAAAGATAATTCTGCCAATCGTTCCCCGAAGCAGATGGAGAGCCTAGCAACCGTCATCGACAGTCACCGATAATTACTTTTAATCAAGGCAGATTCTTCCTTGCAAGTTTGAAAAACAACAACACATTTGTGCGACTTTTCCTTCTCTCCATAATCCTTTCTGTCTCTGCATCCTCTTCTCGTGAGGAATGGCTACTTCATGAGGACTGGAACCTAATGCCATTTTGAGCCATCTCTCCTGCTGAACGGGGGCCAGGAGCCGAAAGTCAATTGCCCCTCCCCCTCTTCTTTCTTTGGCCAGACCTTCCTCTCCAGCACTGCCAAGATGCACCCTTTCCCCACCCCACTCTACCAGCATGTCTGTCAGCCAAGGAGTCCCTGCTCTGGCCTCTTCTTCGGGGAGGGGGACTTCCTTCCCTTTTCAGTTTGCCCAGGTGGATCAGGGGCAGTTTCTTTTCTGTGTCAGGGGAGTGGAGTGGACTGGAAAGGGGCAATAGAACAGGTTGGGAAAGCCTTGCAAATGAGCTTAGGCATGTGAAGTGATTGATTGATTGATTAAATTGATATTCCGTCCTTCCTCCCAGAGGGAGGCCAGAGCCGAAAACACTAAAAACACTCCAAAACTTCTTAAAAACAAAAGACTTTAAAACATATCAAAACAAAAGAAATATTTAAAAACACATTAAAACAAAACATCGTTTTTATTAAAAAAGGGTTCAAAAACATCTTAAAAAGCAATTCTAACACAGACGTAGAGTGGGATACGGTCTCTACTTAAAAGGCTTGTTGAAACATTTTGGCAAAGCAGTTTCCCCTAATGTTATTTATTTGTTTATAAAATGTATATTCCTCCCTTCCTCCCAAAGGAGTCCCTGAAGGCCAATGTATCTGCAAGTAAAATGCAGTTAATGGGTTCCTGTATGTTGCTTTTCACTGACGTGTGCCTTTTTGTGCCCGCTTTACCTCAGTATATGAATTTTCGTATTAGGGGGCTGGAGGAGAGGCACTGCGTGTGAATTTCGAAGGCTGGTTGCGTGTTGGGGTGTGCATGGGTTCAAGAAGTGTGAATTAGACCGTTTCTCTTTAAGATGCAAACAGAATAGAACTTCTCCTTCGTTCCTAGGCATCAGGGATGGTTTAGATACGGCTGCGGCTCCTAAGGTGAGGCGGGGTGCTTGTTGTGTAGAGAAAGGGGTGGGGACAAGGAGAAGACCAAGGCTGGACTGTGCCTCCTCCAGTCAGCTATGGCTCCTCTCCAAGTGTACAAGCTCCGGCCGCACCAGAGCAGAGGGCAGAGAGCAAACATCCTCTTGGACGCACTAATACCTGGCCTCATCCTGCATTCAAGGTGCCTGGCACCTCCGTTGGACCACCATCCTTCTGTGTAGCCTGCTCCTTGCATTCTCAGGAGGGCTGATCTCCATCAGGTGGGCCATATCACCATGACAATGGACAATGCTACGCAGAGCCAAGGAGAGTGGCAAGGAAGCAGCTGTGCCCCTCCGAGCACAGCGGGCAAAGAGTTTGTTAACTGCGTGCTTGGAGGCATCCTTGTGCCGCCCACCTCCCGCACACCTAACCGGCCTGCTCTTCCCAAGTGCTACAGAACTAGCGACCTTTTTGGGGTGCCTGTTGCCCCTGATGTTTCTTAGCTGTCTGTTCCCCCTTGCCAAACTCTGCTGGTGCAGACACTGTAGATCATTTTAAGACTTTTTTTTTTAAAGTGATGCATAAATGCAAGCAATAACAATAACAGAGATGAAAAGGGATGAGAGAGGACATGCTGTGTGGTTCAAGACAGGGAGTGTGAATCAGGGTGGGGAGGAGACCTGGGTTCAAATCCCAGCTCCCCAAGTAAGCCTAGAGCCAAGGCACTGACCCTTTCTGCCAGAGTTCTCTGATCTGTAGTTATAGTGGCCATTTGAGTTAGCTTGCTATGAAGACTCGCGAGCTTAACAGATTGCAAAGATCTCTTTAGGGTGTATCCAGTTAGGTTGGAAAATTGTTTGAGGCTCACCAGTGAAGCAGGTTGTTAGGGCAGAGGACACTGGGGTACATCTTTGGATCATGCTGGGTCCATATGCTGTTGGAGAGGTATGTACAATCTCTGGCATGCCCAGTAGGCAGGCAGGCAGGCAGGCAGGCAGGGTTGTGACCTGGAACTGAAGAGAAGCGGAGGGGGAGGGTCCCCTTCCTCCTGCAGGCACTGGATCTCCCAAGCCACCAAAGTCAGCCGGCTTACGTATCCCCTCCAGGGAAGGGACAGGTGGGTGATATCAGCAACAGCTGGCTGAGTGCCTGGGGGCCTGGTCCTGCAAGGCGTGACCCCTGCAGAGCAGACGTCCAACAGGGAGAGGGTGGTGGTGGTAGCTGAGCAGCAGCAGCAGCAGCAGCAAGCAGGCAGGCAGGCAGCAGCAGCAGCAGTAAATGGCTCTCCTTCTTCCCTGGGCGGTGGTGGTCCCCTTTCTCCTACAGCACTGGATCTGGCATTAAACAACAACACACACAGGCCAGTGTGCACAGCAGATGAGCAACGAGGAACCCGTCCATGAGAGGAGTGGGAGCGAGGAACAAGCCACAGATAGCCTTGCCCTCATTTTCTACTGTAATTCACCACATCCCCATGGCTATATTTCCCTCTGCCCATAATCACCGAAATTGGGGTGGCATCACCCATGTTCCTCCGTACTAAGACTCCTCCTAAACACCTGATATGGACCCAACATGACCCCACCAACAATCACACAGGGCCCATCTACTCCCCCTCCTGTCTCATACCCAGGGAGGGCCAGCCTTCTGCCAGTTACAGACTCTCACTCTGAAGGTATCTGGCGACTTTCTCCTCTCATTCAGTTCACTGCACAGGCACACTGCAGGAACTACACATGCACCACACGCCCTCCCCACCACCAATCTCCTCTAGATTGGTTTAACAGAAAACAAATTTAAAAAATAAAATGCAATAGAAGGGGGGGGTAGCGTCCTCACCCTCGGGACTCCCTAAGGGGTTCCCCAAGGGCAGCTGGGCTTTTATGCCTCCTGACCCAGCCAGCAGCTGATGCAAGAGGCTGCAAGATTAACTGCAGCCTTTCTCTGGACTCTGGAGTCAGGCAGGGGGTCCCAGTCCTTGCAGCACTTACCAGGGACTTCAGCTGTCTTGAGAGGCAGCACCCCAAAGGAGCAAGCAGCAAGCACCCAGATGCTCAGATACTCCCAGGGCAGGTCTTCTTCAGTCCCCTCGTGCACAGGATTGCACTACAAATATCTTTACAGGTTGTGTAAATAATAAACATCTTTGACAGACAAGCTTATATAAATATTTCTTCATACCAGGTCCTGATAAGTATTTGATTTCACACTATTACTTCCTCTACATTTTAAGTGTGCCCTTCTTCCTTGGGGTGTTCATGGTTGCCCTCTGTTGTTTTCATTCTGAGGGGCAGATTAGGCTGAGAGATGGTGAGTAGCCCATGATCACCCAGTAAACTTTATAGCTCATTTCCATTTAAAAAAATAATTAAAATGATTTACATGCAGGCACAGTTTATTAAGTAGATCCACACAATACATTTAAAGCACATCCAACTTGCATCTAAAGGGCATGACTTCCCCTAAAGAATCCTGGGAAGTGTACTTTCCCCCTCAGTTATAGTTCCCACCACCCTTAACAACCTACACTTCCCATGATTCTGTGGTGGGATTCATGTCCTTCAAATGTGTGTTTAATGTGCTTTAAATGAATGATATGGATCTGCCCTAGGTATGTTGTGCATTCATTAGTGAATTGAAAAGAATAATTTGAAAATATACTTTTTTAAACAAGGAAAGGGCTGTAGCTCAGTGGTAGGGCATATGCTTTGCATGCAAAGGTCCAAAATGCAATTTCTGGAAAAGACTATTGCCCGGAATCCTGGAGAGCCAATGTTAGTCCATGTCTTCAGTACTGAGCTAGATGGTACCAAATGGTCTGAGTTGATATAAGGCAGATCCCTTTGTGCCTAAAAGCGGAAAGAGACCCAAGGGCCACAGTGACTCCAAAATTTATTTATGTATTTTATTTACAACATTTATATACCACTTTATTGTAAAAGATCTCAAAGCAGTTTACAGAAGGAATTAAAACTATACAATCATTGGCAAAACCAGTTAAAGACAGGTATTTAAAAATATTCAAAATAATAAAACCAACAATGGGTTAAAAACAGATAAAAAATGGCTTCTACATCCCTGGGTAGGTGTGCCTAAACAAAATTTTTTTAGCAGGTGCAAAAAAGAGTACAAGGAAGGCATCTGCTAATGTCAACGGGCAGGGAGTTCCAAAGCATAGGTGCTGCCACACTAAATGACTGATTTCTTACAAGAGCAGAACAAGTACTATGTGGCACCCATAACATGGAAAGCACACCTTGAACTTGGCCTCATAGCAAATCAGAAACCAGTGCAGATTTCAGAGCAGAGGTATTATGTGCTGATAGGGTCTCACTCACGTCAGCAACCGTGCCACAGCATTCTGCACTAACTGCAGCCACCCAGGTCAGGTTGTGCTGCATGGGGATTTCTGTGACCTCGGCTGACTGGCTGCCAGGATTTTTTTAGTTTTGGGTTTTGGTTAGGAATACTGACTAGTTGTAGGATGCTGAGTTTTCTGCCTTACTCATAGGAATCTTGTTGTGGTTGGTATGGTATTGCATTTAAGAAATCATCACTGGCTTTTTTTTTCTGTTTGCATTTCATTTACCTTTATCCTCACTCCTTTTCATCCATAGAAGCCACAACAGTGGTTCCATGCACACAGCTCAACCCCCTTAAACCCACTGATGATGCACCTTGTTGGCTGCCTGACGGTTTGTTTCTTGCCCAATACTGGCAAAAGAGAATTCACATACTGGGAAGTGTGGCTGCAATTGTTGTTGTTTCCAAGCTGCTGTCTATGAAGGTAGACCAAACCATGTGTGTTTTCTCTCTGTCAATTATTATTCACTGGAATTGGGTTGGCTGTTAAAGTGAGTTTATAGCAGCCCACAGGGTAGACAGAAATGGGTAGAGAATCTTCTTACTCTTATTCATTTCTCAGACCTCTTTCTGAAGTGAAGGGTCAGATCTGTAAAGAAGTTTGGAGCAGCCATGTTAAAAGGTAGGGGCAGGGCATTCCAGGCAGGGGGTTGCCAACCCTGTTTGAATATGGATATCTTTGCAGATGATCCCTAGTCAAGTTTTACCAACAGCACAATCCAAACCATATCTACTCAGAAGTAAGACCTATTGAGTTCTATGGGGCTTAGTAAATGTGTTTAGAATTGCAGCCTTCAGAGGCATCCATCTTTACTCCTGAGTGCTCCTATCTACCATCTCCACAACACTAGGCTCCTTTCTTCCTACAATGGCCTTCTGGTGACTGGCCTGGCCTGAGGGCACTTGTTCCCTACTCAGGCTCTATCTTTTAGCTAAGATTTCTATCTTAATTTCCAATCAGATAAATGTTTTTGTTTGAGTGGTATGCTCCAAGCAACTGTGGTTGATGCTTAATGTATCATGCTTAATGACATCATTTGGGCCTGCCCCTGTGACATCACTAGGGCCCGCCCCTGAAATCTCAGGCTTTGGGATGCTTCTGACCTGGCAACCCTAAATAAATGAGTGTAAGGTACTGCTGTTTGAAAAGGTAACAGGAGTGAACGCATCTGCCTTGAGTTTAATGAAAATTGCTGGGATTAACTGCCAGAAGGGGAGACTTTTTAGGCACAATCTTGGAGGGAAGGTGTGAAAAACTGATCTTGCATAGACCTCAAAGGGCACATGCTGGAATATATATGATGGACAAACTTGGACTGCATGGCTGTCTGGATTCTGCTTGCCCTTCAAAGCTAGAAACATCCTTTTGTCTCCTGTGACAATAACACCCCTGACCTGGAATGGAAGATCATCCTTATCCTGTAAATAGCATGTAGCGCATGAGATTCTAGCCCTCCCCCCAAAAAACACCAGCTCCCCCCATTCCACCCCAAGCTTCCAGGAACTGAACAGCTGAGCTTTTTCGCATTCCGCAGCTACTATCTCAGGGCCTCTGCTTCAGTGCAGTAATCCTCTTGCCAGAAATAAATGCCTTGAATGAAGATTATGTTACATCTGAACGTGGCATCAGCCGGCATTAGCAACCTGCCTGCTTGGGTAAGGCCATAGATGTCCCACAATTCTCTTTGTGCCCTTTTCTTCCTCCCTGTGGTGGAGTTGTGCATCTCTCACCCTCCAACTATGCTCATTTCTGGACCGCTGCAGCTACATATATTTGTAAGGTCAATGGTGGCTGCAAGAAAATAACTCCTGCAGAAGGTTTAATTCATTAGAGTTTCAAATGCATCTTTCCGCTAAAAGGCTCAGGGAAAGTAACACTGAAAAGCAAGCAATGGAAAATGGGAATGCAAGTTTTTTCCGGTAGGTTAATTAACTGAGGGCTCATCTGCACTATACATTTAAAGCAGTATCATACCAGTTTAAACTGTCATGGTTTCCCCCAAAGAATCCTGGGAAGTGTACAGTAGTTTGTGAAGAGAGCTGAGAGTTGTTAGGAGACCCCTGTTCCCCTCATAAAGCTACAGTTCCCAGAGTTCTCTGGAAGTGGCGCTGGCTGTTAAACCACTCTGGGAATTGTAGCTCTGTGAGGGGAATGGGGGTCTCCTAACAACTCTCGGCACCCTTCACATGGGGGAAGCCATGACAGTTTACGAAGATGGAGGTCTTATGCTTTAGTTGATTAATCAGTGGGAGAGCCATTTTAATCAGTGAGGGGAAAGGTGAAGTGGTGGTTCTTTCACTTAAGAGTGCGCTCGTTGATTCGTTCAGGCTGTTTGGGTGCCAGCATGTTAGCATAACAGGGAATAAAAAGAATATATTAAAAGAGAGGTGAAGTGCTTGTGAAATGTTTGTGGGTGAACTGGGAACTGAGCTCAGAAGAAATATATCCTCCAAGGCTCCTCCTCTCTCCCACCTCACCTTGCCCCAGTGATTTATACGGGCATATTTCAGCCAGATGGATTTCATTTGCATTAAATATGCTCTTCACAGAATTGGCCCCTTCCTGTTTTCAGAGCAAGGCCTGCTAGGTAGTTATAGAATCTTAGGGAGTCAGGACTGACTGACCACGCACCACCGAAAGCAAATCCGGCCTACTTGGCCAGACGGTGCAACAGAGGGTCACATTTCCAAATAGGGTGTAAGCTTTAAGTGTTTTGAGATGGTGTAGCAGCTAATTTACAACACCCCAGATCCTCACAATGAGGCATTGGGGATGCAGGATTGCAGCCAGCATCTTCTGAGATGCCGCATCGAATTCAGGGGCACATCTCTCAGATTTAGCACTAACGTCCAGTCAGTAGGGATGGGTCAAATCTGCCAGTTTTGGTGTCTGCCAGTTTCTCATTTTTCAGTTCTTCAGTCCAGTTGTCCACATTGCCACATAATTATGTGAACTATTTTTGAAATAATTCCTAATGAAAATTCAGCATTGTAGTGCAAATTTCTCCTAATGCACACATTTTTGTATGCAGTTTTGCCTAATAGAAACATTTTTGCAAAATACGCTTTCCCTAATATAATGAGTTTTTGAATGTCCTTTTCACAGATGCATGCATTTTTATGCACACTTTGGCCCAATATATGCATTTTTGTATGCATTACTTGGCTGGAGAGCCGTATGGCAAAATTCAGAGAATTTTGAAGGTCTGTGTTTCAGTTTACATACTGTTTTGGGAAGTGTGGATTAGGTAGAATTGCCTTTGCATGTAAACTGGATTGAATTTCTCCTCCATCCCTGCCCTGAGCGATCACTTAGGGTTCCTCTGTACAGCCAGGGGGCCCCACTTCTACAAGCCATGAAGGCACAGCAAGCGCCAGGAGGGACACCTCCATTGGTTCACTTTCCTTTTCCTCATCCCTTGGATCTGTCCTTCCTTCCAAATGAGGAAGCAGCTGGTGCCTGGTTCTGGAACATCTCCGTTTGACTGGCAGCTTCTCGTTTAGCTAAAGAAGGGGGCGAGCAGTGAGTTCAAATCTCTTCACAGAACAGTAGTTTGCAGTAATTACAGGCATCGCTTTGCCCTCTACCATCCTTTCCTCCCCCCATCTCGGGCTCTTTAATTTCCAATTATGGTTTGTGTGTTCACGCTCTCTGGATTCCACCTGCACTGGCTGGTTTGCCCAATTCTGCCTGGCTTGTTTGCTAGTCGTCTCTGTTGCCGGATGCCCTGCCTGGCAGTGCCTCTCTCTGCAGATCGCAAACGAGGAGGAGGGCCTCCTAGGTGACAGTTTATGGCCGTGTCTGAATCTGGGTTTGTAAGGTGCAAATGCGCACTCCCCACAGCTGTCCACACTCGTCTCAGAGGACATAACAGTTTCTGTTGTGACAGTGAATTAATGGCAGCGCCTCCAGAGCTAGGAGAAGGGTCGTAGCGCAGTAGGTTTATTTATGTGTGTGTGTGTATCCCACCCTTCCTCGCAGCAGGAGCCCAGGGCGGCAAACAAAAGCACTAAAAGCACTTGAAACCGTCATAAAAACACTCGTCCCAGAGTGCAGGACACGGAATAATGGGCTCAAGTTGCAGGGAGCCAGATTTCGACTGGACATCAGGAAAAACTTCCTAACTGTTAGAGCCATGCGACAATGGAACCAATGACCTAGAGAGGCAGCGGGCTCTCCGACACTGGAGGCATTCAAGAGGCAGCTGGACAGCCATCTGTTGGGAATGCTTTGATTTGGATCCCTGCATTGAGCAGGGGACTGGACCAGAGCTTGGAAAAGTTACTTTTTTGAACTACAACTCCCATCAGCCCCAGCCAGCATGGCCACTGGATTGGGCTGATGGGAGTTGTAGTTCAAAAAAGTAACTTTTCCAAGCTCTGGCACTGGACTTGATGGCCTTACAGGCGCCTTCCAACTCTACCATTCTATGATTCTATTACTTTAAAATATAGTAAAACAAAAACATCCTTAAAAACATATTAAAATAAAACAACTTTAAAAACATTTTTAAATGGTTTAAAAACATCTTTTAAAAAAAGGTTTAAAAACATCTTAAAACGCAGTTCCAACACAGATGCAGACTGGGATAAGGTCTCTGCTTAAAAGCCTTTGCCTAGCATGCAGAAGGTCCCAGGTTCAAACCCTGCTGGCATCAACACACAGAGCCTGCAACAAAATGATGTGGAGTGCTTCTGCGCGGGATTCCAACCAGCCACTCATGCCCCCTTCTAGGATAGTCCCTTCCATTTCTACCCCCCCCCCCCGAAATCCTGGAGAACAGATGCCAGTTGGTGTAGACAATATTGAACTAGATGGATCAACTGTCTGATTTCGTATAAGGCAGCTTCCTAGATTGTTAGAGCTGCAAGGACTGGCTCTGTTTGCGTTCCAGCACTTGTTGGAACATGAAAAGGACGGCAATATGTGAACTGAAATACAAAGGACTTCCTGCTGAGGCTACGTACAGCGCTCGAGGATGTAAAAAGCAGACCTTAAGAGCTGCAAAATGTTACCCAAAAGATATCCTAAAAGCAAGGCAAGGGGCCCTGTTCCCTCATGGGCAGCTTCTGGGGGCCACGTGCAAGTGGTAGGTGGGGCCAGAGGCAGAAGTGGGTGGAGCAACAGATATGACTCTTACCTCTCTACAGGCGGCTACATTCCCGCTAAGCAGAATCTTTATGCAACCTGTCGGGAACTGCCGCCTCGCTAACACCACCTCCTCTTTCCTGCCGGTGCCAATAATGATAATGTTATTTCTATTTAATTTTTGTGAATTGTATTGTTCTTATTGTATTTTATTGTATTTTTATACCTGTGTTTATTTTTCTTTGTAAGCTGCCTTGAGGGCCTTTGCCAAAAGGCAGGGTATAAATGAAATTTAATAATAATAATAATAATAATAAAATGACACCATCCAAACACAACAGGGAGGCATCAGTAGGGTTAGAAATACAAAGGTACAAAAAAAAAGAAGGATGTTAGGAGGGAAAGGGGGGTGGCAACAGCCCAATAAGGACTGAGCATGATCACTGACCACAGCATTCTGGCTGACAGTTGGGGGGAGGCGGGAATGGAAACTGTGGGGCGGGAAGAGCTGGAAATGAAAGGGAGTATCCTAGAAGAGGGCATGACTGGCTGGTTGGAATCTTGCACAGAAGCATTCCACACTGCATCATTTTGGCGCAGGCTCTGTGTGTTCTTAGCTTTGTTTATTGATCATAGAATCATAGAATAGTAGAGTTGGAAGGGGCCTGTAAGGCCATCCAGTCCAACCCCCTGCTCAATGCAGGAATCCAAATCAAAGCATTCCTGACAGATGGCTGTCCAGCTGTTTCTTGAATGCCTCCAGTGTCGGAGAGCCCACTACCTCCCTGGGTCATTGGTTCCATTGTCATATGGCTCTAACAGTTAGGAAGGTTTTCCTGATGTCCAGTCGAAATCTGGCTTCCTGCAACTTGAGCCCATTATTCCGTGTCCTGCACTCTGGGATGATCAAGAAGAGATCCCGTCCCTCCTCTATGTGACAACCTTTCGTGTACTTGAAGAGTGCTATCATATCTCCCCTCAACCTTCTCTTCTCCAGGCTAAACAGGCCCAGTTCTTTCAGTCTCTCCTTATGGGGCTTTCTTTCCAGTCCCCTGATCATCTTTGTTGCCCTCCTCTGAACCTGTTCCAGTTTGTCTGCATCCTTCTTGAAGTGAGGAGACCAGAACTGGACGCAGTATTCAAGATGAGGCCTAACCAGTGCTGAATAGAGGGGAACTAGTACTTCACGCAATGATCATTTAAGGAGACTGAAGTGGGGACCAACTCCCCAACAGTAAAGGGAGCTTTGGGGCTCATATAGGAGAGCTTCTAGCCACAGACATGAATTTTCAAGATGTGAACAGTGTGGTTCACGACAGATGCTATTGGAGGTTGCTGATTCATAGGGTCATAAGTCATAATTGACTTGAAGGCACATAACAGCAACGACAACAAAACTAGTGGATCACGTAGTGGTGATTAAGCCCAGCTGGGGAACTTTGCAGCCAACCCTGCCACACAATGGGCCAGCCTTGCGAGCCAAGCAGAACAATTCTCCCACTTCCAGCTGTGATGCCCTGAGCTTAGGACGGATGTGCTTCTTTTGATGTGGCTGAGAACAACTTCATCTGGAGCACTGTATGCGTCCACACACACACACACACACTCCACTCCCTCTTTCCTTGTGGAAGGGTAGCCAGTGGGGAGGGGTTTGTGTGTGTGTGTGTGCATGTGTGTGTGTGTGAGAGAGAGGGGGGAGGGAGAGGGGGAGGGGGAGGGAGGGAGGGAGAGGTTTCCGCTGTTCCAAGGGGAAAAGTGTGTGTTAGCTTTTGGCCACATCTGTAAAATAATTTAATGCAGCATGGTGACGCTGGGCATAACGTATAGTGCCTGGCCTGCCATGTTCTCCGTCTTCTCTGATAGCCTGCCTTGAGGTTGTTTGTTTATTTATTTATTATTTTATTTATATCCTGCCCTTCCTCCCAGCAGGAGCCCAGGGTGGTAATTCCCTAATGAAGGTGTGCGTTGGACAGAGCTGGGCCAGTAATATTTCTGTATTACTTGGATAATGATGATTCATTTCATTTATGAATTACTTCCTAAGAAGCATCTCGAAGCGATTTCACAGCACAATAAAAGCATATGCAAAAGTATTGCATGTATAAAAACACTGAAAACATTTATATATCTAAACGCAATGAAAGCAATTACATATATGAAAGCAGTCTGAAATATAATATCAATACTGTCAGGGATAAAAATCTCCACTTAGAAGCCTTGTTGAAAGAGGAAAGTCTTCAACAGGTGCCAAAGAGATAACAGAGAGGGTGCCTCTCTGAAGTGTAACAGGAGGGAGTTCCAGCCACACTAAACGCCCATAAGACCTTTGGACAGCTCCTTGAAAGTTCAGACTAAAACCTGGAGCGGATTCCACTGCCCCAGTGACGTGGAACCACCAGCTGTCACTGTTTTAGCATGTTGTTTTAGCAAACCGCTACTGTTTTAGAGGAGCAGTTGCTTCTTGTGTGTGCGCAACTCATCTGACTTTCACCTCTATTAGGCAGGATCGTGTACTGCTTTGAGAATTTGCAAAAAACACCAGAGATGAGGCATAAAAAGATCTCAGTTTGCACCAAACGCTGGGCTGAACAAGTAACTGGGAGTCCTGTGAAGTGTCCCCTTTTGTCCATCACTCAGGAGAGCATTGACTGCTCCACAATAGAACAATAGAGGAGCTTCCCACTCCCAGTCAATTACTTTTCAAGCCCTGCATAATCTGCTCCTGACAGATGCTTGGGAGCGGAGTGCTGCTGGTGAGACAGCCACCCCTTTTTTTCTCCTTGCTGGCTTATCCATGTTGCGCTGTGTGTAGTTGTGTTGCTTAATTTCATTTAAAAGCAGCACCACAGCAGCAGAGAGTAACAGCAGATGTTGAAATGTGAGTGTGCCAGCATGTGCGTGCATTTGCCTAAGAAAGCAGGCTTTTACCCTGCAACAGCATCACTGAGACTGGAGACTTACTAAAATAAGAAAAGCTACTTTATTTATAGAAATACATAGTAGATAGAAAAGCATCCCTAGTTCTAACTAACTAGCTAAGTTGGAGCCATAACGCCCAGGCACAGGAGTTAGCCTCATGCTTGGAGAGAGAAGAGACAAAGGGATGTCTCCTCTCTCCCGGACAGCCAGAGAAGAATGGAGTGGAAAGGGCGGAAGGAGGAAGGGCAGGTAAGCTTCCCTAAAGATGTCACAGTCTAGCGACAGAAGGAAGTCAGTCAGAGCATCACAGGTAAAAGGTAAACAAGCCTATCCATCTGGAGGACCCTCGCTCTATCTTCCTTCTGGAGCTTAAACAAAAGAACAAAACAGGAGTTGCTCTTGCCCCACTTCCAACAATCTGGACCTGTGGGCTGTCGCGCAGTGCATGCACTCGGGAAGATGCCTGTCGACAAGTTGTCCTGGGGCCCATTTGGAGCAGACCACAGCACACCGCTGGGCTCTGGGAGCCTTGCAAAAAGAGCAACGGCAATGCCTCCCAGCGATATAACCAAAGAGTTGTCTGACGCAGCTCTTGAGGGGAAGCAGCGGATGGCCAGGAGCAAGCACCAGGCCTCATTCCACAGCAGGGCCAATGACGGTGTCTGCTAAATAAATAGGCTTTTATTTATTTATTTATTTATACCCCACCTTTCAACCAAAGGCCCTCAAGGCGGCTTACAAAAGACACAAATATAAAAATATAATATAAAATACATCAATAAAACAATACAATTTACAAAAGTTAAATAACTACTCT
Organism: Rhineura floridana; assembly: GCF_030035675.1. Taxonomy (NCBI): domain Eukaryota; kingdom Metazoa; phylum Chordata; class Lepidosauria; order Squamata; family Rhineuridae; genus Rhineura; species Rhineura floridana. The sequence goes on along the minus strand of NC_084484.1, from coordinate 185,491,376 downwards.
TAGGCTAACTATGTAAAATGCACGACACGTGAGGGAAAAGGGACAGGGAAGAACAAGGAGAAAAGCACGCTCAGCACCACTTCTCAAATTACAGTTCTTATCATGACCAGCTAGAATGGAAGCAGGGAGCCTGATCGCATGGTGGCTACTGGAGAGGGCAAGGGCACAACACACACACACACACACAAGCTAAGGAGAAGAAGAGGAAGGCTACATGAGTATTCATGGCCAAGAGTGAAACTGCCACTTTTATTTTGAAAAATCCCAAAGTCCCTTTATGATGACCAGCCACAATGTCACAAAATAGTGTGGGCAAGCTTTTGAGCACCAGAACTCTTCATTAGGCTGGACTTTTAAGCAAACCCGGGAAGGGATGCACATGAGAAAAAAAGCTGGCTTTGCATTGTAGCCATAACGTTTGCCTTGGTCAAAAATGTTCTTTTTTGTTGCATAGTTTTAGAAGGGGTGCGGCTATGGGGATGGCCATGAAGCACCACCACATCGAAATTTACCATGACACCACTGCTGTAGCTGGGAGGGGTGCGGAGCAGCTGAGGAGGGTTTAGAGCAGAATATCTGTTTTTAAGACAAAAGGACGGGACAGCTCATTGCACCCAAGAGGAAGAGAAGATTGTGAGGATGTGATTGAGGATGCAAACTCTTTTTCCATATCTGCCACTGGCAGAGAGCCAGTGTGGTGTAGTGGTTAGAGTGCCGGACTAGGATCTGGAAGACTAGGGTCTGAATCCCTACTCAGCCATGAAGCTCACTGGGTGACCTTGGGCCCGTCAGTGCCTCTCAGCCTAACCTACCTCATAGGGTTGTTGCGAGGATAAAATAGAGAGGGAGGAGAGCCATGTACACCACTCTGAGCTCCTTGAAGGAAAGGTGGGATATTGATTGATGTATTACATTTATATACCGCCCCATCGCCGAAGCTCTGTGGGCGGTTTACAGCAATTAAGATGTTTTACATTGTTTTTACATGTTTTAAACATTCCTGCCTTAGGATAGCCTCTCAGGGGCATCTGAGGAGCCAATTTAACAGAAGTATTAAAAGACTGGAGAAAGGATTTTTCCCCCTGTGACATTGTAAAGCCCCTAATTTGTAGTTAGAGCACCAACAGAAACATCCCAAGGGTGTGGGAAGAAGGTATTTTACAGGCATGAAGACAGCATATAAATATGCATATAAATATAGCAGTAGTAGTTCCTCCCATTAGTATGCTGATGCTTTACAAGAGCCTTTGCCAACCTGGTGCCCTTCAGAAGTTTTGGACTCCAATTCCCATCAGTTCCAGCCAGCATGGGGGTCTGGAGGGCATCAGCTCATGTGCTTATGGTGCTGAGGGTTGGCTCCTGGGGGACCCCGGAGGGGACGAAGGGGTTGTGCCAAAGGCTTCATGGGAAAATTGGGTGGTGAGGAGAGACTTGAAGGTAGGGACAGAGGAGGTGGGAGATCTCTAGGGAGACAGACAGAGGCCAGCGGGGCTGCAAGGGACCTTCGGAGCCTTTTGAGGGTGCATGGAACTTTGGTGGGCTGAAGGGGTGGAGCCAGAGGGCAGGGGATGTGTGTGGAATTCTCCTCTGCCAAATATTCTCCCCACTTTGGGGGCTGTAAGTTACTGGAAATGTTATCACACAGATAATGTCAGGATCCACAGTTGTTGTGCCCCCCCCCACACACCAATTTTGCTATATTTCTGGAATCTATAGTTACAAGAAGATAAATGTATGTGAAGTTTTTTGAATATTCCAAAGAGGTCTTGAAAAAAAGAAATGCAAAATGTCACTATTCTCCCTCAGAGGTTCTGAGCCAACACAGCAAGGATGTTGGTGGCCAACATCAAGGGGCATCCTTTGCCATTTTCTTTAGTTTATGCCCTGACAACTGGCCACTGTCAGAGACACAGCAATGGGCAAGATTAACCTTTAGTCCATGCCTGCATTCTTGCTGGCTTTATTTTTGAGTACTTGATGACTTGGCTTGCCAGACCCTTCCAAAAACAAAAATTGGCTTGCAACTAGGAGCAAACTGGGCTGGCAGGAGGGGGGAGGAGTAATGTCCCAAGTGCTTTGGCTTCTCAAGGCCAGACTGAGGTTTATTTTGATGGCAGCAGCTGGTTGCAAGGGGAAGGGGGAAGGTATGGCACTCATCTTGCACCCAGAATCATTTGTCTATTCTTGATCATTTGTTTCCCTCTTAAATCAACAACTTCCTCACCCCTCCTTGCAGAGCTACCCTCTTGCTTATCCCTATCGCATGAGTGGCAAATAGCGCAGCCTTTTCTCAGGCTAGTGTTTGTCGCTGCTGTTCTGAGAGCGTGATGTTCCGGGCAACGGGAAATCCTTGAAGAGGGGTGGCTGGCGTCCACCACACCATTTGTCCTCTCCGACAGCAGCAAATCAACAGGAAGTGGCCTTGACAAGGGCTCCTCCTCCCCCCCTTAATCACTGCCTTCAACATTCTTGTCTGGCCATGTGTGACGTGGGCTATTTCCAGGTGGGGCCAGGCTTGGAGGGGAGGGCGGGAAGGGGTGGCTGTTGAGACTCCAGTGGGCAAGTTCAAAGAATATATGCACTCATGTTTGCTTCTCGTTGCCCTCAGAGTAGGGATGGAGATAGTAGATTCAGTTCACATTTAAAGACAAAATTTATCAAAATGGCACTTTCTGAAACAATATGAGAGCTGAAACACAGCCAGCCTTTGAAATTCACACTTTTCCGAATTTTGTATTGCAGTTCTCCAACTAAGCCATGTTGACAAAAATGCACATATTGGGGGAAAGTGTGTTCAAAATGAATGTACTGGTGAAAATAACATAAAACAATGCATTGTATTAGGATAAAGTGCTTGCAAAAAGGGAACGTAGGTCAAAACTGCATATAAAAATGTGCTTATTGGGAGAAATTTTATTTGTTTATTATTTGATTTATATCCCACCCTTCCTCCCAGTAGAAGCCCAGGGTGGCAAACAAAAGCACTAAAAACACTCGAAAACATCATAAAAACAGACTTTAAAATACATTAAAACAAAACATCCTTAAAAATGTTTTTTTAAAAAAACTTTGAAGGCATCTTTAAAAAACTTTGGAATTCTTTGGAACTTTGGAAGACTTTGGAATTCCCTGCCCCAAGAAGCCCGCTTTGCTCCCTCCCTGATGGTCTTCCAGACGCTTGTAAAAACTATTTTGTTCCAGAGAGCCTTTGGTTACGTTTTTTATCTTTTAAGTTATTTTATTCTCACTCCCTCATATGTGTATGCACATATATACATGTGTGTATGTTTGTATGTGTGTGTATGTGTATGTGTATGCATAATGCATTTCAGGTATTTCAAAATAGTATTTTATGCATTTTAATTTACTGTAATGTTTTGTGTTTTTATGGTGTATTTTATTATATATGTGTGCTATTTTATTGTGGCCACCCTGAGTGCCCTATTGTAGGGTAGAAGGGCAGGATAGAAATATTTTAAATAAATAAATAAAATTTTAAAAAAGAAAAAAAGGTTAAAAAACATTTTAAAAAAAAGGTTTAAAAACATATTAAAAAGCAATTCCAACACAGACGCAGACTGGGATAAGGTCTCAAAAGGCTTAAAACATAAAAGAAATTAGCACTAAAACGCTGAAGAATTTTTGTGGGGATTTTTTTTAATTAAAAAATTGCTGCAAAAATGTAAGATCAGAAAAATGAGAAATTGAGAGAACTGAAATTGACAGATCCTCCCATCCCTACCTCAAAGTAAGGGCATGATGCGCAGCCAAATATCTGTCCGATTTGTTGTTTTGAAGTAGCACATCCTTGCCTCTTGGGCCTGTGTGAGGCCTTCTCTCTTTCCCCCCTCTCTTCCCCTCTCTCATCTGTCAGTTGTCATCTACAGCAGCCTTCTCCAACCTGGTGTCCTCCATATGTTTTGGACTACAGCATCCGTCGGTTCCAGCCAGCACATCTGCTCACAGAACAAGCTGCCTGCCTTTGAGAGGCGAATGCAGTGCCCTGCCAGGGGACGCTGCTGTGGACTGGTCCAGCCTCCCCCAACCCTGGTGCCCTCCAGATGTTTTTGAACTACAACTACCATTGTCCTCAGCCAGCATGGTTGTGTTGAGAGTTTCAGTCCAAAACATATGGAGGACACCAGGTTGAGGAAGGTTGCACCTGTCTAATGCTATGTTTTGGTAAACTTTATTCTACAAACACCCCCCTCCCAAAAGGAACAATGCTGGTACCCAGATGTTTTCATCCAAAGAAAATTCACATTTAAACACAGTGCCACAGCAGTTCCCAAATTTTGATGATGAATTGCAGAAAGAAGATAGCTGGCTGCAGATATGAAGTTCTGCAAAATCACAGTTCCTACCTCAAGCCAATCAGACCTCCTTCTTCTCTCCAAACATAGAAAGCTGCCTTATATTTTATCAAACCATTGGTCCATCTAACTCAGTATTGTCAGCACTGACTGGCAGCAGCTCTCAAGGGGTTTCAGGCAGGAGTTTTTTTCCAGCTCTCCCAGCAGATGTCACCAGGGATTAAACGAGGGTCCTTTTTACATGCAAAGCATGTGCTCTCCCACTGAACTTCCTGTCAGCATTCCATGGCTGACATTTATTTATTTATTTATTAATCAACTGACTGACTGACTTATAAACATATTTGTATATCATGGACCGTGAAAAAGACAAATAATTGGGTGTTAGAACAAATTAAACCAGAACTATCTTTAGAAGCTAAAATGATGAAACTGAGGCTATCATACTTTGAACACATCATGAGAAGACATGATTCACTAGAAAAGACAACAATGCTGGGAAAAACAGAAGGAAGTAGAAAAATAGGAAGGCCAAGCAAGAGATGGATTGATTCTGTAAAGGAAGCCACAGTCCTGAACTTACAAGATCTGAACAGCATCATGACAGATGCTATTGGAGGTTGCTGATTCATAGAGTCGCCATTAGTCGTGGTCGACTTGAAGACACATAACACACACACACACACATATTTGTATAGTGGTTAGAGTGTTGGACTACGATCTGGGAGACAAGGGTTCGAATCCCCACACAGCCATGAAGCTCACTGGGTGACCTTGGGCCAGTCACTGCTTCTCAGCCTCAGAGGAAGGCAATGGGAAACCCCCTCTGAATACCACTTACCATAAGAAACCCTATTCATAGGGTCGCCATAAGTTGGGATTGACTTGAAAGCAGTCCATTTGCATTTTTCCATTTTTAAAAAAAACATCAAGGTAGTTTACAACAAATAGAAACTGTACAGTAAGCACCATTAAAAAATAACTATTAAAAACATGGTAAAAACAAAGGTCAGCCTGGTGCTATTGGAATGTTCATGAACTTTCTGTGACATCACTGATGGCTCAACTGATAGCTAGGAGGCTCTTACAAAGAGAGGGCAGTTGTATAATAATAATAATCCATTTTATTTTTCAGCCGCCGATCTGTCCGGGTTAGGGACACTCTAGGCGACGAACAACAAGGATAAAAACAATACATACAGATCAACATAATCAAATTTTAAGCTAAAAAACCATCCGTTAATTCAGTTATAACATAAAATTAATCTGTCCCAATCTTGTAGGCTTGCCTGAACAGCCAGGTCTTCAAGGCTCGGCGATAGCTGGACAGGGAGGGAGCCTGGCGGAGATCGAAAGGGAGGGAGTTCCAGAGGGTGGGGGCCACAACCGAGAAGGCCCTCTCTCTGGTCCGCACCAGCCTAGCTGTTCTCACCGGTGGGACCCAGAGAAGGTCTTGCGAGGCTGATCTCGTCAGGCGGCACAATCGGTGATTCTGGAGGCGTTCCTTCAGATATACTGGGCCGAAACCGTAGAGGGTTTTAAAGGTCAACACCAACACCTTGAATTGGGCCCGGTAGACAACTGGTAGCCAGTGAAGATCTAATAACGCTGGGGTGATATGATCCCAGCGACGGCTATGCGTAATCAAGCGTGCCGCCGCGTTCTGTACCAGCTGTAATTTCCGGACCGTTTTCAAGGGTAACCCCACGTAGAGCGCATTGCAGTAGTCTAAGCGAGAGGAGACCAGGGCATGTATCACCTGAGGGAGCAGGTGAACAGGAAGATAGGGACGCAGTCTCCGTATCAGATGTAATTGATACCAAGCTGCCCGGCTCACTGCTGTAATCTGAGCCTCCATGGACAGCTGGGAGTCAAGTATGACCCCAAGACTGCGGACCTGGTCCTTCAGGGGTAGACTTACCCCATCAAGCATCAGGTCAGTAATTCCTAACTTCCTTTTATCTCCCACAAGTAATACCTCAGTCTTGACGGGGTTCAGCTTCAGCCTATTCTCTCCCATCCATCCACTTACGGATTCTAGGCACTTGGACATGGTATTCACAGCCAACTCCGGTGAGGATTTAAAGGAGAGATAGAGCTGAGTGTCAACTGCGTACTGATGACACTGCAACCCAAAACTCCTGATGATTGCTCCCAGCGGTTTCACATAGATGTTGAATAGCATGGGAGAGAGGATAGAACCCTGTGGCACTCCACAATGAAGAGGCTAAGGGTCTGAAACCTCATTTCCCAATGCCACCCGTTGCTGCCTATCCGAGAGATAGGAACGGAACCACTGCAAGACAGTGCCTCCTATTCCTAATCCCTCTAGGCGGTTTAAAAGGATACCGTGGTCAACGGTATCGAAAGCTGCTGAGAGGTCCAGGAGGACAAGGAAGGTGTATTCACCCCTATCCAATGCCCTCCGCATATCATCTACCAGAGCGACCAAGGCTGTTTCCGTACCATGACCAGTCCTAAAACCCGATTGGTATGGATCTAAATAATCCGTTTCCTCCAAGTGTGTCTGTAATTGCGCACCCACCACCCTCTCAATCACCTTGCCCAAGAATGGTAAATTAGAGACTGGGCGAAAGTTGTTTAACTCTTGGGGATCCAAGGACGGTTTTTTTAAGATGGGCTTTATTACCGCTTCCTTGAGGGCTGATGGCATTGCACCCTCTTGCAAGCATGCATTCACCACCGCCTTGATCTCTTCGCCCAGTCTCTCTTTACAGCTCATGATGAGCCATGATGGGCAAGGATCAACCAGACAGGTGGTCGGCTTCACAGTACAGAGCACCTTGTCCACTTCCTCAGAGAGAAGAAGCTGAAACCGATCCCAACAGACCGGAATGCAACTGGCCGACTCTGGCCCACTTCCTGTCTCCACGGCGAGCGGAAGCGTGTTCTTCAGACGTTCGATTTTATCGGCAAAGTGTTTAGCAAAAGTATCACAGGAGATTTTAGAATGTTCCATGGGTTCCTGAGCAACTGGACCGACCAGGCTTCGGACCACTTGGAACAATCTCCTGGGACAACACTCTGCCGACGCTATTGCTGCTCTAACCCGTGTCCGATCGCCTTCAGTGCGAGATTTCCGCCACCGGCGCTCAAGTCGTCTCACCTCCTGTCTCAGACCCCGCAACCGTGGTGTATACCAAGGTGCTGTATATAGAAGAGATACTGAGAATGCCCCAGTCATTGTTAGTGAGCTGACACAAATAATGGGGATTGGCTGGGGATGTTAACCACCTTGCCTGGGGAACAGAGCACCATCTCAACCTCAGTCACTGGGGCCAGAAGAACAGCATTTGGAGGCAGACGGATCCTAGGAAGAAAGAGTTTCCTTGGGTCTGGCACTCATTATCCTATTACAAAAGGTTATCTAATTAAGAGGGGTACCTCCAGCTGCAGGCTATTGCTGGCTGATTTGATTCCAGGAATCTAATTTGCAAACTAAGCTACTTGGGGAAATATATCATTGCAGAGCCTGGAATAGATTCACTTTCTCACTGCCTAGGTCTCCCCATTTAGAAACGAATGCTGATGAAGGTTAAAGAGGAAAGCACAAAAGCAGGACTACAGCTGAACGTCAAGAAGACCAAAGTAATGACAACAGAAGATTGATGTAACTTTAAAGTTGACAACGAGGACATTGAACTTGTCAAGGATTATCAATACCTCGGGCACAGTCATTAACCTAAATGGAGACAACAATCAAGAAATCAGAAGAAGACTAGGACTGGGGAGGGCAGCTGTGAGAGAACTAGAAAAGGTCCTCAAATGCAAAGATGTATCACTGAACACTAAAGTTAGGATCATGACCATGGTATTCCTGATCTCTATGCATGGATGTGGAAGTTGGACAGTGAAAAAAGCGGATAAGAGAAAAATCATCTCATTTGAAATGTGGTGTTGGAGGAGAGCTTTGCACAAGTCAAGTCAAGCAAGCTCTTAGAGGCAAAAAGTCTTCCTTCAAAAAATGGAAGTCTTGTCCGAATGAAGAAAATAAAAAAGAACACAAACTCTGGCAAAAGAAATGCAAGAAGACAATAAGGGATGCTAAAAAAGAATTTGAGGAGCACATTGCTAAGAACATAAAAACCAACAACAAAAAATTCTATAAATACATTCAAAGCAGGAGACCATCTAGGGAGACGATTGGACCCTTGGATGATAAGGGAGTCAAAGGTGTACTAAAGAACGATAAGGAGATTGCAGAGAAGCTAAATGAATTCTTTGCATCTGTCTTCACAGTGGAAGATATAGGGCAGATCCCTGAACCTGAACTAACATTTGCAGGAAGGGATTCTGAGGAACTGAGACAAATAGTGGTAACGAGAGAGGAAGTTCTAAGCTTAATGGACAATATAAAAACTGACAAATCACCCGGCCCGGATGGCATCCACCCGAGAGTTCTCAAAGAACTCAAATGTGAAATTGCTGATCTGCTAACTAAAATATGTAACTTGTCCCTTGGGTCCTCCTCCGTGCCTGAGGACTGGAAAGTGGCAAATGTAACGCCAATCTTCAAAAAGGGATCCAGAGGGGATCCCGGAAATTACAGGCCAGTTAGCTTAACTTCTGTCCCTGGAAAACTGGTAGAAAGTATGATTAAAGCTAGATTAACTAAGCACATAGAAGAACAAGCCTTGCTGAAGCAGAGCCAGCATGGCTTCTGCAAGGGAAAGTCCTGTCTCAGTAACCTATTAGAATTCTTTGAGAGTGTCAACAAGCATATAGATAGAGGTGATCCAGTGGACATAGTGTACTTAGACTTTCAAAAAGCGTTTGACAAGGTACCTCACCAAAGACTTCTGAGGAAGCTTAGCAGTCATGGAATAAGAGGAGAGGTCCTCTTGTGGATAAGGAATTGGTTAAGAAGCAGAAAGCAGAGAGTAGGAATAAATGGACAGTTCTCCCAATGGAGGGCTGTAGAAAGTGGAGTCCCTCAAGGATCGGTATTGGGACCTGTACTTTTCAACTTGTTCATTAATGACCTAGAATTAGCAGTGAGCAGTGAAGTGGCCAAGTTTGCTGATGACACTAAATTGTTCAGGGTTGTTAAAACAAAAAGGGATTGCGAAGAGCTCCAAAAAGACCTCTCCAAACTGAGTGAATGGGCGGAAAAATGGCAAATGCAATTCAATATAAACAAGTGTAAAATTATGCATATTGGAGCAAAAAATCTGAATTTCACATATATGCTCATGGGGTCTGAACTGGCGGTGACCGACCAGGAGAGAGACCTCGGGGTTGCAGTGGACAGCACGATGAAAATGTCGACCCAGTGTGCGGTAGCTGTGAAAAAGGCAAATTCCATGCTAGCGATAATTAGGAAAGGTATTGAAAATAAAACAGCCGATATCATAATGCCGTTGTATAAATCTATGGTGCGGCCGCATTTGGAATACTGTGTACAGTTCTGGTCGCCTCATCTCAAAAAGGATATTATAGAGTTGGAAAAGGTTCAGAAGAGGGCAACCAGAATGATCAAGGGGATGGAGCGACTCCCTTACGAGGAAAGGTTGCAGCATTTGGGGCTTTTTAGTTTAGAGAAAAGGCGGGTCAGAGGAGACATGATAGAAGTGTATAAAATTATGCATGGCATTGAGAAAGTGGATAGAGAAAAGTTCTTCTCCCTCTCTCATAATACTAGAACTCGTGGACATTCAAAGAAGCTGAATGTTGGAAGATTCAGGACAGACAAAAGGAAGTACTTCTTTACTCAGCGCATAGTTAAACTATGGAATTTGCTCCCACAAGATGCAGTAATGGCCACCAGCTTGGATGGCTTTAAAAGAAGAATAGACAAATTCATGGAGGACAGGGCTATCAATGGCTACTAGCCATGATGGCTGTGCTGTGCCACCCTAGTCAGAGGCAGCATGCTTCTGAAAACCAGTTGCTGGAAGCCTCAGGAGGGGAGAGTGTTCTTGCACTCGGGTCCTGCTTGCGGGCTTCCCCCAGGCACCTGGTTGGCCACTGTGAGAACAGGATGCTGGACTAGATGGGCCACTGGCCTGATCCAGCAGGCTCTTCTTATGTTCTTATGTTCATACCATGGACTGCAAAAAAGACAAATAATTGGGTGTTAGAACAAATTAAACCAGAACCGTCACTAGAAGCTAAAATGACGAAACTGAGGTTATCATACTTTGGACACATCATGAGAAGACATGATTCATTAGAAAAGATAATAATGCTTGGAAAAACAGAAGGGAGTAGAAAAAGAGGAAGGCCAAACAAGAGATGGATTGATTCCATAAAGGAAGCCACAGACCTGAACTTACAAGATCTGAACAGGGTGGTTCATGACAGATGCTCTTGGAGGTCACTGATTCATAGGGTCGCCAGAAGTCGTGGTCGACATGGAGGCACATAACAACAACAACAACAAGGTCTCCCTACATAAGGGCTTACTGAGCCAGAGGTGAAAGAGGATGGTTTTGAAAAAGGGGGTCTCTCAGCCAGGGAGGACCAGATGGATGTAAATATACCCGTTGACGTCACCTCTGTCCAAGAATCATACAAAGTTGGAGAGGGCCTTGCCCCTGAAAGGCAGCTTTAAAATCTTTAAAATGGATAAAATCAAGTAAGTTGGCATGCCTTCTAATCCAACCCCCTCTAGCTCAGGGGACCGAGTCTGACCTAGATGGAACGTGGGGGGCTGTCTTATGCACCATCAGATCAGTGGACTAGCTCAGTGTTGCCAACACTGACTGGCAGTGGCTCTCCAGAGCTTCAAACAGGAGTCTCCCCCAGCCCTACCTGGAGATGCTTCCAGTGGGGACTGAATTCGGGATCTTCTGCATGCAAAGCGGGTGCTCAGCCGCTGCACGGTGGCCCCTTCCCCTACCACTCTATACCCCACTCTATGCTGTGGGCTCAAGGAGGCTGACACTGGTCTTGCTAAATGTTAACAGTTCCACCTCCTAAGGGCCCCCACCATCTACTGCTGCTATTCACAAGAAGTGGCTGCCCAACCCTCTGTCGGAAGACCTCCAGCCAGGGAAAGCCCTTACCCCCTGCACCCCCCAGGAAATAATTCCACTTACTCCAAAGCAGTTTGTCCCTTATGCTGCCGCTGCTGTTGTCCATTCATCGCCTTCCATCTCTCTTGGCAATGTACAAAACATAGTAAAACAAAGAAAAACAGTTAAAAAGAACAGAAGACGGATTTTTAAAAAGCAATACAGAATGGACACTGGCAGCAAGTTCAACCGAAATCTTCCCTCCTGTAACTGAAGCCCAGTTGGTCCAGTCTTGTCCTCTGGAGCAGCAACAGCGAGCAAGGCTGCATATGCACCACACACCGGAAGCCCATGGCTCCCTCGAGAGAATTGCTGGATCTGCAGTTTGCCTCTCGCAGAGCTACAAGTCCCAGCAGCCTTAACAAGCTACAGTTGTCGGGAAGGAGGGAATGTGCTTTAAATGCACTTTAAATGCTTGGCATTTACACAGCTCAAGTCTTTGTCGCCTTCTCTGGGGCAGCCCTTCAGAGATTTGAAGGGTGCTGCTTTCGTGCCCCTCCCACCTCAGTCTTCTGTTCTCCAGGCTGCCCTGGGCTCCTACTGGGAGGAAGGGCAGGATATCAATCAATCAATCAGTCAGATAAATAATCACCACCACCATGTCCAGTTTCCTTCAGCCGTTCTTTAAAGGGCTTGGCTTCCATATTCTTGGCCCTCTTCCTTGCCCTGCATGGCCCTAGGGCTTCGCTTTGCTAAGAATCATCACTGCTGTGCCTGCAACTCCCGCCCAGCCTTCAGCGTCAGGCCTGGCCTAGTTGCGGGGCCCCGAAGGGTGTCTTGCTTTGGGATAGCCCAAATGGCCACCAGTATGTGCCATCAACAAAACACAGGGATGTAGGAAGCCGCCTTAGACCGAGCTACAGCAGCGGCCCATCTAGCTCAGAATTGTCTACACTGACTGGCAGCTGCTCTCTGGGGTTTCAAAAGCAGGGGTCTCTTCCTGCTCTACCTGGAGATGTGGCTGGGGATTGAACAGAAAGCAGGCGCTCCGCCACTGAGCTCCAGCTGTTCCCCCCAGGCACATAGGAAGCTGCTTTATAATGAGTTAGACTAATCTAGTTCAGTGTTGTCTACACTGACTGGCAGTGGCTCTCCATAGTTTCAGGCAGGAGACATTCCCGCCCTCCCTGGAGATGCCAGGGATTGCATCTGGGACCTTCGGCTTGCAAGGCAAATGCTCTACTACAGCGCTACGGCCCTTTTCCAGAGAAATGAGGTGTGTGTGTGCGTGCGTGGGCATGCTTCCCAAAAGGTCCCACATGGAACATGCATCTCTAATTCTGTGCTGCTGCAGAACATCTCGGTCTGGAGCCTGGGCCTGCCTCTCCTCTCCTCCTCCTCCTCCGCTGCCGCCGCCTCTCTCTATGTGGCGTTGGCCTTTCCTCCACATGTGGCTTCTCTGTCAGCGTCGGGCTGGGACGGCAACAGGAGTTTCGTTAATGGATGGTTTCCCTTTCCCATTCCCATCAAGCGCAGGATGCCAGAAGGAAGGCTCTTTCCTGCCGGGACAAAGAGCAGGAGTGGTGCCGTGAGGTGGCCAGGCGATCCTGCACAAGGCACGCCTGTTGCCAGGGCAGAGATTCCGTCACGGAGCCACCGCTTTGATGCTCAGTTTTGACAGGAATTGGGACTCGACCTTGCCTAAAAATGGCATCTTGGATTTAAGGCCTGTTCTGCCTCTCTCAGTTGAAAACCCGGATTTATACTTGGGTGTTTGTGTGTGTGTTTTATACAGAGTGACCAAAGCCTTTGTACCTTGCAAAAATGGAGATAAAACAGGGAAATCATGGCAAAGTGTATCTGTATTTTTGAAATTTTTACTTTACTGTTTGTATTGTTGGAGTGGGGAGTTGAACCCAGATCTCTCTGCTTTTATTGTTACTATGTAGACCATTTCTATATGGCTTAATATGTAAAATATCTCTAAGCAAAAAACAAAACTATACACTCAAGTCATCAGTGCAGCTACAGTTCAATACAATAACAAATATATATTGATATTGGTACCATAACTGAGGATTGATGGCAACCCCTTTCCCTTCAAACACACCTCCCTGCTCAAGACCTCTCACCCAGGACTCCACTCATCCACCCTGGTGCTCACCCAGAGCCCAAACAAACTCAAAGGTCCTCCCAAAATCTCTCACAAAAGAGGGTCCCCTAAACCTGCTGACCTCACCCTAGTCTCTCACTTTGTTGTTTAAGGACAGAGGCACCAAGATATGTGTGTGTGTGTGTGCGTGTGTGTGAGGGAGGGAGGGAGGGAGAGCTTCCTTGGGTTGCTTATAACTGTGTCTATTAAGCCTCTAGTCAGCTGCACTCCCCACACATCTCAGTCCCAGGCTACAGCCAGGAATAGTGGAGAAATTCAATTCAGTTTGCATTTAAAGGCAAACTAATTCACACTTTCCAAAACAATGCATGAATCAAAATACAGCCATCATTGAAAACTTGCACTTCTCTGAATTTTGCAATGTGTTTCTCCAGTCAAGTAAAGTGTACAAAAATACACCTACTAGGGTAAAGTGTGCATATATTAGTGAAAACAACATACAGAATGCATTATATTAGGGGAAATGCTTTGAAAAAAATGTGTATATTAGGCAAAATTAAATTTAAAAATGTACATTAGGAGAAATGCATGCTAAAATGCTGTTGAATTTTCACTTTTTTTAAAAAAAACCACCACAAACTGATGTGCAAAAGTGGATAATTTAAGACTGGAAACATTAAAAACAAAATTGACAGATTTGTCCAATCTACCTGCAGCAGGCTTTGTGAGTTTCCCAGGTAGGGCACCCGAGGGCAAATAGGACTCCCTCCACTCACATCTTTTCCCTCTGGCTTCTGCACACATCTGCTATTCCAGCTGCTCTGTCTGACTACTCTCAGGGACTGCCTCACACTGGCTCTTCTATGAGGTGGCCTAATTCAGACTGAGAGAGCCAGTGTGGTGTAGTGGTTAGAGTGTTGGACTACGCCCTGGGAGACCAGGGTTCAAATCCCCACACAGCAACGAAGCTCCCTAGGTGACCTTGGGCCAATCACTGCCTCTCAGCCCCTGAGGAAGGCAATGGTAAACCCCCCCTGAATATCGCTTAGCGTGAAAACCCTCTTCATAAGGGCACCATAAGTCAGAATCGACTTGAAGGCAGTCCATTCCATTTATCAATTCAGACTAGTCAGTGGTTTGGTTTATTTATTTTATTTATTTGTTACATTTCAACCCTCTTCCATATGGTTCCCAGGTGGTCTCCCATCCAGGCACTGACCAGACCTGACCCTGCTTAGCTTCAGGAGGGAGATGGCCACATGTGCCTTCGGACCACAGCCTGGGTTTGGGCTGACTCTGGAGACGGACATTTAAAAAGGTGGTTTGAAAGAGGGTTTTCCACTCGTGCACAGGCTCATCCCACTCTCAACTCTGGGGAAACACGCTCCATAGATTTCGTATTGCTTCAAAATCCTGCAATAGCCTTTAGACTGATGGAAGAAATACCCGTGTACACCATGGGAAGTAACGCCTCTCTCAAGCCCCTTTCAACCTTCTCTGAAAAGGCATTTGTTCTCTGCTGCAGCCAGACAATATTTGGCTCAACTTCTAAAAACATGTTTTTGTTGCTTGGCCTTGCCAGTACCTGGTATTGGAGCAGCAGTGGAATTGGTCTCATATGAAAAGCTTTCACCATATACTCTCCCGAGGATGGGAGAGGGCCCCCCAGCATATCCAACTTCGCTATATTGTGTCACGTATATAATTGTGAGCTCCAGCGGCAGACAGATCATGTAATGAAAAGAATGAATCCTTATATACTCCGGCCGTGCAGCCCTTTGTGCCTTGCTCAGCATGACACAGGCAAATTTCAATTGTTTCTGACGCGTTCCAAGTTTCCTGCTATTCTTGGTGATAATTGAAGAATGAGAAGCCACAGGTGTGGTGGCACCCTGGGAGGGCTTGCAAATCACAGATGAACTTTTGCAGAAGGCTAGTGGAGGTGGTGGGGAGAGTTGCTGAGGACCATGGCTCAGTGTGGCAGCACACAGACTTTGCATGCAGGAAGTCTCAGGTGCGCCCTTCTCCAGCGTCTTCAAAACCACCGTCCTTTGTTGGTGTGACAAAGCCTCTAAAACAGCCTTTCCCAACCATTGTGCCTCCAGATGTTGTTGGACCACAATTCCCATCTTTCCTGACCATTGGCAATGCTGGCTGAGGCTGATGAGAGTTGTGGTCAAACAGCATCTGGAGGCACACTGGTTGGGAAAGACTGCTCTAAAAGAATAGAGTGTTGTGTTGTTGTACTAGTGTGTGCATGCATGCACACACCCCGATAAAGAGGGTACTTGAAACATGTTGGGCCAAATCAATTTTATTTTAGTGCCAGTGATGGATGGGGCCAGACGCAAACGTAGGCTGAGCAATTATCATAGATCTTCCCTTTGTACCGTAGGCTCGCTTCTACACACGCTCACCCTGCCCCCCCATCCTCCAACCAGGCAAGGAAGATGATCAGAGTAGAAGGCAATTCAGCCAGGCAAAAACACTGAAGGAGGGGATGAAGCGGGGCCAGTGAAGGGGTATGGCCTGAGGAGAGGCCTGAGGGGCAGACGGAAAGGCTGGAGGGCCACGTTTGGCTCCCAGGCCTGAGGTCCTCCACTCCTGCGTTCAAGGCTCTTTTTTCTCCCTATGAGAATTCCCTACAGCAAGCCGGGATTCCATGGTGGTAAAACTGATGTGGAAGCGTTCCTGGCAGTTGGGAGCCAAGAAAACACTCGACTGGCTGATCTTTGGGCGTCTCTGCAGGCCCGGCACCAGAGGGCAGCCAGGTCGGGCACTGGCCCAAGGGCCCCGGAGCTCACAGGGGCCCCACTCCGCCGCCAGCCCGGGTCACCTCCTTCCGCCACCCATCTTTGTTGCTGTGGGGGCCCGCCAGCACCGTTTCCACTGCTACCACATCCACCTCAGCACTCGCCCATCCCTTCAGTGGCTGGAGGCTCTGGGTGCTCCACCACAAGCCCTTCCGCACCCACACTGTTAGAAGCACGTTGGGCACCCTTGGAAGCTGCATCCCACGCCACGGAGGCTCAACATATTTCTGGCATCGGTAGCTGGAGAAGGGCTCACGGCGCAGCACCCGGAGCCTCCAGCCGTTGAAGGGATAGGCAAGGCACCGAGGAGGAGGAGGAGGAAGCTGTTGTGGTGCCAGCAGGCCTCTACAGCCACAAAGATGGGCGGTGGGAGGAGATGGGCAGGCCTGGTGCTGGTGGCTGTGAAGGGCTCCCTGTGCCCGAGGAACCAGCCTTGTGTCTCTGCGCTCCTTATGGTTCTGTAGACGTGCGAGATTTCTTTGCCTGCAGAAGGCAACCTCTGCTTGGGCAGAAGACACAACGGCCTGCCAAAAGGTGTACCGAGACTGCAAAGTATGCTGTGCCTTCCACAGATTGAAAAAGAGCGGCAACACAATTGCAGCTGACAAATGAAAGCAAGCAGGCTCCATTACAGGGGATGTAGATTGTTAGTCCTCAAATGAAGAAGTAAGAGCGTTCTCCAGCTCTAGAGGGGTCTGGTAATTTAATCCCCACTACGGTAGTTTCCTCTCCCATCACCTGCTGTGAAGCCTAAGTTAATATGCCTGAGAGTGGCTGCAATGGTGAGGAGTTTGCCGTACCACTTTCCGGTTCAGTAGCTCTGCCCCATTCTCTCTCTCCCCCTCCTCAGGAACCCCAGCACTAAGCCATGGCTTCGTCATACATGTAAAAGCCATGGTTTAGCACTGGGCCTCCTGAGGTCATCATGGTACCAGGGGCGTCACTACTGGGGTGCGGAGGGTGCAGACCGCACCCGGGTGACACCCTGAGGGGGTGACACCCAGAGCCACCCTGCCCCGCGCCGTTGCCCGGCAAAGGAGCCGAGAAGTGCTCCAGGTCGGCGCAGCCAACTCCTCCTCGGAGGCAGGCTGGCGAGACTGAAAGCAGGCGCCCGCTCGCTGGCGGTGAAGCTGGGACGGGCCTTCCACCGCCAGCCTGGAGCGTGTGGTGAGTGCATGTGTGCACGCGTGCACGCGTACGCAAACACAGCCACCCCCGTCCATGCACCTGGGAGGGTGCACGCCGGAGGTCCGCACCCCCCCACTCCCGCTAGTGACGCCGCTGCATGGTACCCAGACCCTCTGCCCCTCCCAAATGTTGAAGTTATTTGGGGGGGGCTGCATTTTTTGGTCTGTGCTTTATTTGTTTTGGGGCGTGTGCAGGTGTTTTGCCTGTTGGGAGGTAGTTCTCGGCATAGCTAGCTTTTCTTCTGTGAATAATAATAACAATAAAATAATGATGATAATGATGATGAAGGAGGAGGAGGGGCCACAATAACTTAAAATACAATATTAAAAACAGTTTAAAACAAATTACTATCACAAGAATAGGATGGATCCTAAAATATATATATCTCAGGCAGAGCTTGGAAAAGTTACTTTTTTGAACTACAACTCCCATCAGCCCAATCCAGTGGCCATGCTGGCTGGGGCTGATGGGAGTTGTAGTTTTAAAAAAGTAACTTTTCCAAGCTCTGATCTCAGGTGTCAAAGGTGCATCTTCAGCACAAGATGGAAACGACATAATGAAGTTCCCAAACACACCTCTGGGGGCAGAAACTTCTATAACAGAGAATGCCCTCTCTGGGCCGCCACCCCTTCCCCCAGTGGGACTACCAAGAGGGCCCCCTTGATCTTAACACCCAATTCTGTGGGACTCAAGACAGTTTCTTAGATTTCCAAATATGTCCCCAGGCCCCAAATGGTTGGGGACATCTGATTTAGCATTATAAGCCACTCAGGCTTTCATGCAGGGGTGGGCAAATCTGCCAATTTCAGCTTCACACCATTTCATAGAATCATAGAATAGTAGAGTTGGAAGGGGCCTATAAGGCCATCAAGTCCAACCCCCTGCTCAATGCAGGAATCCAAATCAAAGCATTCCCGACAGATGGCTGTCCAGCTGCCTCTTGAATGCCTCCAGTGTTGGAGATCCCACTACCTCTCTAGTAACTGGTTCCATTGTCGTATGGCTCTAACAGTTAGGAAGTTTTTCCTGATGTCCAGTCGAAATCTGGCTTCCTGCAACTTGAGCCCATCATTCTGTGTCCTGCACTCTGGGATGATTGAGAAGAGATCCCAGCCCTCCTCTGTGTGGCAACCTTTCATGTACTTGAAGAGTACATGAACATTTCAACATGCATTTGGGATTTTGTTTTTTTAAAAATCTGCACAAAAATTTGTACACATTTTTGTGTGCATTCTCCCAACATTCATTTTTGTACATAGTTTTGCCTGGTGCATGCATTTATGCAAGCAATTTCCCTGTAATAGAATGAAGTTCTGTACCCTGGTTCCTAACTCACCTCAAACCAGCCCAGACAGCCGGGGAAGAGGATCCAAAAGTTAGCTTCGGCGAGTAGAGGTTGTCCAGGTCCTGAGGAGGCTAAACTTCATATGCGCACATGTGCACAAGAATGAGGAAAGGACTCAGCCCCGCAGTAGAACATCAGCTTTGCACATAGAAGGCCCCAAGTTGAATCCCTGCCTGGCGTTGCCAGGGAGGGCTGGGAGAGACCCCTGTCTGAAGCCCTGGAGAGCTGCTACCAGTCAGTGTGGACAGTGCTGAGCTAGATGGACCAGGAGTCTGACATTGTATAAGGCAGCTTCTTTGCCCTATGCCAGAGGTTCCCAAACTGTGGTTTGCGGACTACCAGTGGTCTGCGAGCTTCATTTAGATGATCCACAGTGTGCCTGAGAATTTATGGTTGAGGAAGGGAGATGGCACATCTGTCACATGAAATGTTCATATTGATATTAAGTATTTAGTTAGTTAATCAGTTTACATCCCACCTTTTCTCCCAAAGGGAGCCCAGGGTGTCAAACGGGCGGTAAAGCAGTAAAACCATGTAAAGAACAAAACAAAACAAGACCCTCAGCAATTTTCAAATGGTCCATGGGGAGAAAAGTTGGGGAACCACAGTCCTGTGTCCTAAGCGCTTTTAACACCTCGTGTCAAAATGATCCAGGTCCCTAACAACTGAATGGCACTGACTCTTCATAAGCAGATGCATATAAATGTGAGCCACATAGAACCCTCCCTTTCCTTTTGTTTGGTACTTTAAAAAATATATAATGAAATAGGAAATGGTTTTGTGGTCCTATTTCTTAGCAGAGATATAAACACAAGTAGTAGAGTGAGAATATAAACCAGTCCACACCTTTCCCACAGACGTACTAGTTAGTCAAATAACTCTCACACACTCACACTCTCTCTCACACACACACTCTCACACACAGTCTTCTTAGGTAAAAAGATAAAGAATATTTACTCACGACCTTTCATATGTTCAGGAAACATAGGCTCTAGCTTAGATGAAAGAAAAAGTAGAAGTCTTAGTCCATTTTAGTCTTTGGTAGTGATGCTCTCAGGAGAGCATCTGCCATGCGGCCTCTCCCAGAGGTAAAAAGATCTGTGTGATTTTACTGTATTTTTTATGTTCACCGCCCAGAGAGCTATTGCTAGTTGGGCGGTATATAAGTCTAATAAATAATAAATAATAATAATAATAGTGGAGATTATGCAGGAATCCCCAGGACAAAGGAGGAGGAAGCCAGGTAACTAACCCCACCCATTAGGAAGTTACATCATGGTAAACAAGTACATGGGATATTTCCCAAATATCCCTTAAAGGGAGCATCTCCCTTTTTACAAGGGAACATGCAAGTTTGCCTGTTCTAACACCTTTGTCTCTCTCAAAATGGCATACAGCTCCACTTGGCTTCCAGTCCTCTTAGCACACACCATTTCCTAACGGTGCCTTGGACATCTCTGTTAAGTTTCTTTGAACGCATCAGGAGATTGTGAAAGGTTCTGTTTTGCCATCGGCTCTGCATGATCACGGCAAAGAATGGCTGCACCACATTTACAGAGTGGAAATAAAACCAGGTGCTGCTTCAGACGCACAAAGATGTTGGGACTGATTCTGGAGGAACTGAGGAAAGGCGGACGCTTCAGCGCCACTAAAAACAGGGCTGTCCCTGTATCCAATGAATATAGCTGTAAAGGTGGAATGGTCTCAAAGTCCATCCCCTTGCTGCAGGGGCTGAAATATGCGATTCACTGGTTACCACTAGGGACGTAGTTCACTTGCTGGTGCTGGTTCAGTTGTCATTTTGCCAAACTGGCAGCTGGCTGTGGTTCGTGTTAGTTCATTTTTCGTCATCTTCTGCTTTTACTGTTTTGACCTTTTTCATTGCTGAAAAATAACATTATTGTTTTCATTCTTTCTGCTAATGGTCTCTGTGTGTGTGTTTTGAATTGAAAGGTAAATGAGCCAGGTAATTGCCCATCAAGTTGGTCTTTTGCCTCAGGGTTACTTTCTGTCTGAGGGCAGTCAACTAAATCCCCCCCTTGCAATTAAACAAGCTTTGTGCAGTTGATTTTCCCCCTCAGCTATGTGGTGTAATTTTGAAAGTTAAAAACTGAACCCCATTTATCTTAAAGCCTTTAGTGCTGCTCTCTGCTGAGTTCTCGTCCTTACATTTAGCCTGTTTGAAGTTAACCAACCAAAAATGGCTAGTGCTGGATCTACCACACAACAATGATGGCAACTGAAAATGTTTTTTTTCCTTCTGCCCCCTGCTGCTTCCCACAGTTTTTCACTGTGCACCATTGTTGGCCTGACTGGGTTTTGCATGGCTGAGGCAAAAGACAAACCAAATAACAAAACCGAGAAGCTAATCAGTGAGGTAGTTTTAAAAAACTACTACTGGAGTTTTAAAAAACAGATACAAGGGGAAGACAGGTTAAGAATCAAACAATGAATGTTAATGGCTACCATCATCACCTCAATGACACAGAAGTTAAAGGGAATACACACTTTATGTTACATTAGCGTTTATTTCTAGGCCACCTTTCGACCAAAAAGGCCCCCAAGGCAGCTCACACACAAATAGAAAAATACAAATCAAAACAACACAATCTACAAGAATTGAAACCAACAAAATTATAACATTTCTAAAAAGCAACAGCAGCCAGAAAAATGTCACTAAGAGCAAAAATGTCACTTTAGCTGTTTAGATCGGACATACCATAAGAACATCAGAAGAGCCTGCTGGACCAGGTCAAAGGGGGCCCGTCTAGTCCAGCATCCTGTTGTCACAGCAGCCAACCAGGTGCCCCAAAGGGAAGCCCACAAGCAGGACCTGAGCACAAGGGCACTCTCCCCTCCTGCAGTTTCCAGCAACTGTTAAACAGAAGCATACTGCCTCCAATTGTTAGGCAGAGCATAGCCATTGTGGCAAGTAGCCACTGATAGCCTTTTCCTCCATGAATTTATCTAATCCTCTTTTAAAGGCATCCAAGATAGCGGCCGTCACTGCTTCTGGTGAGAGCAAGTCCCATAGTTTAACTATGCACTGTTTGAGGAAGTCCTTTCTTTTGTCTGTCCTAAATCTTCTGACATTCACCTTCATTGAATGCCCACGAGTTCCAGTGTTATGAGAGACGGAGAAAAACTTTCCTCTGGCCACCTTTCCCATGCCACTCGGTTCCTGCTTCTGGGCTTTCCATGGGCAACTGACTGGCCATTGTGAGAACAGGATGCTGGACTCGATGAGCCACTGGCCTGATCCAGGAGGCTCTTCTGATGTTCTCATGTTCTTTGTCAAAACAATCCACTGGTTGCTTGTAGGAGGGCATGCTTCCTGCTGCAGGTGATTTTCAATGGCTCATTTTGCTTTAGATTTGCAATGAACAATTAATACCTACTTTGGGTGACTGTTTCCTCGCAAGCATCCTTGAGCAAGGTGGGGACACAGGCCAGGAGTGTTTTAAATAAAAAGATAATGAACATTTTAACAATACAGTACATTAACCTTTAAAACCTTGTATCTCAGCCCATTTTTAAAACACACACACACACTCTACACGCCAGTTCAGTTCCTGCTTGTGCAATTGTACAGCAAGATCAGTCCATGTGCCTGCATGGCTTATCCTTGCCAGCAAAGTGACAAGTGTCTTAGTACCAAGTGGCTCAAAGCCGAGCAGACGGCTGGATTACCTGCCAGCTACAAAGAGCTCCTTCTACGTTCTGACAACGGAGTCCACGGCTGTGGGGCTTGATCTGCCCATGTCTGATCGCTGAAAGATTCCATCTCTGAGCTAGAATTATCCCTGGCTTAAAAAGCAGCCCTCCCCTGACCATAATACATGGGGATGGAAGATGGTTGAGTGTGTGTGTGTATGTGAGAAAGAGAGAATAAGAGAGAGAGAGACTCAGTAAAGCCGTCCTGCAAGGAGAGCATCTGCAAGCTTTTTGCAAAGACTCAGTGGTGGCTGGTGGCTTCATGTTAGTGGGGCAGTGGAATCCACTCCTGGTTTTAGTCCAAAATTTCAAGGATCTATCCAAGGTGGCTTCATGTTAGTGGGGCAGTGGAATCCACTCCAGGTTTTAGTCCAAAATTTCAAGGATCTATCCAAGGTGGCTTCATGTTAGTGGGGCTCCTCTCTTTTCATTTTTATGTATTCAGCCATGGTGTTTGAGTTCACTCACTCTTTGCCACACACTCTTTGCCAGTCACTCTCACAAGAAATCTTGTTTTGTTATTTCTGTTTGCCACACAACTATTAGGGATTGTCTAGTATTCGTATCTCACTGCTACAGCCAACACCTGTGACGTAGTCTCCTTTATCACCACGTGTCTTTGGGACTCTCTTTGGTTCGTATCTGGATTCTCTGTTGTTCGTATCCCACCGCTAACAAATAAAAGTCTCTATGGGGAAAATGTCTTTCTTTGTTCCTCTGTCTGGTCACGTCACTGCAGTCCCAGCCACTTGCCTGGAAAGTCCATCGGCCAGTACATTGTCCTTGCCTTTTATGAACTGGAAGTCCACCTGATAGTCCTGCAGGGCCCAGGACCACCTCTGCAGCATAGTGTTATGGTTTTTCATAGTCTGCAACCATAACAAGGCCTGATGATCCGTAGTCACTGAGAATCTTCGTCCCCACACGTATGGGCGCAACTTGTTCAGTCCCCACACGACCGCTAGGCACTCCTTCTGGACCGACGAATAGTTTTTCTCCCTCGGCGTCAGCTTGCGACTCAGGTATGCCACTGGATGTCTGGTGCCTTCTCTCTCCTGTAGCAAGACGACTCCCAGCGCCAGGTCCGACGCATCTGTAGCCACGATGAATGGTTTCTCATAGTCTGGTGCTATTAATATGGGTCCTTGGCACAAGGCTTGCTTCAGTAGATCAAAAGCCTTCTGACATTCATCCGTCCATACCACACGCTCAGAACACTTCTTCTTTGTTAATTCATGCAAGGGGGTTGCTATTTCCCCAAAATTTCTCACAAACTTCCTATAAAATCCAGCCACACCCAGAAATGCCCTTACTTGTTTTTTGGTTAAGGGGATCGGCCACGCTTGTATTGCCTCCACCTTGCTCCATAAGGGGGTGATTTTCCCACTCCCCACCTTATGTCCTAAATAGATTACTTCCTTTAGTCCAAACTGGCATTTCTTAGCTTTTATTGTGAGGCCTGCTTTTCTTAAGGCCTCCAATACTGTTGTCAGGTGTTGGACATGCTCAGGCACCGACTTGCTAAAAATGGCCACATCATCGATATAGGCCACTGCAAAATCTGACATGCCTCGCAACACAGTATTGATTAGCCTCTGAAATGAACTTGGTGAGTTCCTTAGTCCCATGGGTAAGGTCACAAACTCATATAACCCATCTGGTGTACTGAAGGCAGTTTTGGCTCTGGATTGCTCGTCTAGTTCCATCTGCCAAAATCCTTTACAGAGATCTAGTGTAGAGATAATGGTTGCTGCCCCCAATAACTCTAACATTGCGTCTACCCTAGGCATAGGATACGCATCTGGGACAGTAATTTTATTGATTAGCCGATAATCAATGCAAAACCTTGTCGTTCCATCTTTTTTCGGAACCAGGACAATACTTGAGGCCCAGGGACTGATGGATTCCCTGATCACTCCTAATTCCAGCATATCTTCCACCTCCTTTTTGATCTCATTCAAAACTTTCCCATTCACACGGTACGGAACAGATCTGATTGGGGCATGATCTCCAGTATCAATGGAATGTATAACTATACTGATTCGGCCAGGTTTGTTGCTAAAGAGATTCCTATAGGTTTTCAAAACTCTCAGAATCTCTTCTTTTACTTCCTCCTCTACCTCCTCTGACCATTCCACTTGATCTACCCCTCCTTTGTCTTTGCTTTCCTGTACCAAATCTGGAAGTTCAGGCCCACTTCCCTCAGGGAATAAGGTAACTTGCAACACCTTTGCATCCCTGGTATGATAAGGCTTCAACATATTTACATGAACCACTTTGCTTTTGTTTAATTGGTCTGTGGTAATTACATACGTCACTGTGTCAAGCCTTTCTCTGATGGTATATGGTCCTTCCCAGTTAGCCTGTAATTTGTCATGTTTCCTGGGTATGAACGCCATAACCATATCTCCCACATCATACACACGTTCTCTGGCTGTTCTGTCATACCAGTAACTTTGCTTCTCCTGTGCATGACTCAAATTCTCTTTCACTACTTCCATCATTGATGTTAATTTATTGCGGAATTCCAATACAAAATCTACTACAGAAGTTTTGTACTCTCCCAGAGTTCCTTCCCATGAATTTTTTAGCAGTTCCAAAGGTCCCCTCACTTTTCTAGTAAACATTAGTTCAAAGGGTGAGAAGCCTGTTGACTCCTGAGGGACTTCTCTGTATGCAAATAAGAAGCATCCCAACCGTTCATCCCAGTCTTGTGGGTGATCTTGAACATAGCTTCTTATCATGCGCTTCAAAACTCCATTGAATCTCTCAGTTAGCCCATTAGTGGCGGGATGGTAAGTAGTGGTCTTTAGATGTTTTAGACCACAACATGTCCACATACATTGCATCACTTCTCCCATGAATACACTGCCTTGATCCGTCAGCACTTCATGAGGGAAACCCAGCCTCATAAAGATTTTTAATAAAGCCTCTGCCACTACAGGGGCTTCTACAGATCTTAGTGCTTCTGCGTCTGGGTACCTGGTGGCAAAATCCACTACCACCACTAGATATTTCTTGCCATGCCTTGTGGGTTTGGAAAAAGGGCCCACCAAATCTATTCCCACTCTATAAAAGGGTTGTCCAGTTATAGGAAGGGGCTTTAAGGGTGCCTTGGTCTTTACTCCACTCTTTCCCACCTTTTGGCATATTCCACAAGATAGACAATGTTGTTTTACATCCTTGGAGATATTTGGCCAATAATAATGTGCAGCAAAGTCCTTTGGAGTAATTTTTATTTTTGCTCCATCTCTGTCTTTCCTTGTCTCCTCAGAGTGAAATTTCTCTCTATCAAATTTTAACTTTTCTACTTGTAATTCAGCATCCAATGCTCGTTGCTTCTCCCTCTCCTCAAACCCCAATCTCATTCTCTCAATTTCCAACTCCCTCTGTTTTTCCTTCTCTGCACCTTCCATCCTCAATCTCTCAGCTTCCATCCTCAATCTCTCAGCTTCCAACTCCCGCTGTTTATCTTTTTCCTCAGCCTCAAAGACCCGCTGCTTTTCTTTCTCATCAGCCTCCCTCCTCAATCTCTCAGCTTCCAACTCCCTCTGCTTGTCTTTTTCATCAGCCTCCCATCTTAACTTCTCTCTCAAGTACTCTATATAAGCGGGATTGCTTAAGTATCCTTCTGGGGTCTCTTCTCTGACAGGTTGTTTTTGCTGGGCAGTAGCAAATCCTATAAGTGCTACCCTCAATTCATCTACCCCTTTACCCTCGTGAGGTAAATTGAATGTTATGCACTTCTCCACCAGCTCCTCTCTTTTCATTTTTATGTATTCAGCCATGGTGTTTGAGTTCACTCACTCTTTGCCACACACTCTTTGCCAGTCACTCTCACAAGAAATCTTGTTTTGTTATTTCTGTTTGCCACACAACTATTAGGGATTGTCTAGTATTCGTATCTCACTGCTACAGCCAACACCTGTGACGTAGTCTCCTTTGTCACCACGTGTCTTTGGGACTCTCTTTGGTTCGTATCTGGATTCTCTGTTGTTCGTATCCCACCGCTACCACCACATGTGATGCGTCCTTCCCTGGCTCTCCCTGTCAGGGTCCTACCTGCGCGTGGCTACTGCCTGTCACTAGGCACCACCAGGGACTCCACCAGTCTGGACCGCTCTCTCTTATGGTTTCCCTATCCGCTCTAGCACAGATCTCAACAGATCCCCCTGCTAGGCAACCACCAGTAACGTCCCAATACTAGTATTCCCAGAGACTCTGAATACTGGTATTGTTATTCTCTTCACCGCTGCCACCATTTGTTACAGTTCCCCTTCAGCCTTGGTCATTACCTTACCCTCCCTTCTGGTCTGTGAAACCCCAGCCAAGGATCAGGCCTTTGGTAAACCAAATTAAGTATTTATTAAAGATAACAAAGCTAACAAGATTAACAAGATTTCTTCTTAAGGCACATAAGCATATGGTTTTACTCAATACTAATCTGAACTCCACCCCCCTCCTTCTTCACTCTATCCTGGCAAACAACTCTCTCAAACCCCACCAAGCAATCCACTCTTTCTCTTCTCCCCCCAGATTCCACAATTCACCACCTCACATTCACCCATTTTTAAACACTCAGCCAATCATCTCGCATTCTACTGCCCATTCACTCCCCCTCTTTCACTCCACTTACCATGTATCTTCTAAAACAACAACACTTACCATATATACATTAATATAGGAACATCACAGCTTCATGTCAGTGGGGCAGTGGAATCCACTCCTGGTTTTAGTCCAAATTTTCAAGGATCTATCCAAGGTGGCTTTATGTCAGTGGGGCAGTGGAATCCACTCCAGGTTTTAGTCTGAATTTTCAAGGAGCTATCCAAGGTGGCTTCATGTTAGTGGGGCAGTGGAATCCACTCCAGGTTTTTGTCCAAATTTTCAAGGAGCTATCCAAGGTGGCTTCATGTTAGTGGGGCAGTGGAATCCACTCCTGGTTTTAGTCCAAATTTTCAAGGATCTATCCAAGGTGGCTTTATGTCAGTGGGGCAGTGGAATCCACTGAAGGTTTTAGTCTGAATTTTCAAGGAGCTATCCAAGGTGGCTTCATGTTAGTGGGGCAGTGGAATCCACTCCAGGTTTTAGTCCAAATTTTCAAGGATGTATCCAAGGTGGGTTTATGTCAGTGGGGCAGTGGAATCCACTCCAGGTTTTAGTCTGAATTTTCAAGGATCTATCCAAGGTGGCTTCATGTTAGTGGGGCAGTGGAATCCACTCCTGGTTTTAGTCCAAATTTTCAAGGAGCTATCCAAGGTGGCTTCATGTCAGTGGGGCAGTGGAATCCACTCCTGGTTTTAGTCCAAATTTTCAAGGATCTATCCAAGGTGGCTTTATGTCAGTGGGGCAGTGGAATCCACTCCAGGTTTTAGTCTGAATTTTCAAGGAGCTATCCAAGGTGGCTTTATGTCAGTGAGGCAGTGGAATCCACTCCAGGTTTTAGTCTGAATTTTCAAGGATCTATCCAAGGTGGCTTCATGTTAGTGGGGCAGTGGAATCCACTCCAGGTTTTTGTCCAAATTTTCAAGGAGCTATCCAAGGTGGCTTCATGTTAGTGGGGCAGTGGAATCCACTCCAGGTTTTAGTCCAAATTTTCAAGGATCTATCCAAGGTGGCTTCATGTTAGTGGGGCAGTGGAATCCACTCCAGGTTTTAGTCTGAATTTTCAAGGATCTATCCAAGGTGGCTTCATGTTAGTGGGGCAGTGGAATCCACTCCAGGTTTTAGTCCAAATTTTCAAGGAGCTATCCAAGGTGGCTTCATGTCAGTGGGGCAGTGGAATCCACTCCTGGTTTTAGTCCAAATTTTCAAGGATCCATCCAAGGTGGCTTTATGTCAGTGGGGCAGTGGAATCCACTCCAGGTTTTAGTCTGAATTTTCAAGGAGCTATCCAAGGTGGCTTCATGTTAGTGGGGCAGTGGAATCCACTCCAGGTTTTAGTCTGAATTTTCAAGGAGCTATCCAAGGTGGCTTCATGTTAGTGGGGCAGTGGAATCCACTCCAGGTTTTAGTCTGAATTTTCAAGGAGCTATCCAAGGTGGCTTTATGTCAGTGGGGCAGTGGAATCCACTCCAGGTTTTAGTCTGAATTTTCAAGGAGCTATCCAAGGTGGCTTCATGTTAGTGGGGCAGTGGAATCCACTCCAGGTTTTTGTCCAAATTTTCAAGGAGCTATCCAAGGTGGCTTCATGTTAGTGGGGCAGTGGAATCCACTCCAGGTTTTAGTCCAAATTTTCAAGGATCTATCCAAGGTGGCTTCATGTTAGTGGGGCAGTGAAATCCACTCCAGGTTTTAGTCTGAATTTTCAAGGATCTATCCAAGGTGGCTTCATGTTAGTGGGGCAGTGGAATCCACTCCAGGTTTTAGTCTGAATTTTCAAGGATCTATCCAAGGTGGCTTCATGTCAGTGGGGCAGTGGAATCCACTCCAGGTTTTAGTCTGAATTTTCAAGGAGCTATCCAAGGTGGTTTCATGTCAGTGGGGTAGTGGAATCCACTCCAGGTTTTAGTCCAAACTTTCAAGGAGCTGTCCAAGGAGCCACTAGCCACCACTGGTCAAAGTTTACACTTTGTAAAAATGATCAGAGCCTCACTTTGATTCCAGTGTTTCTTTTGGGGGGTGTCATTTTAAAGCCAATGGCAAAGCTGTCGACAGCATTGGTGGAGATGGATTTTAATGCTGTGTTGTTTTTAAATGTTGCAATGTTCAACAGCCTTGATGTTTTGCGAGAAATTTTATTTAGCAGACGCCCATCTGTCCGACTGAACAGACACTCTGGGCGACTTACAATATAAAATACAATATAAAATACAATCTGCTCATATACATAGTCATCACATTATTAATATCATAACATCTCATCTGAAGACCATCTTACATTAATACAGTGTAAAACCTAACCCACCCCAGAGATCCCATAGGCCTGCCTGAAGAGCCAGGTCTTCAAGGCTCGGCGAAAAGTCTACAGGGAGGGGGCATGCCGAAGGTCAAAGGGAAGTAAGTTCCAGAGGGTGGGGGCCACGATCGAAAAGGCCCTCTCCCTGGTCCGCACCAACCTAGCTGTCTTAGTCGGTGGGACCGAGAGAAGGTCCTGTGAGGCTGATCTTGTTTGGCGGCATATTTGGTGATACTGGAGGCGCTCCTTCAGATAAACTGGGCCGGAACCGTATAGAGTTTTAAAGGTTAAAACCAACACCTTGAATTGGGCCCGGTATACAACTGGCAACCAGTGTAATTCAATCAACACTGGGGTGATGTGATCGCGGCGGCGGGTCTGCTTTATTAAGCGTGCCGCCGTGTTTTGTACCAGCTGGAGTTTCCAGACCGTCTTCAAGGGTAACCTCACGTAGAGCGCATTACAGTAGTCTAATCGAGAGGAGATCAGGGCATGTATCACTCGTGGGAGCAGATGTACCATTGATTCCCCTGGTCAGTGAAACAGAACTGATAGCATAGAGCACTGGCTGCCAACCTTTTTAGCCCCAAGGGCACATTTGCATTTTTGAATGAGTGCTGTGGGCACCACCCCCTCTGGTCACTTATCTGACCCCTCCCCCAGATCTCTCCCCCTAAGAGACAAAAAGAGAGAGTGCTGTCAAGAGAGAGTTCAAATCACAGATAAAAATAACAAAGCTGTCTAGCCTAATCTATACTCACACAATAGGGCAAACCAGCAGAGTAACATCATGTTCCACATCTCCCCAGACATGTATAGCCTGGAGAGCAGATGGAAGATGGCCCTCCAATATCAGGTAGCACCAAAGAACACTGGGGAACAAAGACCTATGTTCTTGGTCCTATTCTTGTGGAGGAAAGCCCAGCAACAGTCAGGAATTAATTAGCCAGTCAGGGGGCTTTCTGATGATGAAATATTCTGGCGCTTTCACACCTGTCATGCATGTCTCTAACCTTCCCAGGTCTGTGGACTTGAGGTAACAGTCTCAGGCTGATAAGCAGGTGTTCTTGCTTACTGCTTAATTAACTGAGTTCAGCTGTGAGGACTGATTGTCTCATAGCCTCTCAGAGGCCCTAATTCAGGGAAAATATTCCCCCCCCCCACAATTCCTTGCCACAGAACCATTTTAGAAACCAGGCGTTCTTGACAAGTGCATGCAGGCAAACTTTGCTTTTCTGAGAAACCTGAGTAAAAGTCAGATCCAGAAGAATTAACCTGAGACTTGAAAAGCTCATAGAGCTGAAAGAGGAAGTGAGAAAGAGTGCCACTCTTCTAACTTCCTCCTTTAGCTCTATATACTCTTCAAGGGAGAAAAAGGTAAACATCCTCACAACCTCATGAACAAGGAGCCAGTGTGTGTGTGTGTCAGAGGCTTTGTGGGTGTCAGGGGAACACCTCAATGATACCATTCCACCCATGGGCACCTCTGTGAGTAATGCTATTGTGCCTTATGTGAGAAGCAGAACTTTCCTTTAACTTGTCTACTTCATTCCCACTGACCTCTTTACTAACTGCATCAGGTAATGTTTTCTAGAAATCACTGGAGATGCTTGCCCAATAGCATTTGCTAACCAGAAGATGTTTCTTTCATAAGGATTGATGGCTGGTGCCTACTGAGCTATGACACAGCCCATATATTCAGATGAGAGCTGGAAAAAGGAGATGGGGGTTGCACTATGGGCAACAAAGCAGACTCAAGTGTGAATTTTGTAACCCTCCAGAGGAAACTTGGAGCCCTGGCAGCTGAGGGTTGGAAGTCGGGGAGGGGGAGTGGTGGTCATCTATCGGGGGTCCCTGGTTCTCACCAGACCTCCTCTCCATGAGACCAAGGTTGTTGATTGCATGTACTGGAGGTTGGGCCCAAAGGGCAGCTTAGGAATTCTGCTTGTGTGCTGCCCACCCCGCTGCACAATGGACTCCCTGGCCGAGGTGCTGGAGGTGGTCTTGGATGTGCGGGTGCAATCCCCAAACTTGCTGGTGCTGGGGGATTTCAACGCACATGCTGAGGCCACCCTCACAGGGGCACCTTGGGATTTCATGGAAACCATGGCTTCCTGGGAGCTGTACCTTATTCCCACGGGGCCCACCCATGTAGCTGGTCATGCACTTGACCTTGTATTTATCTCAGGAGAGGAGGGGAGTGATCTGAAAATGGGGGCTACATCTCTTACCCCCTTGTCATGGTCAGATCACTACTTAGTGAGAGTAGACCTTTCAATGCCACACACCCTCCACGGGGGTAAAGGACCCATTAGGATGGTCCGCCCCAGGTGCTTGATGGATCCTGATGGATTCCTGAATGCGTTTGGGGACTTTATAGAGCCTGCAGACGGGCACTCGGTCAAGACCCTGGTGGAGGAGTGGAATAAGGCGATCACCGGGGCATTAGACTGGGTGGCTCCAAAATGCCCTCTCCCCCTGAATAGAGCTCAGACAGCACCGTGGTATACTCCACGGTTGTGAACTCTGAGGCAGGAGGTGAGACGGCTAGAGCGCCAGTGGTGGAAATCTCGCTCTGATGACAATCTGACACGGGTCAGAGCGGCTGC
Source organism: Rhineura floridana (assembly GCF_030035675.1). Taxonomy (NCBI): domain Eukaryota; kingdom Metazoa; phylum Chordata; class Lepidosauria; order Squamata; family Rhineuridae; genus Rhineura; species Rhineura floridana. Next base: position 185,459,406 of record NC_084484.1, on the reverse strand, counting down.
AGCAGCCTACCATATGGGGATAAGGGCAGCAAAAAAGGAGTTTTATGCTGCCTCTATTGCGTCCGCAGAGTGCTGTCCCAGGAGGCTGTTCCAAGTGGTCCGAAGCCTGGTTGGTCCAGTTGCTTCAGAACCTATGGAACATTCTAAGACCTCCTGTGATGAGTTTGCAAAGCACTTTGCAGATAAAATCGATTGTCTAAAGAGTGCGATTCCGCACGCTATGGATACAGTGAGTGAGCCAGAGTCGGCCAGTGGTTCTCCGGTGGTTGGGATCGGTTCCAGCTTCTTCCTTCTGATGATGTGGACAAGGTGCTTTCAACCTTAAGGCCAACCACCTGCTTACTCAACCCTTGCCCGTCGTGGCTCATTATGAGCTGCAAGGACAGACTGGGCGAGAGGATCAAGGCGATGGTAAATGTGTCCTTGGAAGAGGGCGTAATGCCATCAGCCCTCAAGGAGGCAGTAATAAAACCAATTTTAGAGAAGCCCTCCTTGGATCCCCAAGATTTGAACAACTTTCACCCAATCTCAAACTTATCATTCTTGGGCAAGGCGGTTGAGCTGGTGGTGGTGAAGCAGTTGCAAGCGCAATTGGAGGAAGCGGATTATCTGGATACATTTCAGTCGAGTTTCAGGCCTGGACATGGGACTGAAACAGCCTTGGTCACCTTGGTGGACGATATGAGGAGAGCATTGGATAGGGGTGAGTGCACCTTCCTCGTCCTCCTGGACCTCTCAGCTGCTTTTGATACCGTTGACCACAGTATCCTTCTGGATCGCCTGGAGGGGTTAGGCATAGGGGGCACTGTATTGCAGTGGTTCCATTCCTTCCTCTCTGATAGGCACCAAAGAGTAGCATTGGGGGATGAGGTTTTGGACCCTTGGCCTCTCACTTGTGGGGTGCCACAGGGTTCCATCCTCTCCCCGATGCTATTTAACATCTATATAAAGCTGCTGGGGACTATCATCAGGAGATCTGGGCTGCAGTGTCAGTAATATGCGGATGACACGCAGCTCTATCTCTCATTCAAATCTTCACTGAGGTTGGCTGTAGAAACCCTATCCAAATGCCTGGAATCGGTGAGTGGCTGGATGGGAAGGAATAAGCTGAAGCTGAACCCTGACAAAACTGAGGTACTGTTCGTGGGAGACAAGGGAAGGTTAGGGGATTTGGACCTGGTGCTCAATGGGGTACAATTGCCCCTGAAAGACCAGGTCCATAGCCTCGGGGTCATTCTTGACTCCAACTGTCCATGGAAGCTCAGCTTTCGGCTGTGAGCCGGGCAGCGCTGTATCAACTCCATCTGATACGGAGGTTACGCCCCTACCTCTGCAATCATCTGCTCCCATCGGTGGTACATGCCCTGGTCTCCTCTCGCCTAGACTACTGTAATGTGCTGTACGTGGGGCTACCCTTGAAAATGATCCGGAAGCTGCAACTGGTACAGAACGCGGCGGCGCGCCTGATTAAAGGCAGCCGCCCACGAGATCATATCACTCCAGTGCTAAAAGAGTTGCACTGGTTACCAGTTGCTTACCGGGCCCAATTCAAGGTGTTGGTTTTGACCTTTAAATCCCTATACGGTTTCAGCCCAGTCTATCTAAAGGAGCGCCTTCAGCATCATCAGCTATGCCGCCCAACAAGATCAGCCTCGAAAGACCTTCTCTCCATCCCATCAGTCAAAACAGCCAAACTGGTGAGGACTAGAGAGAGGGCTTTTTCAGTTGTGGCCCCCACCCTGTGGAACTCCCTCCCAAATGATCTCCGCCAGGCCCCTTCCATGATGAGTTTCAGCCAGGCCTTGAAGACCTGGCTCTTCAGGCAGGCTTTTGCGGTGGGCCAGATTTTGTCTTCATTGTTTTTAGATTTTTAATGTCTAGGTATTGTGTGCCTATTTTGTACATCGCCCAGAGCGGCTGGACAGCCAGCCAGATGGGCGACTAATAAATTCTATAAATAAAAATAAATAAAAAGAGGAGTTACATGTAGATGCTGCTCAGTTTTGGGCAGGGATGGATCAATTTTGGTTCTCTCCATTTCCCATTTTTCCAATCTTAAATTCAGTTCTCTACATTTCTTTTTTTTAATTCTCCACATTTCTCCAATAATTTGCAATTATTATTTTTAAATCCTCTTGAAAATTCTCCAGCATTTTAGTGCAAATTTTCCCAAATAAACACACGTTTGTATGCAGTTTTGACTAATGTACACATTTTTGCAAGCATTTCCCCCTAATATAATGCATTTCTGAATGTTGTTTTCACAAATATATTTATTTTTATGCACCCTTTCCCCTGACCTATGCGTTTTGTAAACATCCTTCAGTGGAAGAACTGAAAGGTGGCTTTGTTTTGGATTCTCATATTGTTTCAGAAACTGTGAATTTGATAGATTCAGCATTGCATGCAAACTGAATTGAATTTCTTCTTTATCCCTAGTTTTGGGGAAACTTTTGCAAAGTAGCTCTCACTGACTGCCCCCATATTCACCTCGTATAGTTGCAAGCAAGCAGATGCCACAAAGCTGCCAAAAGTCTCTGGTATTCTCTTCTCACATAGAAACAAGTTCTGTCGCCCTGTGAAGTGGGGAGCTACTATACCCAAAACAGTAGCATCAGCTGTCCCACAGTACACCTTTCTGCACTGCAAAGAAAAAAGTGCCTTTTGGAATGAATGTGGCTAGAATTCACTTGTGAATCCTGCCGTGCGGGCCCCCTGGCCCTGTCAGACTGTCATCTGCGCTCCCCACCATGAGAGCTGGGCTCTGATAATGAAACACAAAGGCACCTATTTTCTTCTGTCAAATGTCAGGAAGTAGATGGAGGAAGTGAAAATGAATCCTGTTTCTAGCTGATGCCCTGAGAGCCTTTGCTGAAGAAAGTTTTGCAGCAGGACAAACTGAGGCAGGATTGGGAGTAGTAAGTGTCCCAGGCACAGGCGTTCTTCCCAGCTGCCTTCCTTAGTGTGCGGCACAGACAATGTTATTGGTCCAGCTCTCTTGTTGTTGTGTGCCTTCAAGTCAATTACGACTTATGGCGACCCTATGAATCAGCGACCTCCAACAGCATCTGCCGTGAACCACCCTGTTCAGATCTTGTAAGTTCAAGTCTGTGTGCTCCCTTATGGAATTAATCCATCTCATGTTTGGTCTTCCTCTTTTTCTACTCCTCTTTTCCCAGCATTGTTGTCTTTTCTAGTTAATCATCTCTTCTCATTATGTGTCCAAAGTATGATAACCTCAGTTTAAGCGCTACAAAGAGAGGATTACTATCCAAGGGCCATAGAGCAAACGGCATCTTTCCTCTTGCAACATTTCAGCAAATACCTGTTCATCAGCTGTCATTGACATTGGGTTGGGTTGTGGTCATTGGGTTGTGGGCGAAGAGTCGTGCTCTGGGTAGGCAACAGGGAAATGCTGCCCCTTGCAGGTTATCTCACAGCTAGGCTTGAGCTTACTGAGAAGTTTCATTTAGATAAAATAAACAGCCCTGTTCAGCCTGTATTTCACGGGGTGGAGGACCTTTTCCAGTCTGAGGGCCACATTCCCTTCTGGACAACTTCCCAGGGGCCACCTGTCAGTGGTGGGCAGAGCCAGAGGCAAAGGCGGGCAGAGCAATGAATGTAAACTTGACCTTTTAACAGTTTCTACAACCACTCACCCTCCCCTCTCTGTCCTCTGTCCAGACAAGCAAGACGCATTATCAGAGTTTAATGACGCATTCGAAGCCAGGCAAAAATACTCCTAAACAGGACTGGGGAGAGGTGTGATCAATTTCCTCTGGATTAAAACATGTAAAGACATTTAAAAACAGTTGTGGATTAAGACATCTGAAAATATTTGAAAACATGAGAATATCTAAAAACATTTAAAAACCAATCACATACCTTCACAGCTAATAATCTGAACCTTGCCAGGAAGAGTCTCTTTCAGCGATCTGGGGAGGAATGCCTTTAAATTCCTCCTGCAAGGAGGGAGACAGACATCTCACCAGGGAGGGCATTCCAGACATGGAACTGTCACTGAGAAGGCCCTGCTATGGGTCAAAGCCAAATGGGCAGCACCCACCAGGGGCATGGTCAGCAAGGCCTCTGTGCTGATTGTAGGGCCCAAGATGGCTGACACTGTACTCTTTTAGGAAATTGGGTCCCAAGCCGTTTAGGACTTTGTACTCTAGCTAGTACTAACACCTTGTAATTGGGGCCCGGTGACACATGGTCCCATCGGGCTGCCTTGCTTCCCAACAGAAGTATAGTGGCAAAGTCAGAAGCGCAGCGTCTCTTCATATTAGCCATAGGCACGCCCCTCCCCCTTATTTTGCTGTGGGGTTGAGAATGAGATCCTTGTTAATGCCTTCTCCCACAACAATAGACATCCCTAGGAACCAAGAAGCATGAAAGGGGAGAGTGTTAGCTACTAAGAAGAGTCTTCTTAGTGGCTGACTCATCTCCTTCCACTCTGATTGGCTCCAATCAGCAGGAAAGGTCAAGGAAGCATGTTAGAAGACTCTTCTCAGTGGCTAACACACTCTCCTTTTGAGTGGCTCATAGGATGCTGGAGACATAGGGACCCTGTGGGGACCCTGCTTCCCAAAAAGTAAAGAGTCTAAGATCCCCCCCAGGACTCTGGACAACTACACCCCTGCTTACCAACCTAGCAGACTCATGCTGTGCTAGTGGCAGCCACTGGACTGTCTTAAAGGGCAGCCCTGCAAAAACTGTATTACAGTAGTCCAGGGGAGAAGTCTAGGAGCACAAGTAGCACAACATCTCCGTGGAGCCCCTAGGAGGTGTGATGAGGGGGATGTTGCTGCTATACTTAAGCAGCACTAAGTGTTATTTGTGTGCCTCCACTCAGCCATTTCTTTGACACGCAGTTTGCAGCTGCTGGCACAGAGTGGAAGCTTCAGGCAAACACTGCAGAAGCAGGAGCGATGGGGCTGTAATTTCTCTCTGGCATTGTCCCCTTCCTTCTCATACACAGGACGGGCTTTTGCGAGCAGTTCTGGAGAGAAGCCCGGCTGGCAGAAGGGAGATTACTCAGCCTTCTATCAGAAGCAAACTGCCCTCCTCCTTGGAGGAATTTGAATAGATGCTTAATAGAGGTCAAGCCGCTTCCCACCCGGGCTTTGCAGATAACAGCCACAATGTGGTATGTTGTGTGTGGTGGGGGGTTTTGTTGTTGAAATGCCTTGGTTCTCCAGTTTTCATTTTTTAAAACCACAATCATTGCACCTTATTTCACGTCCTTTTGCAAAGCATCTCCTCCTGCCTGGCATATTCTCTGGGAACCAAAGCAATGCCCTTCAAAGGTTTCGGTATTTCATTTTGACGGCTGAATCGAAAGTAGCTAGGAAAATATCATCTGTGTCCAAGACGCTTTATGTGGCCGCTTCCTGCCGAGCAACTGAAATTGCTTTGGTGGTGATTAGTTAACCCTCGCGCTTTCCAAATCACTGGGGATTGATTTTCTCTCATTGGGGAAACTGAGGAGGATGTTAACTCAAGTGGCATTTTCATAGTGACTCTTTTGGCCGATTCCTGACTCCAGGGAATAAGACGCAGGGATGAAAGGGCAAATATTTGAAGAACAGGCAGTAGGGTGGCCTGGAACCTCTTCTCAGCTTGAAGTCCTCTGTTTTGAAGTAAGATTGCTAACTGGCCAAGAGCAGGAACCAGAGATTGCAAAAGTCAGAACAACAAGGTAGTCTTGTGGTTTCCCTATTTCCTATGAAAATGGAAATGGACTGCCTTCAAGTTGATCCCGACTTATGTCGACCCTCTGAATAGGAATTTTATGGTAAGCGGTATTCAGAGGGGGGTTTCCCATTGCCTCCCTCTGAGGCTAGTCCTCCCCAGCTGGCTAGGGCCTGCTCAGCTTGCCACAGCTGCACAAGCCAGCCTCTTCCATGTCCGCAACTGCCAGCTGGGGGGCAATTGGGCTCCTTCATAGAATCACAGAATAGTAAAGTTGGAAGGGGCCTATAAGGCCATCAAGTCCAACCCCCTTGGGACTATGCAGCTTGCCCACGGCTGCACAGGTGGCAGGGCACGTAACCCCTGAGCCACTCCCTGTGGGGGTGATCTTTAGCTGGCCCTTTACACCCAGGAGACACGAGCGGGGATTTGAACTCTCATACTCTGGACTCCCAGTCAGGCTCTCCTCCCCGCTGTGCTATACCAGCTGTTGTACCTGTCCAAGACAGGGATTCTTTGCTGGCTCTAGGACGGGGGGGGGCACAAGCTTAGAGGCAGGATGCATCGCTACGGGCCTTTCTCTCCAGCCCTCCCCACACTCTCCTCCCCCCTTGAGTGTTTTTGCATGGCTGGAATGGGTCCTTAAATTCTGACAATGGCTCTGGCTTACCTGGTTGGAGAAATGTGGGTAGGGGTGGGTAGGTTAGAGACCTGTGGCTGGAACATAAATGACTGTACAAATGTCACATCTGTTGCTTGCAAAGGAATATGGCTCTCAGGTTGAAAAAGGTTCCTCAGCCCTGCTCTAAGATGTCTTTACACTGAGTCCTAAAAAAAAAAAAGTTGCTTCCTGTGAAGTGCACTTGTCTCTGTACATGCTCTGGAGCTCGTTCTAGAGATTCTATTTTTAAACAAATTGTTTCACTCTATGAGATATACTCTGCATATGCTCTGAGGTGTTGTATAAACCTTCGAAATGACAATTCAGTCTGTCTTTGATTTATTTAGCAAGATTTGCGGGCTGCTTTTTATGAAAATCTCTAAGTGGTTTTCATAGCACAGTATAAAATATTCATTTTTTAAAAAGCAATGGAATGGATTCTAAAACAGTAGAGTTAATCAAAAGTATCAGAATCGATGATTTTAAAAGCAAATGTTTATTATAAAAATTACATGCCAGTTATGAGACAAAAAGTGGCAACCATAGTTTAAAGAGCAAAGGATTTCTTGGGCAATCAGAACTATCATATTTTGCTATTTATTTTGTTTATTTATATCTCACATTTCCTTTTGCAGCCCAAGGTGGCTTAGACAAGTAATAAAAACTATTATTTATTATTTATTTATTAGATTTATATCCCACCCTTCCTCCCAGTAGGCGCCCAGGGCGGCAAACAAAAGCACTAAAAACACTCTAAAACATCATAAAACAGACTTCAAAATATATTACAACAAAACATCCTTAAAAACATATAAAAAAAAGCTTTGAAAAGATCTTAAAAAGCAATTCTAGTACAGATGTAGACTGGGATAAGGTCTCTACTTAAAAGGCTTGTTGAAAGAGGAAGTTCTTAAGTAGGTGCCAAAAAGATAACGGAGATGGCACCTGTCTAATATTTAAGGGGAGGGAATTCCACAGAGTAGGTGCCGCCACACTAAAGGTCTGCTTCCTATGTTGTGTAGAACGGACCTCCTGATAAGATGGTATCTGCAGGAGGCCCTCACCTGCAGAGCACAGTGATCGACTGGGGATATACAAACTAGGGCTGCATGCCAGTTTCAACCAAATCCCAAGGTGAGTTGGGGGAATTCGAGAGGATCTGGACTTCTGCTGAGTCAGGTAGTGACAGCCCCAGTTCACCCTGGTCATGTCACATCAGACCACGTGCAGTGATCTGGGGCTGTTGGGGGGGGAATGTGGGGCAGGAAGGCCGCTGTGGTCTCCTTCACCAGCATGTCCCCTGTAGGGACCCGTACAGGATTGCTTCCTACACTCACCAGCTGGTAAGCGAAGGATTCCAATTTGTGGGCTATGGGTGCTCCTTCACAAGCCCATTCCCAACTGGGAGGCACCTTGCAAAGCAGCAGCCCGCAGAATCCAAACTCGTTCCCAAGGCCCTGTTGCCACAGCAGAATCCTGTTTCCAAGGCCCCATTGCCGTGGCAACCTGGGCCTACTACCATGTTGCAGAAGGCTGGCAATGCTGGAGGAGCCGGGCCCTGGCCGGGGAGGAGCAAGTGGGGAGCCATGGCAGCAGAGGTAGGCACAGGAGGTTGCTGTAGCAACAGGAAGGCTTTGACGCTGTGGCAGAAGGCTAATAACTGGAGAGGAGGGGAAGGACCTTCCTAGAGAGTCCTTTGCCCCGTTCCCACTAGACATGGGCTTGGCACGAATGGGAGGTCATCTGGATGAGCGAGCACACTCATGTGGCAGAAGGTGGCCTTCAGACATGATGGCTAAAGCATTTAGCAGTCTTCTTCCCCAACCTGGTACCTGTCAGATGTTTTCTCTCATCAGCCCTAGCGTCATCAAGCCATGCTGGCTGGGGGTGATGGCGCCATCTGACCTAGTCCAAAACATCCGTAGGGTGCCAAATTAGGGACTTTTAACGGCCACAGCCAGCACTCTGAACTGAGCCCCCCCAAAATGTGGCCATCTCTTATTCTGGTGTGGTTCAGAGGGTGCCACACTGATTGGGGCTGGCCCGCTTGCTTTTGGTTAGTGTTGTCTCCCTTCAGGACAGGGCTTGTTAAACTAGAGACACAGTTCAGAAAAAAAACAGACACGTGTGCCCCTGCTTCCTTCTCCCAATCAAATGACAGAGCCCAAGGAGAAAAGGGCCTTGCTGGATCAGACCAAAAGGCCCATTTAGTCCAGGATCCAGTCTCCCACAGTGGCCAGCCACGTTTCTCTGGGAAGCCCGCAAGTGGGACAAGAGACAATAGGCCTCTCTTGCTGTACTGGTATCCATTGCCATGTTGTCTGTAGCCCTATAACTGCCACAAGGCCACATTCATACCACACATTTATTCCACTCTTAAACATTTTAAACAGCCATGGCTTCTCCCAAAGAATTCTGGGAAGTGTAGTTTGTGAAGGGTGAAGAGAGTTGTTAGGAGACCCCTATTCCCCTCACAGAACTACAATTCTCAGAGTTCTCTGGAAAGAGGAATGGACTGTTAAACCACTCTGGGAATTGTAGCTCTGTGAGGGGAATGGGGGTCTCCTAACAACTCTCAGCACCCTATACAGCTCCCAGGATTCTTTGGGGGAAGCCATAGCTGTTTAAAGTGGAATAAGAGTGGAATAAATGTGTGGTATGAATGTGGCCTAGTGGCAGTTATAGGGCTAGAGACAACATGGCAATGGATACCAGTCAATGGGGAAGAACAGCAAGAGACGCCTATTGTCTTCTGTCCCACTTGCGGGCTTCCCAGAGGAATGTGGCTGGCCACCGTGGGAGACTGGATCCTGGAATAATAAAGTGGAACAATAGCAGAAGAAATGTATGGTGTGAATGTGGCCTTAGTCTCGTCTGTCTGTGGAGGGACAAGCTGGGACTTTGTTTTTCTCGTGCGTGCTTGCAAAATGTTTAATTAGCCCACTCTCATTCCACCTGAAAGGCAAAGGCACAAAGTGACGTGGAAATACGGAGAACTAAACTTAAAACTAGAAAACTGAAAAATGGAGACGAACCAAAGCTGACAGAATCACTCATCCATAATGAAGAATTGGCTTTGTCTCTGGAAGTGGGGTGGGCCCCTGCTTAGTTATGGGCCTTGGAAGTAGCCCAGCCTACTGACAGAAGGATATAACAGGGAGAGATTTGCGTTTGGAGCACCCGTTGACAGCAGGCCGCATTGCCTGCATCATCTGCCTTCATCAGTTAATCAGCAAACAGGCAGCAGCATATAATTTCCTGAGTGACAGATGTCCCAGAGGGGGTGAGCTCGGAGCATTGCATCCCATAACTGGCAGCTGAACTCCTCTGTCTCGTCCCTTCAGAGGTGTCAGAGGGGGGTGACACTGACATGGTGCTGTTACACTCTCCACTCCTCCTGGGATGGGTAGGAGTGGAAGTAGACATCTGGCATGTCGTGGTGGCAGTAGTACGGATAACTTTCCAACTTGACAGACAGTCACTGAGTCTCTCCTCGTTGTCAGCTGAGTTAAGGTGTGGATTTACTCTGGCCGTTTCATTGCAAAGATGCCTTCATATCTGGAAAGAGAGTTGTCACTAGGAATGGACTGCACAGCCTCATTCTGCCCAGTTTCACTTTTGCTGGTGCTCCATCAGAACTCCATGGCACCATTCCGTTCTGTCTGGATTTTTTGAAAGAATAAAGTAGGTATTTAAATTGTACACACTTTTAACATAACATATGCATTTTCCAAAGCTTTTCAAGGCATTCCCTAAAAAAGTTTGCACGTTGTATGCATTTCTAAATGCAAACTAGTATTTTTCTGGACACCGTTTTGCACTCTGAAACGGCATAGCAAAATCTCGAGAAGGGCAGAATTCAGTTGGGAACTGTGTTCCAATCAGCAGACAAGTCTGGCTTGTTTTGCTTGGGTCATTCGGCTGCAAAAAGCGGGCTAAATGAATTCCTCCTCCGTCTCTTTGTCACTTTAATCATCTCTCTTTATCAAAGCTGGTGGTGACTGACACCTGGTCACACTCTAGTCAGATGACCAAGAAAGGGAAGTCAGGTTGGGGAGGTGCAGGGCCTAAAGAAAGGAAGAGGCCTGGTTCTGAATTATTGTGCAGGATCAGGGAACAGGTTGCATTCCCACCTCTTCTGTGTACTTTCCAGTGGCAAAGGAACCAGGCAGAAGTGTTGCATAGTGGTTAGGGTGTTGGACTAGGACCTGAGAAGAAAGACCAGGGCTCAATTCGCCCACTCAGCCATGAAGCTCACTGGGTGATCTTGGGCCAGTCACCAACTCTCAGCCTTACCTAATTCACAGGGTTGTTGTGACGATAAAATAGGCAGGGGGCAAACTATGTACATCACTTTGAGCTCCTTGGAGGAAAAGTGGGATATAAATGTAATAAATAAATACATGCAGTGGGTCGCCTTTCATGGACTAACAAAAGTGTGGTGGCCCTAAGGCTCATACATTGCCCCCCCTGGGAGTGGGGGCGGAGCCTAGGCCAGGAGGCCCTCTGCTCCCATGGAGAGTCTTACTGCTGATTAACCTCTTCCTCTTTTCTCCTGTTCTGTCCTTTGTGGTGGTGGTGGTGGTGATGCTGCTGTCAATTTCAGTTGCAACTGAGATCCTTCCATTTATGTTGGTGTACCCCACCTATTATTATTATTATTATTATTATTATTATTATTATTATTATTATTAGATTTATATCCCACCCTTCCTCCCAGCAGAAGCCCAGGGCGGCAAACAAAAGCACTAAAAACATGAAAACATCATAAAAACAACCCTAAAACACATTAAAATAAAACATCTCCAAAAGCGTTACTTAATTTTTTTTTTCTTGTATGCTAGGAGGTATAGAAATAGATCAGATCCACACTCCATAATGCTAAATTGGTCCTTTGGGTGGGGGGAAGAAGAGCAGAGGGTGAACCCTGGGGACAATGATATTGCCAGACACAAAAATCAACCTTTACCTGTGTGACTACAATGGGAACGACATAGGAACATAGGATGCTCCCTTATTCTAAGTCAGACCATTTGTCCATCCAGCTCAGTATTGCCAACACTGGCTAGCAGCGGCTCTCCAGGGTTTCAGGCAGGAAGTCTCTCCCAGCCTACTTAGAGATGCTGCTGGGGACTGAATGTGCATGCAAGGCAGATGCCCTGCCAAGGAGCTAAAGCCTTTCCCTCTCCTATGCCTTTGATGTTGAGTGGCTTGGCCGCGAGTGGCAAGGATGTTCCAGGGGTCCTGTGACTCAGCAGAGGGCTACTTCATGCTATCACTAGGGAAGTGCAAGCGTGACTATGTCTGCTTCTCCCAGTTTTTCATGCTTCAAATCTTACATTCAGTTGCCCACATTTCCACTTCAATTTCTGGTTTTTTTTTTTTTAAAAATCCTCATGAAAATTCATCAGCATTTTAGTGCTAATTCCTCTTAACAGGCACATGTTTGTATGTCATTTTGCCTAATATAGACACGTTTGCAAAACAATTTCCCGTTAATATAAAGCATTTTTGTATTTTGCTTTTCACTAACTATGCATTCGTATGCACAGTTTGCCATTCTATATGTATTCTGTACACGTTGCTTGGCTGGAAGACTGCCTGGTAAAATTCAGAGAAGAATGAATGTCTATATTTCTGTGTATTGTTTCAGAAAGTGTGAATCAGGTGCTTTTCAATGTGAACTGGATTGAATTTCTCCCCATCCCTACTGGCTGTCAATCTTGCTGATTTTTTGTATTGGCTAATTGAATAAGAATATCGGAAGAGGCTGCTGGATGAGGCCAAAGAGAACCCACCTAGTCCAGCATCCTGTTCTCACAGTGGCCAACCAGATGCCCATTATGGGAAGCCCACAAGCTGGACCCAAGTGCAGGAGCACTCTCCTTTCCTGTGGCTTCCGGCAACTGGTTTTCAGGAGCATATTGCCTCTGACTAGGGTGACAGAACACAGCCATCATGGCTAGTAGCCAATGAATCTTTTTATAGCTTTGTGCAGTCCTTTTGGTTTTCAACAAATAAATGATTGACTTGACTATGATGTCTGATGGGTTCTAACAGGGCTGGCCATGTCCAAAGCAGTGACCGCATACTTCTCCGGGACAGAAAGAGGCTACCATGTCCATCACTCTGCTCAGTCAAAATACATGTAAATGTACTGCCTTCAAGTCGATTCTGACGTATGGTGACCCTATGAATAGGGTTCATGAGACAAAGAGGCAGTGACTGGCCCAAGGTCACCCAGTGAGCTTCATGGTTATGTGGGGGTTCGAACCCTGGTCTCCCAGGTCATAGTCCAACACCTTAACCACTACACCACACCACAGCCTGACCCAATTCTAGGAGCAAGGAGAGGGGGAATGCTTGTTTTTGATGTCACTTTAAGCCATTCCATGAGGCTCTTGGGCTGGCGCATGGGGTGACAACATTATGAAGTCTGGCTTGTTGCTCTCTTTAAGAGCTTGTTGCAGTTTTTTGCACTCTCTTCTTCATTAAAAACATACTTTTTTGGCTTAACGCGCAAAGCTGTGATTTTCAAAAAGAGAAACGTAATAATGGCCTTCTTGGCCATTTTGGGGTGAGGAGGGGGGACCACTCTCTATTTAAAACAAGGCTGGATGGTGCTCCATGTGTTTTCAATTTAATGGTCCATGGGTCAAGAAAATGACATTGAATCAGAAAAGCAGCAGGGTGGGGTGGGGGTGCTGCCTTGTAAAGAGAGACGAGATTGTATGTTCTTCAAGATTCCTGCCTCCCTCCTTCCCAAATGACTTGAGTGGTGGTGAAAGTTCTTGATGGGCCCCCAGACGATGCCAATAAAATCACTTGTATCATTGTTGGAGGTCTGGACCAACTGTGGAGCTGTTCAGCAGTGCTCAGGGCTGGGTCAGCAAAGCTAAGCTCCCTCATGCAGCAATTGCACCAGCAACAGCCAGGCAGAGATGGAGGGATTTTATAGCACACCTGGATGCTCTGCTTTTCCCTGGAGTTTCTCAGGCTCCTGATCCAGAGCACATGCTGGTGTTTTCCTCCTTCTCCCAGACAGGACTGGGCGATGGAAGACCTTGGGCTGCCAGACTTGCACTCCCTCTCCAGTTCTGGGCTTCTGTGGCACCGGCTTGTCCTCATCTCTGTTCCTATAGCCCGGGGGAAGGGGGGTTGATGGTGGAGGGTCCAAAGCAGAGGGCAGGGATCTCATCAGGGAGCATTGGGCCCCTTGAGAGTGCAGCCTTCTGGGGCGGAGTGTTGTCTCAGTGGGGGTGGAGCAGCTCAGCCTTGGTGGGATCAACATAAGAAAAGCCCACCCGGATTAGACGAAAGGCCTATCAGGTCCAGCTTCCTGTATTCCGCCCAGGCTAGCTGGACATCAGGGACAGGAAGACAGTAGCCTTGAAGGTAATGTGCAACCATTATGACTAGTGGCCATCAATATCCCTTTCCTTTGTGAATTTGTCTAGTCCTGTTGTAAAGTTGTCCAAGTTGGTGGCCACCATCGCTTCATCTTGTGGGGGCAAATTCCATAGTTCAACTACACACAGTGTGAAGAAGTCCTTCCTTCCTTCCAGTTTGTTGTGAGTCTCCCAACATTCAGCTTCATTGGACCAGATGGGTTAAGAACATAAGCAGAACCCTGCTGTTGGATCTGCTGCCAGTGGCCCATCTAGTCTTGCATTCTGTTCTCACAGTGGCCAGCCAAAGCCCCCAAGCAGGACCTGAGTGCAAAGAGCGCTCTCCCTGCTCGTGATCCCTGGCAATGGGCATTCAGAAGCATATTGCCTCTGACTTTGAAGACAGAGTGTAGCCATTCTGGCTAACAGCCATTGAGAGCCTCATCCTGCATGGATATCTATTAACAAGTTCTTGTATTAACCCCCATGCTACTAATTCCCTGTGGTCCAAATCTGAGATGGAGGCTGCAGGAGGCTCCTCCTCTTTCCCCTCCCCCTCCCGCCTCCGTCCCCCCCACCTCCTTCTCCTGAGGTTGATTCTCTTCTTTAGAGGGGACTAGGCATTCAGGCTCACTTTCCTCTTGGCATGCAGCCTGTCGGCCTCATATTGTCTTGCTTTCCCACCCCCTCCTCGCCAACAGCACACAGCCCCAACCTGAATCCCCAGAGAACTGCTTCCAGTTAGTGTAGACAGTACTGGGCTAAACCAACAAATGCTCTGACTCGGGATAAGGCAGCTTGCTATGCTCTCCTTATGATTCATTACTTGGAGATGGGCTCGGGCTCAGGAATGTTGGCTGGTTCCATTCCACGGCCCTTGCAAGCTCCGTCTGCCTACAACTCTCTCCATGCCCATTGCCTTTCCCATTTGCAACCTTCTGATAAGGAGCCCTCCATGGGTCTTGCTCACTAGAATGGGCTGTTGACAAGCATGCATTGCGGCTTTATTTCCTCATAGTTCCCCGGCGGGAGTGGCAATATTCTTGTTCCCCTTCAGTTCACAGCAGTGCGAGACACTCTTTCAAAGAGCTGACGGGGTAGATCGGTAACAATTTCCGTCAGGTGGTGGCTGAGAAGCAGCAGCAGCAGCAGCTGGCCGGCAATATGTGAAAGCCAGGGACAGAGGAACTTATTTTCCATGGCAAAGCTTTACATTAAGAAACCAGACCATATTGCACTCTCCCCCACTTGTGATTCCTAGCAACTGGTATTCAGAAGCTGCACAGTCTCTGAGGGAAAGCCATAGCTCCGTGGCAGACCATCTGCCTTGCACACAGGAGGTCCCAGTTTCAATCGTTGGTGGTACCTCCGGGTAGGGCTGGGAGAGGCCCCAGGGCTGAAGCCCTGGAGAGCCACCACCAGTCAGTGTATGCATGACTGAGCTAGATGGACCATTGGTCTGACTTGGAGTAAGGCAACTTCCTATTCCTAGGCTGCATCCAGATCTTGGGAAATGACAGTACCGCTCTGGTAGCTGGACAGCCATCTGTCAGGAATGCTTTGATTTGGATTCCTGCATTGAGCAGGGGGTTGGACTTGATGGCCTTGTAGGCCCCTTCCAACTCTACTGTTCCATGATTCTATTATTCTATGCTCTGCTTGGCCAGACCTCACCTAGGCTACTGTGCAACCTCTCTGCTCCTTATCTGCGCCTTATACTTGGTGAACCATGCAAGAACAGAGTGCTGGACGAGATGAGCTGCTGGCCTGATCCAGCAGGGCTCTCCTTGGGCTCTTATAATTCCGAGGAGTGAACGCGGGGCCTTTCCACATGTGAAGCAGGAGCTCTGCGATGAGCAATAGCCCCTCCCTAGCGGTTTAGGAAAAAGCACTCAGTATGCTCCGAGCCGGTTGGGCTCCGGGGCCTCTGCCAATTTAATCACAGTGATTGCATGGCGTGCAATTGCATCGCCGCTGTTCCTTCTCAACCAGCATCCTTGTAAATACTAGAAGCCTGGTGCAGCCACTAGTCGGCTTGGACTGGGATGCAAAAGAGGCTTGTGGTCTAGCCTGGCCATCGGCTGAACAGCTGGAGCTTTCTTCAGCCTGTCTGGAGCTAGTGGTGGCGAGAGGGGTAGGCTAGGACCCAGGGGAGGCTGTGCTGATGCTGGACATCTTGGTGGGAAGTGAGGTGGGTGCTACAGAAGGCTCTTGCAGGCTGCTCCAAAGAGGTGAGAGGGCTGCAGCCGGTACCTCTCCCGGATGGGGGCAGCAGCTCTGAGGGGAGCAGAGTGCAGCAAGGCCCTCTGGGCATGTAGAGCAGATAAGGGTACAGAGGGCCCTGTTACCCAGTTACAGGGATGGTTTTCGCAGGTGTTTTGTGAACAAATCAAGCCTTACGAGTTGGGATGGGCCAATCTGTCCATTTTTGTCTCTCATTTTTCTAATCTTGAGTTCAGTTCTCCACTTTTCCACATCAGTTTGTGATTTAAAACAACTGCATGAAAATTTTTCAGCATTTTAATGTGTATTTCTGTGAATATATTACATTTTTGAACACAACTTTGCCTAACATGCATTTTCACCAGTGGATACATTTTTATGCACACTTATATGCCCTTTTGTAGAGACAACCGTGCTGGCTGGGACCGACATCCACAACCTCTGGAGGGTCCCAGGTTGGCAAAGGCTGCTTTGGAGTGCTCTCTTCGTTGTGCAAGTGCGAGGGATGAGGATGAGGGTGATTAGGGCCCCTCATTGGATCATTAGCATTTGGAAGACTCAAGAATGGGTTGTAGCAGTCTATGGGGCTAGGGTCACTTGAGAGAGTTGGGCAGCTCAGTAAGGCAGCACCTGTCCCTGAGTGAGCTCATCTCAGAAGCCACAAGTTAGAGCCATACGACAATGGAACCAAGTACCTAGAGAGGTAGTGGGCTCTCTGACACTGGAGGCCTTCAAGAGGCAGCTGAACAGCCATCTGTCAGGAATGCTTTGATTTGGATTCCTGCATTGAGCAGGGGGCTGGACTTGATGGCCTTATAGGCCCCTTTCAACTCTACTATTCTATGATTCTATGATTCTACATGAAAGGTTGTCACACAGAGGAGGGCCGGGATCTCTTCTCAGTGCAGAGTGCAGGACACGGAATAATGGGCTTAAGTTGCAGGAAGCCAGATTTCGACTGGACATCAGGAAAAACTTCCTAACTGTTAGAGCCGTACGACAATGGAACCAATTACCTGGAGAGGTAGTGGGCTCTCCGACACTGGAGGCGTTCAAGAGGCAGCTGGACAGCCACTTTTGGGAATGCTTTGATTTGGATCCCTGCATTGAGCAGGGGTTGGACTTGATGGCCTTACAGGCCCCTTCCAACTCTACTATTCTGTGATTCTATGAAGTCATACACTGGTTCCTCTTGCTCAGTAATGTCAGACGTGCAGCTGTTTTGAGGGTCTTCCCCAGCATGGGACCTTCTGTATGTCAAAGATGTGCTCTGCCACTGAGCTGCAGCCCTTCGTGGCTATTTCATGGTCAGAAATTGCACTTTTCCCACTTACACCCCCACCCCCATGCACACGCCCCCAAACAGAGGTTGCCAGGAATATTGTTCATCCCGTAAATAGTTCCAGAACTAATTTTGTCAGGAAGTTGCTAAGCGACTGGCATCACATCGTGGCAACAGAAATTCTATCGGACCTTCGTTGCGCATCGCACACTGTGAGCATGAAAGAAGCCAGGCATTTTGATGGGAAGAACATAACAACTGTCTCTCTTGGCGAGAGGAAGATAGCAAGAAGCCCAGCTTTGCAAAAGATGGACCCTTGGGCTTGTATCTCAGTTCCTATTTCCCTTGGGAAGACTCAGTGACAACTGACAACCGTATTTGGGATTAAGAACTGCTGGTGACATAAGTGGCTCATTTCCGTGGGTTGTCACAAGAGCTGTTTGGTCTGGAGGTGCTGTGCTGTGGTGCAGCTGCTGTGTGTGTGTGGCAGTCGGCAGCATAAACCATAGGGATTGATGGGGAGGCCTAACCCTCTCCTTTCCATTTCAGCAAACATTTTAACTATGTGGCCTCCGTGGCAGAGCACCTGCTTTGCATGCAGAAGGCCCCAGGTTCCATACCCAGCAACATTAGCTAGGACTGGGAGAGGCTCCCTGCCTGAAATCCTGGAGAGCCACTCCAGTCAGTGTTGATAATTCTGAACTACAGGGATGTAGTCATGTGGGGTCTCAGGGGGTGTCTTAGGCCCTTTACTTTTGGGGGAGCAGGGTCCCAGCAGGGTCCCTCTGTCTCCAGCATCCTACATGCCAATGAGCATGAAAGGGGAGTGTGTTAGCCACTGAGAAGAGTCTTCTAACCTGCTTCCTTATCCTTTCCTGCTGATTGGAGCCAACAGAGTGAAAGGAGTTGAGTCAAACACTGAGAAGCCTCTTCTCGGGGCTAACACTGTCCTCTCTCATGCTAATTGGCTCCTAGGCACAAACAAGGATCTCATTCTCAACCCTACAGTGAAAAAAAAAGTGGGGAGGGGGCATGGCTCTGATTAATATGTAAGGACCCTGAATTTGCCACTACGCTATTGCTGAGCTAGATGGACCGGCAAGCTTCCTTATATGTTCCTCATAAGGATGGGCAAATCTGTTGATTTTGGTTTCTCTCAGTTCCTCATTTTTCCAATCTTCAGTTGTCCAAATTTACACATCAATTTGTGATTATTTCTTTAAACAAAGGTCCTCATGAAAATTCACCAGCATTGTAGTGCATATTTCTCTTAATATACACATTTTGTATGCGATTTTGCTTAATATGCACAGTTTTGCAAAGAATTTCCACTAATATAATGCATTTTTGTATATTTTTCACTAATATGTGCACCCTACTATTTGCATTTTTGTACACATTACTTGGCTGGAGAAACACATTGCAAAATTCAGAGAAGTACAAATTTCGAAGGATGGTGAATTTGAATACGGTGATAGCAGTTTGCATACTATTTCAGTCTCTTCTTGTGCTCTTAGGAGTCCCCTTCCAAGTCTGTTTTTACAATTCTCAGTTCCTCATCTATAAAATAGGAAACTTACTGAAACTTGTCAAGGGGTTGTGGTGAGGATGTTGGAGATGAGGTGTGTAAATCACTTTTGTGCATACTGAAAATGCTGCAGAAAAACATGATTAATGGTAAAAATCAAAGCAGTTTGAAAACAAAAGAACTGAGATTTTTTTTATTTCATCTCTCAGCAGGTGTTAGAGTCAAGATACTGCCAAATTGCCTTTCCAGGTTTCTGGCATAATTTAGAGAAAAGGTTAAAAAGGCATTTGAGATTTTAGTATTCTCTGTGAAATTGCAAAACTGAATTAAAAAACATGCATGTGAACCAGCAAAACATTAACCTACCTCCATATGCTTTTGCCTTGTACACCAAATTGGTAAAAAAGCCTCTCCTCCAACCGCTAAATCTGCAATTTTTGTCAAAATACATGCACCAATTTGGGAAACGCAGGACAGAATATCTAATATTGGTCACCCTATAAGCTTTCCCCAACCTGCCCTCCAGATGCTTTGGACGACAACTTCCATCACCTCTAGCCAGCATGGCTGTGCTGACTGGGGATGATGGGAGTTGTAGTCCAAAACATCTGGAAAGGTTGCTAGGCTGCAAAAAGTCATGCAAATTGAAACATCAGTGCAAGATAAATTTATTTATTTATTGAATTTATATCCTGCCCTCCCTCCCAGCAGGAGCCCCGGGGGGCAAACAAAAGCACTAAAAACACTTTAAAACATCATAAAAACAGAGCTTAAAATACATTAAAACAAAAACATCCTTTAAAACATATTAAAACAAAACATCTTTAAAAAGATGGAGATGCTGTGCTCCTGCTGGGAGGAAGGGTGGAATATAAATCAAATAATTAATAAATAAATAAACAGATAACATTTTTAAAAAAGCTTTAAAAATAGAATCTGTAAGGGTCCCCTACTGGTTTGTTGACTCTGCTGATCCTTATGATGTGCTTGGAAAATAAAGCTTTTTCCAGAGCAAACAATGATCCAGCTGAGTTCAAACTCAACTACTTCTGCATTCATTGCAGCTGTCCTAAATTTACTGAATGACTAGACGGGGAGAGATGCATTATTAGGAAGTAGATAAGAGCCGCTGGGTTTGCCTGTGCTCTGCATCTCTGCCAGGCCGGATACGATTGGGGGAAGTGTGGGGAACCCTTGGCCCTCCAGATGTTGCTGAACTACAGCTCCCATCATACCTGCCCATTAGCCATGCGTACTGGACTGATGGAAGTTGTAGTTCAGCAACATCTGAAGGGCCAGTGCTCACCCACATCTGTGTTATGGCATTACACCAAGAGTCTGATTGAAAGGATTTTGCACAGTGGATGGTCCATATCATGGCCATAATATGACTGCATCAAAAAGACACTTGGCTTCCCTGAATTGCTCCTCCCTCCCTTCCTCCCTCCCTCCCTCCCTCTCATTCTCTCTCTCCCTACCATACAACACCACTAATTGTTTTAGCCGCCATCCGTCACTTAAAGCCTCGCTGCTTACAGAAGGCGTAGCGCTGTCATTCCCATCTCTTCCCAGCACCCTCCTCCATCCTTCCATCAACCCTGTTGCTTTGTACCATCCCTTCCCATCCTGCTGTAATAGGTATTGATTTGCCTCGTTTTATTTTGAGTGGTGTGCTTGATGCACGAAGGCTCTTTTGGTGCATGGCAGAAAGCAGTGTCGCTTTTAAGAGCCCTAGGAATCCTGGATGAGTCAGTCGACAGCTTGCCATTGCAGCCTTCCTGCTGTGAAATAACATTTCCCATGCTATCCTGCTGTTTAGCCTTCTTGGCATTGCCTTTTAATAAAGGTGCTGGCAGCACGGAATCTTTCTGGTGGTTATTAGCGCTGCGCTTTAGTGGCATTTGGGAGCGCCGTGGCCTTTGCATGACCCCAAGTGTGGCTCAGTGTCCTGGCATATGAGACTCTTACGGCCAAGCACAGAAGCAGCCTCTGAATCTGGTGCTGGAGGGAGGCAGAGAGCGACCAGTGATTTCTGAAGAGCTTTTCCCCACACTCTCTGAGGATCTGATGAATTCATCTTCAGAGCTGGGACTGCTGCTTGAACTGATGTACAACACACAAGCTTCCTGTGTTATGGATCTTCTTGAATTGTGATATACTACATCAGTTGTCTTTAACCTCTTCAGGTCCACAAGCCACGAACACAATGGTTCCCCCACCCCCCAAAAAAGAAATTTCCCCATGACCACCTGAAAATTGCTGAGACAGTTTTTTTTTCTGCCTGTTGTAGCCATTTTAATACTCTGAGCTAGTTGCTGTATGATATTTAATAGTGTTTTATTGTTTATTACATTTCTACCCCACCTTTCTTTTCAAGATTGAAACCCAAGGTAGCTTACATATGGTTCCCCAGTGGTCTCCCATCCAGGCACTGACCAGGCCTGACCCTGCTTAGCTTCAGCATGGAGCTGGCCTCATGTGCCTTCAGACCATAGCCTGGTTTTATTGCTTTTTTATTCCTTATATAATTGTATTTCATTGTATTACAATTTGAATTCCATGGAATGCAATGGAATACAATGTAAGAAATTAAAGAAGAAATAAACGTGCAATTAAGATCCGTTGTGACTATGCTATGCAATGGAGGTGCCATCTCCCATCTTCAACTACACTTCTGCAGACATGTCATGGTACCCCTAAGTGAAGCTGGTGGACCATGTGTGGGCCATGGACCGCAGGCAGAGAATCCCTGTAGTAACCCAAACCTGGATCACTACGCCCAGGTTTTTTTCAATTTATTATTTATTACCATTCTTTATATTTATTTATTTATTTATATATTGCATTTGTATACCGCCCCACAGCTGAAGCTCTCTGGGCGGTTTACAACAATTAAAAACATTAAAAACAAATATACAAATTTAAAAACACATTTTTAAAAAGCAATTTAAAAGCACATGCTAAAATATATCACATTTTTCAGGATGCAAATCCTTCCCAGTCAGCTTACAAGTAACATTAAACTGCTTTTTTTAAAAAAGAGCCACAATAAACAATGTCAAGATATTTTGGTTACGGTAATCACAATTACGTTCATATTAGGGTTGCCAGGTTCCTGGCCTGAGACTGATCCTGTTTCTTTAGGAGAAGAGAAAGCCAGCCAAGTGCAAGTGTTCTTGCAACCCTGTAATGGGAAAAGCCACAAGGTGGGATTCTCCCTTCCTTCTGCACAACTTTTAAAGATACAGAAGACCTAAAGAAACAGGATCAGTCTCAGGCCATGAACCTGGCAACCCTAATATATATATGTTTAAAACCTTTTTTTAAAAAAAGATATCTTGAAAGCTTAAAAAAAATGTTTTTAAAGATGTTTTGTTTTAATGTATTTTAAAGTCAGTTTTTATTATGTTTAAAGTGTTTTCAGTGCTTTTGTTTGCCACCCTGGGCTCCTGCTGGGAGGAAGGCGGGATATAAATCAAATAATAAATAAATAAATAAATAAATAAAATCAGTACATGTTCACATTAGCTCTGTGAGGAGAGACTGAATGATCTGGGCCTGTTTAGCCCGGAGAAGAGAAGACTGAGGGGAGACATGACAGCACTCTTCAAGCACTTGAAAGGTTGTCACAGAGAGGAGGGCCGGGAGCTCTTCTCGATCGTCCCAGAGTGCAGGACAGGGAATAATGGGCATTCTCTGTGGCAGCCCCTATATTTTGGAATTCCCTCCCTCCTCACAGAAGTGCATCTGGCATCTTCACTATATCTTATCCAGCGTAGGCTGAAGACACACCTCTTTACCCTGGCCTTTAACACCTGAGAGTTTTTTTTCAGGAGCCACCCACTTCCTGTGGCTATAACTGAATCTTAAATTGTTGTAACCACCCTGAGACCTGATGGTGAAGGGTGGGTAAGAAATGAAACAGATGATGATGATGATGACGACGACGACGACAATGATGATGATGATGAAATGTATTACCCACCCGTCACCAATAGGTCCCGGGGTGGGTAACAACAATATAAAATGCATTACTAAAAACAGTTTAGAACAAATTTAAACTGATTACACTCACATATATATATTTACGTGTCAAAAGCCAGCATGATGATGATGATGTCAGTTATTACATTTGTATCCCACCTTTCTTACAAGAAGCTCAAGGTGGTGTACACATATGGTTCTCTCTGCCCCCCCCCCCGATTTTACCATCACACCAACACTGAGGTAGATTAAGGTAAGAGAGAGTGACTGGCCTGGATGATTCCATAAAGGAAGCCACAGACCTGAACTTGCAAGAGCTGAAGAGGGTGGTTCATGACAGATGCTCTTGGAGGTTGCTGATTCATAGGGTCGCCATAAGTTGAAATTGACTTGAAGGCACATAACAACAACAACAACAACTCCCAGGTCCCACTCCAACATGCGAACCACTACACCACACTGGAGTTCCTTCACAGCTAGCTGAACAAGCAACTGTGTTTGTGCATGCACACATGCATGTGCGTGATTGTTGCATGACATGAGGGGGAGAAGCCTGCATGACCCCTTTATGCTTTCAACACAGAGAAGAGCTCACCTGAATTCCCTTCAGGCACAGCTGTTTCATTCGATCACATTCCTCTTTGGTTCTCATTACTTTCCCCATTCACCACCACCGCTATGGATGGGCGCGAATTCCACTCAATCCAGATTTCACACCAGATTTTTCAATGGCCCTCATATTCTCCATCTTTGCAGAGTGATCCTGTTTGCTCCAAACTTCAGCAGCTTTCTCCTGACACCGGATTCCCCCCAAGATATTCCCCCAAATATATAGTTCTTTTATTGATTTTACTCACAGCACAGCAGTACATGTCTCTGTCTCTCTCCCACCCCCTCCACTTGAATAATCCAAGCTCCAAGCAGGAGGAAGCAAGCCAAGCCTATAAAAGAGATTAAAAGGCAAGCTTAGAGACTCAAGCATCTCTCCTACGTTCAGGACTCTAGGCTTGCCAAGGAGGAGATGGGGGCACTGAAAGCTGCTTCCCTCCTTTCCTTTCCAAAAGGAAAACAGCCTGTCTCTGCTTGCTAATATGAAAAGTGACCAGCCTCAGTCACAGTGGAGGAGGAAGGAGGCAGCGAAGCCACTTTCCTTTCCTTTTAAAACATCAGTATTCCCTTTCAAAACATTGATATTTCCTTTTATTTATCAGTGTTTCCTTTCAAAATATTGATTTTAATATCAAGATTTTTGGGGAGTGAAAAAAATCGGACTGGTAAAGCAGTGGATAGTGGGCAAAGAACGAACTCAAATTGAAACTGCCTATTAGGTTAACAGAATGCTTTTGAAGTGGCCCTGGCCAACGGATCCATCCCAACCTGCCCCCCCACTTTCTCTGTGATTTCTTATCCCCGTTTTCCTCTTTCTTTTATTCCTCTGTCCCCAAGATTGTCAAGACTGAAACTGTAAGCCCTTTGGGGCGTGCACGGAAGGAACCTGTGGTTTGTTGGTTGCTTATGAAACTCTGTAAGATGAAAACTGCCATGCCCTTAGTACAGTTGAAGATTAATTCAAATATACTCTCTGCAACTAAACAACTGTGAAAATGTTGACATTTCTTTATCTGTAGATGCCTGCCTGTTTCCTTGGTATCTTTACGCTTGTGTCGTCACTTGGTTTGTGACATGTGGGAGTGTCGCTGGAGATGGAGAGTGTTTGCTTGCACTCTGCCGACTCATAGGAGATGGTTCTGTGATCTGCTGACTCATTCAGGATGATAGCATTTTGTCTGCACCCTGACAGCCCAGTGAGGAATATAGTGCTTTGCTGGAGCTTTTGCTGATCGGAGGAAATATACCCGGTTTGATGGGGAGCTTTCCCCCCTATTTGCACATGATTACAGATAGCTATTTTCTAAGTGTTCACCTAGCATTGTGTGCCAGCACTTCGCAAACTAATTGTTCTTTAAGATGTTTTAAAGATGTTTTTAAAGCGTTTTGCTTTTAAAGTGTTTCTAGTGCTTTATTACCTGTTTGCCTCCCTGGGCTCCCTTTGGGAGGAAAGGCAGGATAAAATAATTATCTTAAAAGTATAGAGGCAATTCTGCCACACTTTTGCACCTGATAAGAGTGACTCTAGGAAAGCAAGAGAGTGCAAAGAATCAGCTCCCCACTGACAAGACAGTTAGCTGGCTGACAATGGTTATATGTGCAACTGGGGAAGCGGTCAGCTGTAATCACTCAAAGTTTTGGCAAGGAGAAACTGGAGTTAATTAGCTTTGGCTTACAACTGTGGATGGGTCTTGGCAGCATTGAATGAAGCAAATTTGAATGAGTCAGGCAAGCGAAGCCAAGAAGCCGGAGGGCAGAGAGGCTGGTCATCAGGTGTGTAGATATGTGGAGACAGGCAGGCTGAGGACTGAGGTATGGCCAGTGGGCTGGATCCTTAATTCCCCCACCCACATGGACCAACTCTCACCATCATAATGAAGTCAAGTGATTGGCAGTTGCCAAAGTTCAAGGAGGCTCCCTGTAACTGCTGATTAGCTGACTGATAGTTATAGTGACCTTTGAAGGCTTGCTGTCAGCACCAGTCAGCTGGGAGCACACCTTCAAGGGGCCTGCCCGTAACTGCTAGTCAGCCAACCAGTGGTGAGAAGGAATCAATCCATCTCTTGTTTGGCCTTCCTCTTTTTCTACTCCCTTCTGTTTTTCCCAGCATTATTGTCTTTTCTAGTGAGTCATGACTTCTCATGATGTGTCCAAAGTATGATAACCTCAGTTTCATCATTTCAGCTTCTAGTGATAGTTCTGGTTTAATTTGCTCTAACACCCAATTATTTGTCTTTTTTGCAGTCCATGGTATGCACATAGCTCTCCTCCAACACCACATTTAGAATGAGTTGATTTTTCTCTTATCGGCTTTTTTCACTGTCCAACTTTCACACCCCTACATAGAGATTGGGAATACCATGGTCTGAATGATCCTGACTTTAGTGTTCAGTGATACATCTTTACATATGAGGACCTTTTCTAGTTTTCTCACAGCTGCCCTCCCCAGTCCTAGCCTTCTTCTCATTTCTTGACTATTGTCTCCATTTTAGTTAATGACTGTGCCGAGGTATTGATAATCCTTGACAGTCCCATGTCCTCGTTGTCAACTGTAAAGTTACATCAATCTTCTGTTGTCATTACTTTAGTCTTTTTGACGTTCAGCTGTAGTCCTGCTTTTGTGCTTTCCTCTTTAACTTTCATCAGCATTCATTTCAAATCATTACTGGTTTCTGCTAGTACTATGGTATTGTCTGCATATCTTAAATTATCAATATTTCTCCCTCCAATTTTCACACGTCCTCCGTCTTGGTCCAGTCCCCCTTTCCATATAATATGTTCTGCGTATAGATTAAACAAATAGGGTGATAAAATACACCCCTGTCTCACACCCTTTCCGACTGGGAACCAATTGGTCTCTCCATATTCTGTCCTTACAGTAGCCTCTTGCCAACCTCTCTCAGTGAAGACCCCCTGCCAGCTGCATTCTGTGTGCGGCCAGGGTCGACATGTCTGCTCCATGTGCAAAGATTCCCCCTTGCATGTGTATTTATGAGCAAACTGGGGATTCTAACCCACATTAGTTATTTTAAGTACGGAAGCAGGTGTGGGTAGACAGCCTTGAACAGCTCCAATGGTATACCAGGGTGCAGTGCTGTGGCAGAGCATCTGCTTTGCATGCAGAAAGTCCCCGGTTCAATCCCCAGCAAGTCAGGTGGGTCTGGGAAACAACCCTGCCTGGAATCCTGCAGAACTTCTGCCAGTCAGAGTAGACAATAATGATCTAGATGCACCAGTGGTCTGACTCCATATAAGCCAGCTCCCCATGTTTCTAGTTTCCTAAAATATCATAGAATCATAGAATCGTAGAGTTGGAACCATCCAGTCCAACCCCCTGCTCAATGCAGGAATCCAAATCAAAGCATTCCCGACAGATGGCTGTCCAGCTGCCTCTTGAATGCCTCCAGTGTCGGAGAGCCCACTACCTCTCTAGGTCATTGGTTCCATATACATGGTGCCAGGGTGCTCCTGGCTGCCAACAACACCCTTGTCTTAGTTGACGTCCTGTCCAGGGCACGACTGAGTCATTCCTTTGTCCTTTTGCCTTCCGGTATCCCCTGCAATTATTCTCGATTGAGAAGCTGGCAGGGAGGGGAAGGGCAGGGTGAGGAGAGCTGATTGGATTGCTTGATGTCAAGGACTGATCAAGTTAAGTGCCAGCCATCTTCATCATCTAAATCAGCCTCTCCCCGCAACCTGGCACCCTCCAGCTGTTTTGGACTACAATTCCCATCAGCCCCAGCCAGCAGAAGTGTGCTGTCTGGGGCTAATGGTAGCAGTCGCTGAAAAAAGCTGGAGGGCACCAGAGTGGGGGAGGCTGATCTTCAACCAGCATAGCAGGGCTGTGCTGTTTGGAGGGAGGGGGGAATGTGTGTGGATCGGGGAGGATGAAATAGCAACAGGCCAGGAGTTGCGAATGTAACTGACCAAGGGTGATAATCAATTTAGTAGAGGCAATGTAAAAAGCATGGATGGGTTTCTATTGATCAGACAAATTTACTCACACCAAGGGCAGCCCAAGAGGTGCCCTCTGGCTCCCACAGGGAGAACTAGGTGGCTGCCCTGGGGAGATAATTTTCTCAGCTGAGAGAGACCGCAAGCCTGTGAGTCCACTCATGGCTTTTGCTGATGGCACCTCACTGGCCCTCCCCATCACCTGGCTTCTCAGGCCAGTACGGCTGTCATGTGGCCAGGCCAAAATGACCACTGGGGGGGACACATGGCCTGATGCCCTTGGACAGGAAAAGGGGGCCAAGGGACTTAAAAATACATGGAGATGTATAAGCATGTATGAAGGTGCCTGGTCCTGAGTCAGGCCATCAGGCCATCTTCTGACTCACAGTACCCTCTTTCTCATTGGGGGGGGGGACAGGCAATCCTTCACATCCCACCCATGCCATGAAGGTTCCTGAAGGTAATTAATTGAATTAATGGAGCCCTTTTTCTCCCGCAATCCACCACAATTAACCTGACAGGGAGCATCTGAAAACGCTGCACGTTCTCTGTTTGAAATGGACAAGGGTGGGGTTTTTTTTCTTGTGTGCATGCATGGTTTTGCATTATATCCCATCTAATGAAAGTAGGACCCTATCTTGTCTCCAATAAGGCCGCTATTATGTCCCTCTTATTGGCGCTAAGGATCACCCACTGCTGTCAATGCCATCCTTGGGAGACAAAATCAGATAGGAGGTTATGAAAGGAAGCGTGCTCTCTTTCATTGCTGTCCAATCCAATCTAGCTGGGAGACCGTTATCATTAGTATTGCTGTCGCCGTGCTGGCAAGGGGGCGGGAATTGGTGCCAGAGTCCCTTCTCTCTCATCCTCTTCCTGTGGCCTTGCCACCCACTCAGAGGACATGCTCAGAACTGCTGGATTTCCCCCACCCCACCCCACCCCAATCTCTTAAATGGCTCAGTCAATAACGCGTAAGACTTATAGGCGCACCATCATTAATGCATATGGACCATCGCCAAAGCACCCGACAGTGAGCATGGACTGGCAGGACTGGAGTGCTGAAGTGTTTGTGGAGCTGTTGACCCTGACAAGAGATTCAGGGTAATTCTGTGGCTTTCTGGCAAATTACAATGGACTTAATATCCCACTTGCAGCGACTGGCAGCTCTGGCTCCGTGCCAATATTTTCAGCTACTTGAAATCTTAGCTTTGAACATCACCAGTTATCAGCAGTGCAAATGTTTTCAGTTGCTTGTAGTTTAGAGTTCTTTCTCTCTCATATGGGGAGGGAGAAAAAGAAGGAAAGAGGGGGGACTGTGTGTGTATACCCACGTGTGCTGGTGCATTGTAGTGGCTCAGAGAGGGCGATGGATCAAATGTGTGCCATGAACTCACAAGCAGCCAGGGTTGTAAAGAGGCAGAGGTTTTTGTCCTCTTCTGTGTTCGTCACAATCTGCACTGTTTCTGTGCTGCTGCAGTTCAGTTTCTGTAAAATCTACATTATATGTCTTGCTACATCCAGATAAGGTCCCACTGAAAATAATGTAATTAATTACGTATATTCCTTTAAATGCCTTTCAATGGGAAGGAAATGTCAAACAAATGCAGAAAATAATGTAATTATTACGTAACCTTTATGTGATGTTTGTGGACAAAGAAAATAATGATAGCAAATACCACTTGTATTTGCTTGCATAATTTCTGTTCTTCACCTCAGACACGCAAGCGAATTGTGGCAATTTCTACTCACATTTCCAATGGAATTTTCCAACATCTCTACAGGCCACCACAGGCAATCCACAGTTCTCTGAACCACCAACTGCAATATGGGGGCAATGATTCCATCCAACCGTTTAGGGTTGTTGGGAAGATTTATTAGCAAATGTTTTGTGAAGTGTTCCAAAGCATTATATCAAGGTCCTTATGAATGACCCCACTCTCTGAGGTCTGGGTCCCCTGCTTAGCTTAGGGTCAAATTCCAGAGGAGAGGCCACTTGGTGGTGACACCTCCCATTTTGGGACTCTCTCCCTGAGTAGACTTGCCTGTGCCCAGCCCTGGCTGATTTTAGGTAAAGATGTTAGAGCCATACGACAATGGAACCAACGACCCAGGGAGGTGGTGGGCTCTCCAACACTGGAGGCCTTCAAGAGGCATCTGGACAGCGATCTGTCGGGAATGCTTTGATTTGGATTCCTGCATTGAGCAGGGGGTTGGACTTGATGGCCTTATAGGCCCCTTCCAACTCTACTATTCTATGATTCTATGCATTTGCTTATGTATGTCATTTGCGTATTGATGAGGGAAGGAGAGACAAACATTTTTCCAACCAAAAAAAGAGGGGGGATCTGTGCCAGGAGCTTCAGAAGCCTATGTATGCTCAGGGATGGGTGAATGGGCCTATTTCTTATCCGGATCCCTTGCAATTCACCCAGTCAGTCAGATCCATCCCACTTCCTCATTAATCAGCTATTTGTAGAAATCAGCAACAAAAACCCATATTCAAATACAGATTTCTTAAAATAGTTTTGCTCAAAGTATGCATTTTTTAAATGCATTTTGGTGCTTTCCTGAGCACAGAATGACACTGAAACATTTTGGAAATGTGTAAGCCAATGTATACAGTGAAGTTTCAGTCTACACATCAGTCTGGGAAGGGTGGGTGAGGCCAGTTGATATCAGGCCTTAAATTTAAAAGATGGAATTCCTGCAGCATCTTGATGTTGGCTCTTCAGCTCATGTTTCCCAAGTGATGCCGCTTGTAATGACAAGGCAATGCTCCCCTACATACATCATGGCTCAGTCTGAACATAGAAAGACCCCTGCAGCAGCCGGATCAGGCCAAAGGGGGCCCTTCAAGTCCAGCATCCTATTCTCACAGTCGCCAACCAGATGCTTCTCCTGGGAAGCTCGTGAGCGAGGCAAGAGTGCAACAGCAGTCTCCCAGCCTGTGGTTGCCTGGCCAAGCAGTTGCTGTGACCATGCCCATTCAGACATGGTGGCAAATGATCTTTGCCCCATTGTCCTGTGCCAGGAAAAGAGCTCATCCATACCAAAGGGACGTCAGGAACTAGGTCCTCTGAACCGGAGCCACTCTCTTCCCGTACCCTGCAGTAGTGATGAGTTCTTTTCCCCACATATATCGGCTAACTGAGAAGGAAGGTGCCTCTGCTCACATACAAAGTTTCTCTCTTATGCCACTGAGCAACCACAGCCAGCCCCTGCGGCTCTGGGATTAGGAGACACGACTCCCATGTTGGCATGAGCCCCGGCATGTCTCATTTTACAGACAAAGAAGGACACTTCCCTTTCCTTATAGACAGCAAAGGTGACATGCTTAGGACCATGTTTTGAAGTCAGTGGCAGAGACACAAGTAGGGTTGCCAGGTCCATGGCCTGAGACTGATCCTGTATCTTTAGGAGAAGAGAAAGTCAGCCAAGTGCAGGTGTTCTTGCAACTCTGTAATGGGAAAAACCACAAGGTGGAATTCTCCCTCCCCCCTGCACAACTTTTAAAGATATAGAAGACTTGGTTGCCAGGCCCGGCCTCCAAGAGGATCTTTAAAAGTTGTGCAGGAGGAAGGGAAAATTCTACCTTGTGGTTTTTCCCATTACAGTCTTGCAAGAGCACCTGCACTTGGCTGACTTTCTCTTCTCCTAAAGATACAGGCCATGGACCTGGCAACCCTAGACACAAGGCCTTTGCTTTCTGCAGCAGAGTATGACCAGAAGCTCAGGAGGGACAGGTGGCCTCTTGTGCCTTCAGGAACTGTGAGTGGAGCATGGCAAACTCCCCATGTTTCATATAAGCATTAAAAGGTGCAGGCAGCCTGCCCTGTTTGGCATCTGGCCCAGCTCACCTGCCCTTGGAGGTGATAGCCGAGGTGTTGCAACTAGCCCACTAGCCTTCCCTGCCCTCCTCCTCTTCCTCCTCCTCCCAGCACAGACACCCCAGAGGAATGGGTTCCAGAGCTTTTTGCCTCTGTTCTTCTCTTCCAGGCTGTCATCTGCAATTCCTCTCCGCGGCCGTGAAAGCGCTGGGAGTGAGCAGCTGAGGGGTGTGTGTGTTGTCTTGTTATTACTAATAAGACTCAGGGCTCCGGCTTGATGATTTCTTCAAAGCATCTGTCAGCTTCGAAGGCGTCCGCCACATTGGGGTTGTTCTGCGCCGCCAGCCATGACCTTTCCCTGGCTGATGGGTTCAATGAAGAGGAAAAATCTCCAGTGGAAAGCCTGACATCCTTTTAATCCTCTGGATTTATGGTTGTCCCTGGAAGAGGGGGAGTTATTTAAGGACACCCCCTGTGAAAGGGGGTAGCAGGAAAGGGGGGAGCATAGCAGATTCCGCCCCTTCCCACCAAGGTCAGAAGGATTAGTAGTCTTGGCTGAAAGGAGCCAGAAAAGTCATGGATGTCTCTGGTGAGGGCAACAAGTATACCCAGCTGACAATTCACTCCTTGTCCTCCCCTTCTCCTTACAACTCCCCCCCCCAAAAATCTCTCATTTCCCCTCACCTGACTGCTCAGTGGGGTTGGGAAGGGCCCTCTGCACAGCCTCAGTGGCACTCTCTGAAAGTCATCTTTGTGAATGATTGCCAGGGCTCTGTGCTAAACTCGGGTTTGGAGACCAGTCTTGGGCTCTGACTAAGCCTGGGACGGATGAAGGCATCGCTTCTCCAGGGACTTTGCTCAAAGCAAAGGGAATAGTGACCCCAGCTTTAGCGTAGGTTTATTCAGTTAGTGGATGGCTTCCCCCTAAAGATGTCAGAAGCAATTCACAGCCAAGTTAAAAAAAAATACAATGATAAAACCACAGAAAGATATTACAAACAGAGTTCACGATACAATGTTGGATCAGCACTGCTGCTTCCCACATGTCTGGGACAACAAAAACTTCTCTGCCTGGTGCAGAAACGATGACAAGGTTGTCTTCCTTGGGGAGAGCTCTCCGTAAAGGGGGCTGTGAGGGAGAATGTCCGCTGTCTCCTCACCGTCCTCCCAGCTTCCCTTGGGGGTGGGATGCCAGGAAGGGCCCCAGATGACCATCTCAGGGTCCAGGCAGGTTCATATGGGGAAAGGACCCGAGCTGTGTCAGAACCAGCACTTCGGACTGCACCCGGCAACAAACTGGCAGTCAGGCCGGAGCCCGTGTTATATGCTCACGGCCCTTGTTGCTAGCTGGCAGTCGAGACGGCGGCAGGGCAAATTCCCCTCCTTGCTTGTCGCTCACCAGGTCGTCCGCTGAACACAAGTCCAGCCTGTCCAGTCTCTTCCTCTTTCTCACCGCAGCTGGCCAGATGCCTTCAGGAAGAAGGATGGGAGGGCACCCCCAGCCCCACTGTGGCTGCCCCCAGCAACTGCCTCCTCCAGACATTTGGCTGATCCTCTCCTCAACCCTTCTGAGGCAGCAGCAGTGGTGCAGCTAGGGAAGTGCGACAGCGCAGTGGCAGAGCAGCTGCGTGGCATGCAGAAGGCCCCAGGTTCAGTCCCCAATGGCGTCTCTGGGTGGGACTGGGAATATCCCCATCTGAAATCCTGGAGAGCTGCTTCCAGTCAGTGTAGACAATACCAGGCTAGATGGATCAACAGGATGACTTGGTGTAAGACTGCATTCTGTGCAGCACAGTTCCCTGAACGGAAGGGCTGTAGCCGAGCTGCTGCTTTGAATGTTGAAGGCCCCAGGTTCAGTCTCCAGTGGCATCGTCCTGTGCTCCTCTGCTCCTGAGGCGCAGTCTGGTTCATATCTGGTTAATGCTTGCTGTGCAAAAATTTTGTTGGTGTGATGTGCCTTCAAGTCGATCACGACTTATGGTGACCCTATGAATCAGCGACCTCCAAGAGCATCTGTCGTGAACCACCCTGTTCAGATCTTGTAAGTTCAGGTCTGTGGCTTCATTTATGGAATCAATCCATCTCTTGTTTGGCCTTCCTCTTTTTCTACTCCCTTCTGTTTCTCCCAGCATTATTGTCTTTTCTAGGGAATCATGACTTCTCATTATATGTCCAAAGTATGATAACCTCAGTTTTATCATTCTAGCTTCTAGTGACAGTTCTGGTTTAATTTGTTCTAACACCCAATTATTTGTCTTTTTCGCAGTCCATGGTATGCGCAAAGCTCTCCTCCAACACCACATTTCAAATGAGTTGATTTTTCTCTTATCTGCTTTTTTCACTGTCCAACTTTCACATCCATACATAGAGATCGGGAATACCATGGTCTGAATGATCCTGACTTTAGTGTTCAATGATACATCTTTGCAAAAATAGGAAATGTAAAGAAATGTAAAATGCATATTTAGTTTGGTGTAGTGAACTGCCCTTACAGTTTCCGTAGCAGTGCTTCTGACTTCCTGTTAAACCACTTTGTGCTCCCTTACGGGTGGTGCTGAAAGAGTGGCAAAAGGCTGGAGATCCCTTCCTCCTCTTCCCGGGCCCCATGACCCTGTTTCACTGCACACTTATGGGCACATCGGGGGATTCTAATCCACATAAATGACTGTGACTGTTACTCAGTCCTCAAGTAATCATTTTTCTCAATTAACTACTGCAGGATGTCAAAAGTGTCATCATGGCTGGGAAGCCTGCACTGGCTTCAAGAACAACCTACCAGCTGCAAACAAGCGCAATCACTGCAGGCCTCCTGCGAGCCAATCTAGCAATGGGCTGACACCCAGAGGAAAGGGAGATGGATGAATGAAACTCCTTGCCTCGAGATCCGTTGTCCGATTCTGCAGCACAGTGCATGGCTTGCAAAAAGTGGCGTCCCTCCTGGGACACGCTTGTGCCAGGCACCTGCATTGAGACATGAGACCCAGCGGCTGCTTTCTGTAGCCTGGTTAATGAGCCAGCTCTGTAGGTTGCAGTGCCCTCCAGCTGCGTTCCCAAACATGCCGTGACCGAGGGGAAGGGGCATAGGTCAGTGGCAGAGCCTCTCCTTTGCATGTACAAGGTCTCAGGTTCAGTCCCCAGTGGCATCTCCAGGTAGGGCAGGGAGAGGCTCCTTGCCTGAAACCTTGGAGAGCTGCTGCCAGTCAGTGTTGACAGTATTGAACTAGATAGACCAGTGGTCTTGACTCAGTAAAAGGCAGGTTCCTGTGTTCCTGACTCTACTTGTCATGGCCTGTGATTACCATGTGGGGGGGACTTGCTAGAGCATCCACATCTTTTCCTCTCTCCCAGCTCCATCAAGGTCTGGGCTTTGTTCTGGCCATGGAGGTAGTCAGTCAGGTATTCCCCTTGTACCCTCTCTTCCCCAACCTTTCTCTCTCTTTACCCCAGCAGCTTGTCTTTGCCTCTTAGTCTTTGGGCAGAGAGACACTTACTGTTGTGCCAGTTCCAGTGCATCTCCACCCAAGGCCACATTATGACTTTCGTGGGCCCTAGGCACTTTTGCCTTTGTGGGCCCCTTCCTCCATAAAAAATATTTAAAATTATATTTTATGACTAAATTATTACTACTACATTTTAATTTTTTCTTATTTAAGAAAAAATAAAACATTTTTGTGGGCCCTAAAAGTTTCATGGGCACAAGGTACTTATGCCTTCGTGGGCCCCTCCCACCATAATAATATCAATATTAAAAATTATATAATATAATATAACTTTAAATACTTCAACATTTTATTTCTTTTCTGTTTTAGGCAAAATTTAATAGATTTTCATGGGCCCTAAAAGTTTCATTTTTTTCTGATGTGAGAAAAAAATTAAAACATTTTCTTCGACCCTAAAAGTTCATTTTTTTCTTCTGATTTTAAAAGAAATTAAAACATTTTCATGGGTCCCTAAAAGTATTGTGGGCCCTAGGCACTGTGCCTAATGGATAAGTTGGCCCTGTCTCCACCTCTCTTTTCTGAAAACAGGGGCACATGACGCTAGTCAATGCCTGCCCCTTTACACTCTAAAACCCAGTCAGATCAGCTCGAGTGCATTTGTTTCAATTCAGTTTGAAGCAGATTTCACAACTGATTGGTAGATCAACCCATTTGCCTTCCAGGTGTGGGCAATGGAAATGCTTTGCTGCAGGCTCAGCCAGAGGCAGTGACTGGCCCAACACTATGCTGTGGGTGGTCCTGAAAGCCCCAAAGTCATCAGTAAGGAAGGGAGGTGTAGCCAGCAGAGGGCAGAGTTGCTTCAAAACGCAGCCAGAAAAACTATTCTGGCTGCTTTTGAAGCGACTAGTGTGCACTGTGCCCATAGCCTTTCTGTCTATTTTGCCTTTGGAACATCCCTCACGCCCATATTGATTTATGCATTAGTAACCTCAGGTCTTAATTATATGCAGAGCTTGGAAAAGTTACTTTTTTGAACTACAACTCCCATCAGCCCCAGCCAGCATGGCCACTGTATTGGGCTGATGGGAGTAGTTCAAAAAAGTAACTTTTCCAAGCTCTATGCTCTGCATGGGGCTCTGTTCATAAGGTTTTCATGGTAAGAGGTATTCAGAGGTGGTTTACTATTGCCTTCCTCTGAGTTTGGATGCATCTTAGTCTTGATATTAGTCTTTCTATCTTGTCATTAGTCTTGACATTTTTGATATCTTAGTATTGATTCCATAAAGGAAGCCACAGACCTGAACTTACAAGATCTGAACAGGGTGGTTCACGACAGATGCTATTGGAGGTGGCTGATTCATAGGGTCCATAAGTCATAGTCGACTTGAAGGCATATTACAATAACAACATGGGGCTACCCTTGAGCCTGGTCCAGAAGTTCCCACTGGTGCAAAATGTTGTGGTTAGACTGTTTGTGGGAGCAGACTATTACCATCACATAAATCTGGTGCTAAAAGGCTTGGACTTGCTCTCCATATGTTACCGGGCTAAGTTCAAGGTTCTTGTATTAATTTACAAGGCCCATAACAACTGGAGTCCAGGATACCTTAAGGACCGCCTGATCCCTTATATCCCAGACCGATCACTGAGGTCTTTGGGGGATTTACTGTTAATGGCCCCCCATGACTCAGATGTACAGATCATAACCACCAGGAGCAGCCATACATTCAGTATTGTGGCCCCAATTTTATGGAATTCCCTTCCAGTTGAGGTCAGACAGGCCCCCTCCCTGTTGGATTTCCAGCACTTGCTTAAGACATTTTTATTCCTGCAAGTAAATTTTCTAGCTTCAAGATTAATTTTAATTGCTTTTATCATACACCACATTGAGACTACAGTGTTTAACGGCAACTAAATCATTGAAAAAATTGTTGAAATAAATTTAGCGCTAGAAGCAGGAGCAAAAGTTATCCCCCCCCCAGGAACAAGAATATGGGGGCAAAAGAAAACAGCAGACAGGAACTCAGCCTAATTTTACAGAGTGTGCCAGTTTCAAATATAATAGGCCTCATTGGCTCCATAAATCCTATTGCAACAGCAGGTTACAAAGCTCCTCTGAGCCCTCTGCTCTTTCCCGCACAGCCTCCGTCTTGCACCGAGACCCGACACGCTCCACAAACTGGAACTGTGCACTTCTTTATTTATAAGAAGCTGCTGCCTGCCATGGTGTTTCTTATTTCAATCTGTTTGGATCCCTAATTGCGAGCGTATATTTACTTATTTATTTTTTATTTATTTTATTTAATGACGCTTTTAAACCGCCCTATAGCAACGAGCTCTCAGGGCGGTGTACAGCAAAGAAACTCCTTAAACTTTGACCACCCTGCTGTACTCAAACCCATGTTTGCACAGTGAAATGGAGAATTCTTAGCCCCGTTAGGAGGAAAATGAATGTGGGGCGGTACAGCCTTCCTCATGAATGTTGGGAGGTGGGGCAGGCTTGCCCTCACTGTCACACACCCCATGCATTCATTGTTTCCCCTAATGAAGATTTGTTAGGTGCTCGTTTTCACTTTAATCAGTGCATTCCTAAGGATGCAGTTGGGTCCTGGGGGTTGATTGCAAAGGCTGATTCCCAGATTACATTGCAACATCAGGAGCTGCCAGTGCTTGGAAAAGTTACTTTTCCAAGCTCTGCTTTTACCAGCTCAGACTGTTTCTCCATCAAGCTCACTATTATCTACTCAAGTTGGCAGCAACTCTTCAGGATGTTTCCCTGTCACTTGCTGCTGCTACTAATTGATCGATTAGATTTCTTGCCCACCCTTCACCATATAGGTTCGAACAATTTTTAAAAAGTATTAAAAACAGTTTAAAACAAATAAAAGAGCCAGGAATAGGGTGGGTCCCAAAATGGATACATCTCAAGTGTCAAAGGCAAGGGTGAAGAGTTGTATCTTCAGTTATCTGACCTTTTAACTGGAGACCTTTTAACTTGACCTTTTAACTGGAGGGCCTAGATTCTGAACTTTCTGCATGCAAAGCTGAGCTAAGGTCCCTCTCCAAGCTAGGATAGGAAGTTGTCTGGCCTGGTATAAAGCAATTTCCCCCCATCTAGCCCAATGCTGTCTGCTCTTACCAGCATCTCTCTCTCTCTCTCTCTCTCTGTGGATAAGAGTCCAGAATAATGGGGTGAAGTTTCATCAAAATTCTGAAAGGCCATCTTACCCTTTATGTGCCCAGTTGATCACTGCGCTCTGCAGGTGAGGGCCTACTGAGTATACCATCTTATCAGGAGGTCCGTTCTGCACAACATAGGAAATGGACCTTTAGTGTGGCGGCACCTACCCTTTGGAATTCCCTCCCCTTAAATATTAGACAGGCACCATCTGTGTTATCTTTTCGGCCCCTATTGAAAACTTTCCTCTTTCAACAAGCCTTTTAAGTAGAGCCCTTATCCCAGTCTGTGTCTGTGTTGGAATTGGTTTTTAGCATGTTTCTAAAGCTTTTTTTTTTTTAAGATGTTTAATTTTAAGATATTTTTTACGATGTTTTGTTTTTGAGATATTTTAAGATGTTTTTCGGTTTCTGTTCTCACATAGTTTTGGAAAGTGAAAATTTGATACATCTGTCTTTAAATGCAAACTGATTTTTCCCATTCCTATTTCTAGCTGAAGTTGGCTGAAACTGGGGTGCCACTGACCTCTTTGGGCATCTGGTGAAGGCCTTGTGGTTGTAGCTGCTTGTTGTAATTGTACTCTTCTTGCATTTTTGTAAATGAAGCAAATGTTAAAGAAAGACTCAAAGTCCCAACTGCCCTTGCATCCAAGAGGAACCCATCCCAGTAGCACACTACCCCCTGGTTGAATGAGTCACAGTCCAAGGGCTCAGTGTTGCTGTGGGCTTTGGGTCTCTAGACATGGTTTTATTGGGACAGCAGAGGCAGCCTCTCTGATGAAACCCGCCCCCATCCCCGGATCAAAGGCTGCACAGTGGTGGCATGCGACGGAGCACTCTGCAAGGAAGGCCTGGCTGTATTCTACAGTGCATGTGTCTCCAGTGTTTCTGAGCAGCTGGAGATATGGCCCTGTTGGAATAACAGCCAGAGCCAAGAGCGTCAAAGGTTGCCACACAAGGGATTCATCTCTCAGGTATCTGCAGTGCACCTTCGGCAAAAAGTGAGGCAAGGGAGCCAGAGGAGAAATAAAAATGTTCCCAGGGAATGGGGTGGGGGTGCCTGGGAAGTCAACAAATTCAATCAATAATTGCCACCCTGGTATCCTTTGGGGGGGGGAAGGGAGGGGATATACATCTAATAATGAATTAAAAAAAGAGGAGCTGGGGTGGGTGGAATGGATAAATCAGTCAATTTTGATTTCTCTTAGTTATTCATTTTTCCAATTTGTTTTACATTTTGCAGCAATTTGCAACTATTTTTTTAAAAAGTCCTCATGAAAATTCAGTAGCATAATTTATCATAATAGACACATTCTGTATGCAGTTTTCACACTTTTGCACGCCTAATACATTACATTTTTGTATGTTGTTTTCATTAATGTATGCATTTTTATGCACACGTTCCCCTAATATATGCATTTTTCTACCTATTTTGTACCCATTTAAACCAGTGAGGGGACAGAAACCCCTGGGGTCCAGACAGGAGCCCGTGGATGGAGTTGGCTGCTTTATTTGCAGAGAATTCCATCTTCAAAGCTGTTGTTGCAGGTGGAAATCGGCCTGAAGCTTCTGAAAAAGATTTTTGTGGTGGTGGTAGGGAGAGGAGGGATCCAAAAGTAGCAGAGCATATACATGCTTTGCATATTGCAAAAGGTCCCAGGTTTAATCTCTGGGGTCCCCACTGAAAGGATCACCAGCAGCTTGGACAGGAAAGACTCCTTGCCCTAAGACGTGGGTGGGGAACAATGAAATGCAGCCCTCCAGGCACTCTGTCTGGCTCTTGGACCTCTCCCAAGGCTACCCCTCTCACTGGCTCGGCTTTCTACCCCAAATGTTTTGCCTAGCTGGCAGTCGTGTAGTGGCAAGTTCAGAAGTGCAGGGTCTCGTCATGATAGTCACAGCCACCCCTCCCCTTTTTACGCTGCTGAGTTGAGAAGGAGATCCTTGTTAATGCCTTCTCCCACAACAACAGAAGTCCCTAGGAGCCAATCAGCAAGAAAGGGGAGAGTGTTAGCTACTGAGAAGAGACTTCTCAGTGGCTGACTCACCTCCTGTCACTCAGATTGGCTCCACTCAGCAGGAAATGACAAGGAAGCCGCTGATTGGCTCGCGGGATGCGGGAGACGTAGGGAGCTTGCTGGGACCCTGCTCCTGAAAAAGTAAGATCCTGAGATCCTGTACAACTACACCCCTGCTGGCTGGAAAGCGTTCTCGCATCCTGATCATGCTTCTTGCCTGCCTGGTTGAAGGATAGAAAGGGGGGGGTGAAATTGTGTAGAAACCAGCCTACCTTACCAGGGAACAATGAGCATTCTTTGCTCTGCCACTTTTCCCTCTAGCACTGCCCACCACTGGCATAGTTGCCCATGAGGAAAGAGGCCCTCTGGGTGAAAAGGTTCCGCACCCCTGCCCTAAGACTTTGCAAGCCTCTCCCAATCTGTCCTGGGCTAGCCTGGGATAAGGCAGATTTGTAAGTTTATATGTGACCATGAAAGGGCAGCCAGCAAATTGTCCCACAGAGTTGTAGGACTCTTCTGAGGTTATCCAAGCCTTGACTCGATCCCCACACTCACACCCACAGCTCTGCCATATTCTCAGAGTAGGGTCGAGGAGAAGATCCAAAAAGATTCGGGGTATGGATTGATTTGAACCGTGGTCTCCTGGAATGCAGGACTTTATTGGAGAAGTGTCTAACCTCCAGGCTTCCTCTTTGACCTCTCGAACCTCTTATTTTAGAAACTAGGTTCCGGATCCTTTCCATAAACCCCTCATCCCCTTGCGGTACTGTGTCTTTGCGGCCTTTGTAGCTTACCCTTTGTCATCCTGGTGCCTTCTAGATGTTTTGGACTACAGCTCCTGTCAGTTATGCTGGCTGGGGCTAATAGGAGTTATAGTCCAAAGCAACCGGATGGCACCAGGTTTGGAAAGGGTTAGGGATGGGGAGAAATTTGATTCAGTTTGCAATTGAAGATGAACCCAACTAATTTGCACTTTACACAACAATATGCAAACTGAAACGCAGACGTCCTTCAAAATTTTCACTCCTCTGAATTTTGCCATGTGGCTCTCCAGCCATGTAAGGTGTACAGAAATGCAAATTCTAGGGTGAAGTGTGCATATGAATGCATATATTACTGAAAATAACACACAAAAGTGCGTTATACTAGCGAAAATTGTTTTGCCAAAATATGTATGTTCTACAACATTGCACACTGAAATCGCACTAAAATGCTGATGAATTTTCATGAGAACCATTTTGTTTTACGAAAATCTCAAACCGATGTGAAAATGTGGAGAACTGAACTTAATATTGGAAAAATGAGAAACTGAGAAAAACCAAAGTGAACAGCTTTGCCCATATTTATGAAGGTTACATTAGGCAGACAAAAGTAGTTATCCAAGAATGGTTGGAGGGGAGGACACCATTTTAATTTCCCAGAATGCCCCAGAGTGATGCTCTGTCAGGGGCATGATGGGAAATTAGATCCAGCTGCTTGGTGTTGCTTGGAGTCTCTGGCTGTGGGGGGGGCATAATTAAAGCCTCTCTCCACTCTCCCCCCGCCCCCTGTAGCATCCCAAAGAAGCCAGATTCTAACACCAGACCTGTCTTTATGCGTCTTAGGACAGCAGCAATGTTCTTCTCTCGGCTTATTCACATCCTGCTCCTGTGCAAGGCATAAAAATGTTTCAGATGTGGCACATTGTAAAATATCATATACACATATAGCCTGAGAAACCAGACTTAGCCATCATCTGAGCACTGTTACTGGGCTACAAAGAATATTTATTCATTTGTTCCAGTGAAGAAATGGCAGCCTTTAAAGAAAGTCCCCCAAAAATGCATTACTGGATTGGTCATCTGGGGGTGCTTTCCTTCTCACATAAAGAAGAGTTGACTCGCACAGAACTGGCTGTTTTGGGACCCTGTGCTGTAACCGCTGAACTGGGCCCTCCTCCAATAGCAGTGTGGCTTTTTCTTAATGTTTATGGGCAGGCTGTTTTATTTTTTAATAATTCACAGATGGGTTTTTGTGTGTGCGTGCGTGCGCGCAGCATCATGGGTGCTCCTTTTGCAAATGGCTAAACGTTAAGGCCTGCAGAGAGTGCAAGGGAATAAACATCATGTGTTAGCGATGTTTAAATACAGTGTGGGGGCAAGGGGGAGTCACAGCCACAGGGTGCAACAGGAGTGTTCAGAGAGTTATACAGGATCAGATGAATGCATGAAGAATAAGGTATTAGTTGTCATGATGGTACATGACATGTATGGGTCTTGCGTGTTTAGGGGCAATCTACCTATGAACACCAGATGCTGGGGAAGGGGCAGAAATTGCCAGGAAGGCTGTTGCCCCATTTAATCCCCACTGAGCACTGTTACCCTCATCTATAGCTCCTGTTATTTCAGCAGGGCCTGTGCAGAAGAATATCCTAGTAGGGTGTGTCCCCAATTTATTTATGCATTCATATATTGACTAAAATTAATATATTTATTAAAGTGTTTTGTCCTCTTTGTCCATCTATGGCGCCTAACAATAAAACTAATCTATTAAAAGCCCAATGAGAGCAGTGTAGATAATTACTACTGAAGGGGGGTACAGATGACCCCTCCCACCTGTTGAAGGAATGTGTGAGGGGGGCTCACAGGGCTGGTAGACTGAGCTGGTCATTGGAGGCCCTTCTCTGTGTGCCCCGTCCGAGGGAGGTGCGGAGGGTGGCAATAGAACGGGCCTTTTCATTGGTGGCTCCCCAACTGTGGAAGGCTTTCCCCAGCGAAACAAGCCTGGTGCCCACATTGTCAGCTTTTAGGCACCAGGCTAAGACTTTCCAGTTTGCCCACACTTTGGGTTTTTAATTTAGAGTGCATTTCAGTATGATTCATGGTCTTTCGGATTGCATTTCGGTGCTCATTTTCAGTGGGGTGGGTTCAGGTGTGTCCTTTCTGTTCCTGTTGTGGGATGGGCACCTTTGTGAATTTTTGTTTTATTGTATTCTTATTCTGACTATTTGGTTTTGAATGACTGAGGAGCTGTTTGATAGTTTATAACTTTGGAAGTCGCTTTGAGACACTTTTTTTTGTAGGAAGTGATGAATAAATGCCATAAATGATAGCACCCCACCCATGCACCCCAACATGCTGCCTGCACATCCAAAGTGCATAGGAAGAGGCCCTACCATGTATATACTAATATATGCGCTGCACATAGAGCTTCTCCACACAACAGGAGACACTGACCCAATCACACAGAAGAGCTGAGTGCATTTGCAATGGTACCTGCGTAGAACCCCTTTGCAGGCCAGCCAAAGACATAAATGGTGGGGAAAGTGTGCTCAGAGTGCATGTCGGGAGTTGCACTCGTCCACGCGGCTCCACAGCACCCTTCAGTGCGTTGGGAGGTGGGGGGTGTCCTCGGATCCATCTTCAGTAAAACTCCAATCAGCAATGTAAAAAAAACCCTGAAACAAAGAGAACTGAACTGCCAGTCAGTTACTGTCCAGGCGAGAAGCAACTTCAAATGACAGGACTGTGTGACTCCTGCCATCTGAACTGGGGGGAGGGGGAGCCCACTGGACACTCCATGGTCAAAGAACACAACCCCCCCCCACAATGTCTTTGCCAGCCTGGTGCCCTCCAGATGTTTTGGATTAGAACTCCCATAAGCCCCTGGTTGGCGAAAGCTGGATTAGTGGGCACATCTTGAAATCTGAGGAGGTCTCCGTGGTGCTGAAATGTTGATCATCCTGTTCCTGCGTTGGGAACCCTTGTGATACAGACAGAGTTCCTGTAGATCACAAGTGGAGAGAGTGTTGCTTGCGGGCATCCCAAAAGAGGCATCTGGTTGGCCCGTGTGAGAATAGGATGCTGGACTAGATGCCCCCCCTGGCCCAATCCAGTGGCCTCTTCTTATGTTGTTATGGCAGCTTCATATCCCAAACCAGGCAATTTTGAACTGAGGTGACATCAGTAGCCTTAACATCAGGATTCCTCACCTCTCTGCACTGACTTTCTCTCTCTCCATTTCTCCCCCTCTTCCTCCCCTCTTCCTTCCTTCCTTCACTAAAAATGTAAATGTACTGCCTTCAGGTCAATTCCAACTTATGGCGACCCTATGAATAGGGTTTTCATGAGGCTGAGAGGCAGTGACTGGCCCAAGGTCACCCAGTGCACTGCATGGCTGTGTGGGGATTCAAACCCTGGATTCCCAGGTCCTTAACCACTACACCCACACTGGCTCTCCCTTTCTTCACTAGCTAAGCTATAATCCAAGCTCTGAGTCCACCCTTCCAGCCACACTC
Organism: Rhineura floridana; assembly: GCF_030035675.1. Lineage (NCBI taxonomy): Eukaryota > Metazoa > Chordata > Lepidosauria > Squamata > Rhineuridae > Rhineura > Rhineura floridana. The sequence goes on along the minus strand of NC_084484.1, from coordinate 185,415,345 downwards.
GCTCTCCATGTTCGTTACTAGTCTATGCAAGTTGGTTTTTGAGCTGTTTAAATCTCTCTATAACCATCACAACACAGCTAAAGTATCTTCTGTTCATCAATGACACCAGGCCTCAATGGACAAGTAAGATGCCCAGTGGCTCTAGATGCTGGCATAAAAGCAAAGGGGTTTGTGTGTGTGTGTGTGTGTGTGTGTGAGAGAGAGAGAGAGAGAGAGAGAGAGAGAGCTTACTCAAATCCTCTCTCTCCAATTGCATATATTTCCAAATATTTATGAGCTAACTGCACTTAATGGTGGTGATGCAAGTGTCTGCAAGGGCTCCATTCTGCAAATACGCAAGGGCTCCATTTTTCTATTATTATAGTACACAACAATATTTATTTATTTACTGGATTTATTTCCTGCCCGTGGTGGCCAACAAATCAACAAAACAATTTAACAACAAAAAGAAAAACATTCCAAAAACAGTTTGAAACAAAACAATTACAGTTAAAAACACACTAAAAGTGCAAGTACAGTTAAGCGTTCTGCTATCCAATGATCTTCAGGTTGCCAGGAACAGTCCCCTTGAGCCATCAAATGCCTGTGTAAACAGGAATGTCTTCAGATTCCTTCTGAAAGTCATTACTGATTGAGACAGGTGCACCTCAGTGGGGAGGGCATTCCACAAACGAGGAGCACAGCTTGGAAAAGTTACTTTTTTGAACTACAACTCCCATCAGCCTCAGCCAGCATGGCCACTGGATTGGGCTGATGGGAGTTGTAGTTCAAAAAAGTAACTTTTCCAAGCTCTGACGAGGAGCCACCACTGAAAAGGCTTCTTCATGGGTCAGTGCCAACTGGGCAGCCCCATAGCCCAGCATTCAAAGCAGATTATGTGGATGAAACCCACCAAGCTCTAGACGAACACTAAAGGTGATTATAGATGTAATATTTTTAGAGTACGGTGGCTGATTTGCAAGAATCATTGCTGCCTTTTGTACTGTACATTCTCCTCTCTAAGGCTGATCTTTGGGGCAGGTGGGATCCAAAGTTCTGCAAGTCCGCAGCAGAAGCCAGCCATGGACAGCATGGCTGTCTATGTTCCTTTGCAATGAACTATATACCACGCCCTGGTAACTTCTAGATTGGATTACTGTAATGCACTCTACGTAGGGCTGCCCTTGAAGACAGTTCGGAAACTTCAGCTGGTGCAAAACGCAGCAGCCAGGCTATTGACGAGGACCAATCGGTCTGCGCATATAACACCTGTCCTGGCCCGTTTGCACTGGCTAACTATTTGTTTCCGAGCCCGATTCAAGGTGCTGGTTTTGACCTATAAAGCCTTACACGGTGTGGGACCACAGTACCTTGTGGAACGCCTCTCCCGCTATGAACCTACCCATTCACTTCGTTCAGTATCTAAGGCCCTCCTCCAGGTACCATCTCACCAGGATGCCCGGAGGATTGTTACCAGATCTAGGGCCTTTTCTGTAGTGGCCCCTGAATTGTGGAATGTGATGTTCCTATATTAATGTATATATGGTAAGTGTTGTTGTTTTAGAAGATACATGGTAAGTGGAGTGAAAGAGGGGGGGAGAAGAGAAAGAGTGGATTGCTTGGTGGGGTTTGAGAGAGTTGTTTGCCAGGAGAGAGTGGAGAAGGAGGGAGGTGGAGTTCGGATTAGTATTGAGTAAAACCATATGCTTATGTGCCTTAAGAAGAAATCTTGTTAATCTTGTTAGCTTTGTTATCTGTAATAAATACTTAATTTGGTTTACCAAAGGCCTGATCCTTGGCTGGGGTTTCACAGACCAGAAGGGAGGGTAAGGTAATGACCAAGGCTGAAGGGGAACTGTAACAAATGGTGGCAGCGGTGAAGAGAATAACAATACCAGTATTCAGAGTCTCTGGGAATACTAGTATTGGGACGTTACTGGTGGTTGCCTAGCAGGGGGATCTGTTGAGATCTGTGCTAGAGCGGGGAGAGAAATCATAAGAGAGAGCGGTCCGGACTGGTGGAGTCCCTGGTGGTGCCTAGAGACAGGCAGTAGCCACGTGCAGGTAGGAACCTGACAGGGAGAGCCAGGGAAGGACGCCTCACATGGAACAGCTTACCTGAAGAGATACGCCTGGCGCCTACGGTGCTTTCTTTTAGGCGCCAGGTTAAGACCTGGCTGTACTCCCAGGCTTTTTAATGTTTTTAATGTTAATGTTTATGTCTACGTTTTATTTTAATATTGTTGTTGATATATGTGATTGATTTTATTATAATATTGTATTTTTAATCTGTTTTGTACACCGCCCAGAGAGCTACTAGCTATGGGCAGTCTAAAAATGAAACAAACAAACAAATAAATAAATAAATATAGACAGAGTAGGGAGGACCTAACAGCAATGTTACTGATTTTAGCAATAGCCCTGCAATTGCTTTCACATCTAATTCTGGCCTCAGAGTCAGCCCACACCAGCCAGTTTCACATGACAGCTGCCATCATTCTTCTCATTCCACACTGCTGGAGGCTGGGAGGATCCAGTTCTAATATGGGCCTCTTCTGGGTCACATACCACAATCGGGGCTTTCCTTTCAGGACTTTTCTTCTTTGTGTTTTATCAAGGAACATTGCTGTGTCACAACTCAGGTGCCAAACTGCGACATTCCTCAGTCCCAGAAAATCTCACTTAGACTAGGGATAGCCAAGGAGGGGGTGCCTTTCCGATGTGGTTAGACTCCAACTCCCATTATTGGCCATGTTCCCTCATCCCCAACTTTGAGGATCTGAATGTCCAACTTTGAATGTTCGGTACCCAGAGACTGGATGTAAAATATGGCATTTTGGAAAAGATGCTCTTGACATTACCTTGATAAGCAGCCAAAGGCGATGATGCTGTTAACTGTCCTAACTCCTCCATGTAGTGTGGTGTAGTGGTTAAGGTGTTGGACTACGACCTGGGAGACCAGGGTTCGAATCCCCACACAGCCATGAAGCTCACTGGGTGACCTTGGGCCAGTCACTGCCTCTCAGCCTCAGAGGAAGGCAATGGTAAACCCCCTCTGAATACCGCTTACCATGAAAACCCTATTCAGAGGGTCGCCATAAGTCAGGATCGACTTGAAGGCAGTCCATTACCATTTTCAACTAGAACACTCCATTGCACACTGCAAACGTTGGAGCCCTCCTTCTTCTAAGAGGCTCCCCACCCGCCTTTGCATGATGATGAAGGAGAAGGAACCAGAAATGATGGAACTGTGGCTTCAAAAGACACTGCCTGCTTTTGGCCCCCTGCACCTTTTGCACAGGTGCTGGCAACTGGAAGAGAGGAAGCACAGCCTGCTCTTCTGCTGCAGAGCCTTGCTGGGGATGGCCCCCTGCCCCAAACTCATCCCATCAGGCAAAGGCAAAGCTGGTTTAGTTTACTGGGTGTCTTCCTACTGTCATACATCTGCCAATTGTGGCCACAGAAAGTGCAGATGTGGGCCAAGCTTGGTGGTAGAGCGTCTGCTTTGCACATGGGAGGCCCAGGTTCAATCCCCAGCAGCATCTCCAGGTCGGTTTAGGAGACAGCCCTGTCTGAAACCCTGGAGAGCTGCTGCCAGTCAGTGTAGCCAATGCTGTGCTATGTGGCCCAATGCTCTGACTCAGTATAAGGCAGCTTCCCATGTTCTTGTATTCCCAAGTCAAGACCATTCCTCATTGTTAGCAATGACCATAGGAGTGGGTTATACACCATCCTCAAAGAATCATAGAATCATAGAATAGTAGAGTTGGAAGAGGTCTATAAGGCCATCAAGTCCAACCCCCTGCTCAATGCAGGAATCCAAATCAAAGCATTCCCGACAGATGGCTGTCCAGCTGCCTCTTGAAGGCCTCCGGTGCTGGAGAGCCCACTACCTCTCCAGGTCATTGATTCCATTGTCGTATGGCTCTAACAGTTAGGAGGTTTTTCCTGATGTCCAGTCGAAATCTGGCTTCCTGCAACTTGAGCCCATTATTCCGTGTCCTGCACTCTGGGATGATCGAGAAGAGATCCCGGCCCTCCTCTATGTGGCAACCTTTCATGTCCTTGAAGAGTGCTGTCATATCTCCCCTCAGTCTTCTCTTCTCCAGGCTAAACATGCCCATTTCTTTCAGTCTCTCCTCATAGGGCTTTGTTTCCAGTCCCCTGATCATCCTTCTTGCCCTCCTCTGAACCTGTTCCAGTTTGTTTGCATCCTTCTTGAAGTCTGGAGCCTGGACGCTGTACTCAAGACGAGGCCTAACCAGTGCTGAATAGAGGAAAACTAATATTTCATGCAATTTGGAAACTATACTTCTGTTAATGCAGCCTAATACAGCATTTGCCTTTTTTGCAGCCACATCGCACTGCTGGCTCATATTCAGCTTGTGATCAGCGACAATTCCAATATCCTTCTCACATGTCGTATGGATGAGCCAAGTATCCCCCATACAGTGTCCCCCATATTCCTCATAGGAATATAGGAAGCTCCCTTATACTGAGTCAGACCTTTGGTCCATCTAGCTCAGTATTGTCTACTCTGATGGGTAGCAGCTCTCCAGGGTTTCAGGCAGCAGACATTCCCAGCCCTACCTGGACATGCCACTGGGGATTGATCCTGGGACCTTCTGCATGCAAAGCGGATGCTCTGCCATTGAGCTACGACGGCCCTCCCAGCTACTCTTTGCGGACTAAACATTCCACTGCTCCCATAGAGCTCCTCCACCTGCAAGGCCTTCCCTATGCACTTCAGTAGAGCAGTCCGTTTGGTATTTCCTGTCCGCTTCCATCTGCAACTCCCCCTAAAACCTGTTCAACCTGTATGATTATAAACAAAGATATTTTCACAAGTCTGCCTTGACGTGCACAGTGCTTGCTTCTCCAAAAGAATCTGGGAGAGGCGTCTCCAAAAGCTGCCACCTGGGCTCTTTCTAGAAAAAGTCATGATTCCAGAATTAAGGGCCTTGGGGAAACTGTAGGGAGGAGAGAGAAGAGCGGAGAGGAGAGTTGCCAAGGAGCGCCCATGTGTAGTTGCAGCTGCACTGCAGAGATTTTGCAGAGACGGCTGCTGTAGAGATAACAAGTCTGACATTTGGGCATTCATGATATTCCAGTCGGGCAAAGTTTGCAAGCAAACAGAACAGAGTAAAACAAGGACCACCCTGTGGGGCACTGCCCATCCAAACTCAGCCTGCCCTGCCCTGCCCTGCCTGCCTTATGACCTGCAGCAGGGCTCCTGCTGGGAGGAAGGGCAGGATATAAATCAAATAATAAAGAAAGAAAGAAATAAACCAGTCCAGCAGGTGGTGTCACTGCCTGCCAGCTTCCGACCCCCAAGTCCCAGTATTGCCGTTGCACAACTGAGCAGTGAAGAATTAGTCCGCTCCACGTCTCATTGGCTCTGGGCCTTCCTACTGTTGGGTACTTTGCCTTCCATCCCACCATTCCCAGTGGGCACCAGCTATCATTGCCTTATTCATGTTAGAGCTATTTCCTGCTGACCACCACAGCAACAATAGTCCAGGACTGAGGTGCTCAATTCCTTCTCTTAGAGGAGCAGCCTATATTTCCATAAATTAGAAGAATTGCTCACGGTTTTAATTGCACTATTTTAAAATTGTTTTTAAGTATCTTGAGTGTATGTTAATGTTTTAATGTTCCAAACAGTTTGATTTTAGCTTAATGCAGATTCTTGTATCTTTTTATTATATGTATCCACTTTTTTCTGTAAGCCGCCTTGAGTTCCAATTTTGGAAAAAGGGCAGGGTAAAAATAAAGATAATAAGTAATAAATAAATAATAAGAAAAGTGTCAGACTTAACTCCAGGCCTGTGCAGCCTATCTAAAAGATCCCCACATCAGGAAGAAATCCATTCTTTCTTGCTGATGTATCTGGTCGGTCATGAAAAATTGGAGCGAGCTCCAATTGGTTTCATTCTTGGGGGGTTTTTTTGCTCCCAAATAGGGTCCTAAAAAAAGAAAAAGAATGCTCTTAAAATAGACAGAGGGCTATTGTCCTCTAAAGGTAGAAAAAGTGCTCTGAGCCATGTATAAAAGCTTCTTGTTTCTTCCTACCCTTCACCCTCCCCAGGATATCTTTGGTTATGCAACAGAAGAGTCAGTGGCACACATCTCTGTGTAAACACTGTTCCCTCACAGATCTTTTGTATTCATCTGTACAGAGAGGAAGGGTGCATGAGAAGAGATGATTTATAGACAATTTTAGAGTGGTGCTGAGGTCTGCCCTGAAAAGCAAAATATGAATAAGACCAATCACAGGACACTGGGACCTAGTGATGCTGCTCCAGTGCTGCAAGAAATGCTCTTGTGCAGCAACTCTGGACAGACTGGTGCGGCTGCATCCTGCAAAGACTTTCACAAAGTCTTTGGGGCAGGTTTGGGCAGCGGCCAAATTAAATATAATTTGATTCATATCAGCAAGGCCACGCTACAGTTTGCATCCGTGCAAGTTCTGATGCAGCAGCAGGTCTTTACAAGCATCTGCAGGGACTTTCATGACAAAGTTTGTAAAAGAAGAAAATTCATATATGTATTGTTACTTTGATATCCCTATGATTTAATGTATTCAATGTATTTATTATTACTTTGATAAATATTTTTTATAGTTTTTTATAATTGATATTACTTTGATTACTTTTTCTTCAGGGTGCCCAAGGTCATGTACATGGTTCCCCCCTCTCCCCATTTTATCCTCACAGCAACCCTGTGAGGTAGGTTAAATTGAAAGATGGTGACTAGCCCAAGGTCACCCAATGGGCTTCCTGGCTGAGTGTGGATTTGAACTCATGTCTCCCAACTCCTAGCCCAATACTCTGACCACTGGATTTCTACACCATACGTGTAGTATGTATTGGATTGAGGAGATCTGAGTTACTCTGGGTTGCTGGATTTGGACTTGGAGAAGTCTGGACTTGAATCCCAGCTGAACTATGTTCCTGCTTGGTAGCTCTGGTCAAGGCCTTGCAAGATATCCTTAGTAACCCACTAGTAAATCAAAGAGGCCACTCTCTGAGCAGAGGCTTTGGAATAGCTTGGGATAATAAGTATCACCAAATGTAAACAAACAGATGATCATAATATTTCTCCTGTTGCAAATGTGTTATTGCCAACTGTGCAACCAAACATTAGAGCGGACCTTAAGGGTTCCCTAATGAATTGAGAAGCTTGACAACATAAGGACGGCTGTGCAGGAGTCCCACCCAATCCAGGTGTGCGTCTCTTGGCAGTGAGTGCCCAGGTGCCCCTGCAAAGCTTGGCATCCCCTATGGTTCGTCATCTACCACCCCAGGTAATCAGAGTTGTACAGACTCCGGATACAGAGGCTCTGTTTGGAGCTGTTGCAACTAATAGTTATTGATAAACGTATCCTCTGCAAACTTGGCTAATCCTTTTAAAAGCCTCTAGTGGAGGCGTGCCCCCCCCCCCCGGCATCATGCAATAATGATGGATTTGATAGGCTAATTGGTTATTTATACATTGACAGAGGACTTCTTTCTGTGCAAGCTCAACCTGACGCCAGTCAGTTTCTTTGGATGGCCCTGGAATCTAGTGTGTGTGTGTGTGTGTGTGTGTGTGTGTGTGTGTGTGTGTGTGTGTGTGTGTGTGTGTGTGTGTGTGTGTGTGTGTGTGTGTGTGTGTGTGTGTGTGTGTGTGTGTGTGTGTGTGTGTGTGTGTGTGTGTGTGTGTGTGTGTGTGTGTGTGTGTGTGTGTGTGTGTGTGTGTGTGTGTGTGTGTGTGTGTGTGTGTGTGTGTGACAGACAGATAAGAATATTTAATAACTCTTCCTCCCCAGTCCATTCATAACTTGATAGACCTCCATCATGTACCTCCTTACTGCCCCCATGAAGGCACTCGTAACTGATTCAATCTGCAATCCTGTCTGTACTCACTTGGGAATAAACCTCACTGAGCACAATATGCCTTATTCCTATGCCTTTCTGTCTTCACGTTGCAATATCAGTTATCCCCAAACAGATTTTCATCTTGCCTCCTCTTTATATCTATCTATCTATCTATCTATCTATCTATCTATCTATCTATCTATCTATCTATCTATCTATCTATCTATCTATCTATCTATCTATCTATCTATCTATCTATCTATCTATCTATCTATCTATCTATCTATCTATAATCTTTTTTGCCCCAGAATATTTTTGTTTGAAAATTTTCAAACAAATATAACGAAAGAGAAAAATAAACAAATAAATATAAAAAAAGAATCATATATAAGGATTAACACAAAAGAAATAGAATTAAACAAAGAAAAGCTAGCTGAAGATAGAGTTTTGTGTTTCATCACACAATTCAGTATAATAATCAAACTGAAACCATAATTTCCATAGGTTTATAGTACATCTTGCCTACTCTTAAAAGGCTCAGTGGACAGAGAAAATCAGTTTTTCTGGGGAACTTGTTAACCAGCTATTCTTGCAGTGAGAAAGTTCTCCAGATACAATCATCTTGGCTGCAACTGGCATCCTTTTCCTCTGGCCTTTCCCTCAGTAAATTAACTGTCTCCTTAATAAATTCCCAGTCCAGCTTTGTAAAGGGGATTGAGGCCTCCCAGTGACAAATTTGATTCAGAATATTTATTCATTCATTTCTATCCCCCCTCTTCTCCAAGGAGCTCAAGGGGGTGTACATGTTGCTCCCTTTCTCCATTTTATCCTCACAACAACCCTGTGAGGTAGGTTAAGCTGGGAGGCAGTACTGCCTCAAGGTCCCACCCAGTGAGCCACATGGCCGATTGGGGATTTGAATCCTGGTCTCCCACGTTATAGTCCAGCATTCTAACCACTTTGCCACAGATTATTGAGAGTATTTTCCTGTGAAGCCTTAGAAAAGGGTGGGTTTCTGAGAATGTGCAAAGAGTAGTTTTCTCAGCTGTGAACCAACATCCATGTGTTCTGGATAAGGAAGCATGTTTCTGAGGCAGCGGATGAGACTTTCAAGTAGGGTCAGTTAATTTTGTTACCTAAGAAATGAAGCATCATCCATCACAGAGGGTTAAAATAAAGAAATCCATGAAAGGGGATTAGGAACTTTTGATTAATGGGCTGGATCCTATCCTTTAAATGCCTGTCTCCACCCTCCATGACAGTTACCAGGGAATAGGTGGGTGGGTTAGAAACCACTTTCCTGCTTGGAGCTGGACCAGGTAGGAGGACCTGGTGCTCTGCACGCCGTTCATAGACTCTGCCAACTCTTTTCTTGCCAAAGCCCGTTGCCAGGCATGCGGAAGGCTTTCTCATTCATAAATCGACCAACCCTCTGCTGTTTTGCACTTGCTGGTTCCTGAGAGAGGAGAGGAGAAAAGCTGCCCCAACCTTACAACCCAAAGAGCTTGATGTTTAATCAGGTCAGACAAGGACCACAGAAGAAGAAGGTGGGTATTGGGGGAGTAAAGGGTGCTCTTATTATCCTGCAACAAGAAGCAACAGCAGCTTCGATCACCTGCTGGAAACTCTCGGGAATTGATTCATGCATTTTTTGCCTGGTATCCTCCAGATGTTTTGGACTAGAACTAGGTGGTGGTTGTACTAATGAAAGCAGCTTTGCTCACAGAAAGATACATCACACCAGCTGTTGTTCCCCCGACAAAGGCCTAAATACACACAGGCTGAAATGCATTGTGCTTGGATTATAAATGAAATATTTTTCTAGCATTTTGGGGCTCCCCTTCTTTTCCTCTCATCCAGACTAGAACTGCCATCAGCCCCTGGTTGGCACAAGCTGGTCTAGTGGGCATGTCTTGAAATCTGAGGAGGTCTCCGTGGTGCTGAAATGTTGATCCTCCTGCTCCTGCGTTGGGAGCCCTTGTGGTACATAAAGAGTTCCTGTAGATGTGAGGTCATGTCTTGATGGCCAGCCTGCTGTTGGTATGACTCCAGCTGGTAGTGACCAGCACTATGTCAGACGTACTTGTGGGTATTGAAGGATGCAGGGCAGTTGTGCTCAGATCCCTACTCAGCCGGGTACTTGATGAGTGTAGTTGGGGCACGCCCCTTCCTCACAAGTAAAATTTGTACATTAATGGAATGATGCAAGAGACGGCCACTCAGACATGGCTCCCATGCTATTCAGCATCACCGGCCCTGCAAGGTCTGGTCTGATAGCAGTCAGTCAGAGGAGCCGGAGGCAAGTTTATAGTTAAGGTACAGAGCAGTGCGCAGAGACTGGGGACAGTGAGCAGAGATTGCTGAAGCCCTGTGGGACCTCACACTCAGATGACACAAGAATAGACCTCCAGTTTAGCTTCTTTCACAGGGCTGTTGTTTAGGGCTTGTGTGGAGCTGGAATCTCTGAAAGGTCAGAGACTTGTATACGGAGAGTGATGTAAAATTCCTCATGGCTTTCTCAGGTCATACAAGCAAAACACCCTCCTCTCCCTCCATGTTTCTTTGCTCCAGGTCCTTTAGCTGCCTGGAAGGAAAGGAACATACACACCAAGAGTAGTTCTTGCAGGTTGCACACCAGGCTTAGAATGAGAGACAATTGTTTATTTATTATTTATTTATTAAATTTATACCCCACCTTATGGCCAAAAGGCCCTCAAGGCGGCTTACAAAAGACAACGAACATAACAATACATCAATAGAACACAATACATCAATAAAATAATACAGTTCTCAAAATTAAATAACAATTCTCAAAATTAGATAACAAATAACATTATTAAAAGCAAATTATTGAGCAAGTGTTACTTTAAAGACTTGTATAAACATGTCCACAAGCCAAGAACAAGAAACTCTGGCAACTGTTTTCTTCGTTATCAGTCAAATTACAATGCATATGTATTTTTTAGAAATCCATAATGATGCCTCCGGATACAGAATGCCCATTCCACCTTTTAGCCACAGTTTACTGGGCATGCACCTCAGTGGAAAACAGAGGCCATCAGGCCCGCAGACTGCTGGTGTAAATCAGAAGCTTGGGGCTTGTGTACACATTTGTGTTCCTTCCGTAGCCTCTTCTGCAGTGGTCCTGTACAAATGCTGGATTTGGGTGAGAGGGGTGAACGTAACATTCTGAACCTTCACTTTAAAACGAAAAAGTCCACATGCGGCAAAAGTTGTTGTTTGGAGGAATGCTTGTGTGTGGATGAAGGCATGCATGGGGCAGGATTCCATTAGGCAAGAGGAGGGGGTTAGGGCCCTATATTGCTTTTTTTCCCTTGCCTCTCGATTAGCAAAAATGGCAAGTGATCCAGAATAAGAGAACACGTTGCTTAAAATACATCTTGTATATACAGTACATCACAAAATCCAGATTTTCTTAACACAGAATTTGGGTTACCTCTGTGTAAAATTTTGATTTAATGTTTAGCTGCAGTGGCGCACAGCGCTGCTCACACATCATTGTACAGCTGTAGAACCCAGTAAGTAGTTGAGATCAGATGCCTGCTTTAGTTTTGGAGAATGCTGTTCCTAACTTTTAAAAAAGTTCAGCTTGCAGCCTAAGTAGAAGATAGTGGACAGCTTGAATTTGACAGCCAGTTTCACTCTGATTTGCACAGTTCACAGCTCCAGTTTTAACCCATTGTCCTATCCATGCCTTTGCCAGCCTTGTGCCCTCCAGATGTTTTGGACTATAAGCCCCATCAGCCCCAGCTAGCAGAGCCACACAATGCTGGGCCTGATAGGAGCTGTAGTCCCAAACAACTGGAGAGCAGCAGGTAAGGAAGAGGCTGCCCTGTCCACATTTCCAAAGAGGAATCTATGAACACAGCCTGATGGGAATCTAGAATCCTGTTCTTCCCAGAAAGGTAGCATAGCCCATTCCAGTGTCCATTCCTCTTTCAACAAGGCTTTTGAGACCTATCCCAGTCTGCATCTGTGTTAGAATTGCTTGTTAATATGTTTTTTAAATAATGTTTTAAACCCTTTTTAAAGGTTTTTTTAAAATGTTTTTAAAGTTGTTCTGTTTTAATGAATTCTAAGATTTGTTTTTATGATGTTTTAAAGTGTTTTTAGCTCTTCTGTTTGCCACCCTGGGCTCCTGCTGGGAGGAAGGGCGGGATATAAATTAAATAATAAATAAATAAATAAAATATAACCTCTGGAATTACTTTAAAAAGACACCCAATAAGCAGAAAATGTCACAGCAGAATTAGGCCGTTGAGAGGCAGCGGTGTTGCAATTAAGAGCCATCCAAGGATTTCAGCTTAGCTGGCTGGATAGTGTTGAAAGTTGGCCATGGGGGTGGGGAACTAGGTTTTCTTGGCATTGGTGAAGTGAAGCTGTTCTTCTTCCAGCTTTGATGGATTATCATCATCCCAGAAACATGAATGACATTTTAATGCATGAGACTTAATATCCCTGATGGATATTTTGGCTGTGTTGAATATTCCACTCTTGGCACCTGCAAGAATGTCAGCTTCATCTTGAAACCTTGCTAAATTACTCCTCTTGCATCCCTCCTCAATGCTGCTACAAATCTGACAATTTTTTATTTTTTTTTTAAACCACCCTGCTTTCAATTTGCTGTGGTTGAGATGCTTGGTATGAAGCGCTGCAAGCTAAGAAGTGTTTTCTTGGGTTGCAGACTTGGGAGTTAGTTATTCCATAGTTTCATTTTGTCTTCACTTCATTATTCATTCATTATTTGGCAGCTCTGCCTTGAAACTCTGCCTGTACATTGTTGATTGCCTGATCCATCTGGCCTGATGGAGAAGAAAGCAACAAAGTCCGGTACCAAATGCCAAGATATTAGAATCTGGCAAACTTTCCCTTTTTAAAAAAGCCATATACCTGACAATGTGCAGACAAGCAGAAGCCTCCCATGGACAAGGACACATGGTCCGTAGAGGACACAAACAGAGAAGAAAATAGTTTAAAAGTTGATATACAGAAGGCCAAAGAATTGTCCGCCTCCCCCTCATGCTGCAATTCCCAGGATTCGGGCAGTAAACTGGTTTTAAGAATTGTAGTGCAGGCATGGGGTGCAGGGCCGGGGTCGAGAACCTGCTTTGCATGCAGAAGGCTCCAGATCCAGTCCTTGGCATCTCCAGATGGGGCTGGAAAAGACTCCTTGCCTGAAACCTTGGTGAGCTGCTAAATCAATGATCTTGGGCAACGAGTGTTGCCCAGCCCTACCCGGAGATGATTTTGGGGACTGAACCGGGGCCATTCCGCATATAAGTCAGGTGCTCCACCGCTGAGCTACCATTTAGGTGATGCACAGCATGCCTGTATTAAATATTCATATTTTTATTGCATCTTTATTCCTTCTTTGATTTCTTATGTTGCACTTTACTGAATTACAGTTTGACTTCTATGGGATTTAGAGTGTAATACAATAAAATGCAGAATAGAAGGAAGTAAAATGGGCCATAAGAATGCAATTAAAAAACATCCGGCATCCAGCGCAGCACGTTACAATTGCTACAGCAGGCAGAAAAAAGATGGCTTAAGTGGTCTGCCAAGACCCTCAGCAATTTTCATGAGGTACGGGGGCAGGGGGAGGAAGTTTGGAAACCACTGGCATACATTGTCTGTGGAGAGGATGCTTTCCAGTTGGAGCAATGGGCAGGTTTACAGATCAGCAGGGAGGGCACAGTGGGGGACAAGGTGAGGAGTCTGGGGTGGCAGACAGAGTGACATCAGGACCCTGGAAGAACACAGTACAGCCTTAACTAAGCTAGAGAGGTAGAAAAGGTAAGAATGTAGACTACTGGCTAATTTCTGTGGGACTACCTTGTTCCTGCTGTTTGTGGGACTCTTGCAAAGACTAGGTGGGGCTTGGCTTGATTCCCCAAGGTGTTCATAAGCGAGGGTGCATATTTAAATTTAAATGCACATATTTAAATTCACTTAGCACGAATTAATAGGATTGTATTCAGCTGAGCTGGTGCCAGGACATCTGGAGGAGCCCTTAGACTACTTCTTACAGTTGCATGTTCCCTAGTCCCCCTCAGAGCTTTTCTTGAGCAGCCTGTTACATTGGTGCTGGACTCGAGAGGGGAGTTCCATTTCTAGTTCCGCCTGTTCCTTGGCACCCAAGAGCCACCTTCCTCAGGCATTCACAGCACCCCTATCCCTCTCTGCGATTGACCGCCTTATATAATCCATATCAGAGCCACATCACTCACCCATCGCTTTTATCGCTGGAGAAAATAGATTCTAGGCAGACATACGGAAAGGAGAATGTTATGCGTGTTTGAGGGTTGGGTTGGGTTGGGTTGGGTTGGGGGAGGCTTCCAAGTTGCCAGAGGGCTGCCAGCTCCTGTTCCAGCTGACACTTCCTTGGCATCAAACAGCGAACTGGAGCATACCATACAAAGGAGGAAGCAGCAAGTAAGGAGAGATCTTAGCTTGCAACCCTAACCCCACATAACCAGGAATAAGCCCCATCAAATCCAGTAGGACAGTGGCAGCTAGTAGCTCCATGTGAGTGAGGCAATGTAATCTGCTCCGTGTTTTAGTCCGAACTTTCAAGGAGTTTGAAAGCACCTTGGACAGCTCCTTGAAAGTTCAGACTGAAACCCAGAGCAGACTCTACTGCCCTGCTGACACGGGGCCACTAGCCGCCACTGCAGCGGAACTAAGCACATATGGTTAGGGCTGCACTGTTACATACTTTCATGGGTCATTTTCCCTTCTAAAACAAAGTCAAAAGTTACACTAAATATTACAACCCAGGCTGAATTCCTGGACCCCCTTTCTGATTTCTCAGCCCTCAGTCTTCCAGCCTGTCCAAACCCTATACTCCCCAGAGAAAACCCTGGATGGCTTGGGGCCCACTTATCTGAGAGCCTGCCTCTCCCTGTGCTGTCCGTCTCTGTAATTTGAGATCTGCAGAGGAGGACCCTGTGATGTCCCCAGCTGGGATCTGTGACCTTCTAGCAATAGCATCCTAGTTATGGAATCTACTCTTTCTCTCCCAAAGCTCAGTCGGCACCAATGCTCTTAAACCTTTGGCACCAGCTGAAAACCTCTCTTTTTCTACAGGCATTTGGAAATTAAGATGCTGGCCTGCTCAGTGATATTTTACAGAGTGTTGGTGTTTTATTCAATCATATTGTATTACGCATTTTTATTGATTGTCTTATCTATTTTGATATTGCAAAACAGTCGTAAGTTTTTAAAACAAACAGGAATATAAGGGTGTTATTCAGTGCTAGTTCTACTCAGAGTAGACCTACTGAAGTTAATAAATATGACTAACTTAGGTTCATTAATTTCAGTGGGTCTACTTTGAGTAGGACATAGTTAAAATACAGCCCTGCGTTTTCAAAACAAATAGGGAAATAAAAAAAATCTCAAACAAAGACAGAACCTAATGGGTCTTTCACTTCTCTCACAGAAGCTAAACTGTTTGCAAGGATTCTTTTTCTGACAGTTTTGCTGTGAGTAGTGGGAATGTTTGTGAACATTCTGTGACATCACAGCAATCTGGTCAATGGTTGGAGAGGCTCAGAGAGAGGTAGGCAAGAATGGGTGTTTGGACTTTAGTAACAGTAGCCGTAACGAATAGGATCACAGAGCTAAGTAAATAGGATCTCCCTAAATCCTGCAACCTACTTCAATGTAGTGATGTTGGGGGCGTTTTGCTGAATATTCTTCAGGGGCAGTCACCCCAGTTTGTAGATGGGGGGAGGAATAGGTTGCTGGAAAAAATAATCTCAGAAGCATATCTTCTGACAAATTTTGGCTGGCTTACTTAAATCTGAACAAACTATATTCTGAGAGTTTCCAGCTCAACCCTAAGTTATACTGAGGTTTAAAATAAAGGCATCCTTATGCAAAGCAGAACTCAGAGCCTCACGGCTGACTCTGGGGTAGAGAGCAGAAAGAGGGAAGAGGACAGTCGGGGGTGCAAAGGAAGCACCCTGAGACTGAACAGCAGATTGTGTGACATTGCAAATGGGAGGAAAATGGATGAATAATGGCAAATTTGCAAGTTGAGGACAAACAGCGTGCAATGAAAGGGACAAATGTGACAGGCCTGCCGGTCTGATTGTTCTCTCCACCCACAGCGGCCAGACGGAGGTCCCCCAGGAAATTCATAAACCAGGCAGGATCCGTTTATCCACCCTCTGTCTGTTCGCGTGCAATACTGACAGTTGAAATGTGACAATTTTGCTGATCCTGGCTAGTAACCAATGGATAGATCTGTCGGCTGCAACGTTTTTCACCCAAGCCTTCTTTGAAAAGCCAGTTATGCTGCCGCTGCTTTGCATTATCCTTGCCACAGCTGTGGGGATGTTGCACGAGGCCTTTGACCTCCAGCCTTGCCAAGCCCAGCTGGCTGCCAGTGAAAATGGGCTCTTCTCCTAAGCAGAGGTCAGCCTGATAACCCTCCTCTCTTTCATCTCAGCCTTGACAAGTTAGCTCAGTCTCTGTTGTGTTCAAAACTCTAAATTTGATGGATGCCACTGACGTCTTGCTGTTGAGGATATATCTCCAGGGGGTGGAGGGATCCTTGTAGTGGGTGATTCGATCATTAGGAACATAGACAGTGGGGTGTGTGATGGGCGTGTAGACCGCAAGGTGATTTGCCTGCCTGGTGTGAAGGTTGCGGATATCGCCCATCGTTTAGATAGTTTGGTAGACAGTGCTGGGGAGGAGTCAGTGGTCATGGTGCACGTTGGCACCAGCGACATGGGGAAATGCAGCCGTGAGGTCCTGGAAGCAAAATTTAGGTTGCTAGGTAGGATGCTGAAAGCCAGGACCTCCAAGGTGGCTTTCTCTGAAATGCTACCGGTTCCACGCGCAGGACCAGCCAGACAGGCACAGCTTAGCAATCTCAATGCGTGGATGAGACGATGGTGTCGGGTGGAAGGGTTTGGATTTGTTAGGCACTGGGGAACATTTTGGGACAAGCCGGGCCTGTACAAAAGGGACGGGCTCCACTTGAACCAGAATGGAACCAGACTGCTGGCACTTAAAATTAAAAAGGTGGCAGAGCAGCTTTTAAACTGACTAAGGGAGGAAACCCAACAGGAGCTGAGAAAGGTCCGGTTCGGAATAAACCTCCCCCCTGGGATAAAGACCAAAGAAATGATGAAATTGTAAAAGGGGTAGGCCTAGAAGTAGGCATTGTGAGAGCAGGGGCACAGGATATAAATTCAGAAGGGCAAAATTACCACAGGCCAAACCACAAGTGCCAAAGACACTTGAAGAGAGACACTGCTTACAAGTGCCTGTACGCCAATGCTAGGAGCCTCCGAACCAAGATGGGAGAACTGGAGTGCTTGGTCTTAGAGGAGAGCATTGATATAGTGAGCATAATGGAGACCTAGTGGAATGGAGGAAACCAGTGGGATACGGTTATCCCTGGATATAAACTATATCGGAAGGACAGGGAAGGACGTATTGGTGGTGGAGTCGCTCTATACGTGAAAGAAGGCATTAAATCCAGCAAGCTCGAAACCCCAAAAGAGGCAGACTCCTCCACAGAATCGTTGTGGGTAGTGATACCATGCCCCAGGAGGGATTTAATTTTGGGAACGATCTATCGTCCCCCTGATCAAAATGCTCAGGGAGACCTTGAGATGAGATATGAAATTGAGGAAGCATCCAAACTAGGAAATGTGGTAGTAATGGGTGACTTCAACTACCCAGACATAGACTGGCCACATATGTGTTCCAGTCATGACAAAGAAGCAAAATTTCTAGATATTCTAAATGACTATTCCCTAAACCAGTTGGTCATGAAACTACTGACCAGAGGGACGGCAACCCTGGACTTAATCCTCAGTGGGGACCGGGACCTGGTGCGAGATGTAAGTGTTGTTGAACCGATTGGGAGCAGTGACCACAGTGCTATTAAATTAAACATACATGTAACTGGCCAATTGCCACGAAAATCCAACACGGTCACTTTTGACTTCAAGAGAGGAAACTTCACAAAAATGAGGGGATTGGTAAAAAGAAAGCTGAAAAACAAAGTCCAGAGGGTCACATCACTCGAAAATGCTTGGAAGTTGTTTAAAAACACTATATTAGAAGCTCAACTGGAGTGCATACCGCAGATCAGAAAAGGTACCGCCAGGGCCAAGAAGATGCCAGCATGGTTAACGAGCAAAGTCAAGGAAGCTCTTAGAGGCAAAAAGTCTTCCTTCAGAAAATGGAAGTCTTGTCCGAATGGAGAAAATAAAAAAGAACACAAACTCTGGCAAAAGAAATGCAAGAAGACAATAAGGGATGCTAAAAAAGAATTTGAGGAGCACATTGCTAAGAACATAAAAACCAACAACAAAAAATTCTATCAATACATTCAAAGCAGGAGACCATCTAGGGAGGCAATTGGACCCTTGGATGATAAGGGAGTCAAAGGCATACCAAAGAACGATAAGGAGATTGCAGAGAAGCTAAATGAATTCTTTGCATCTGTCTTCACAGTGGAAGATATAGGGCAGATCCCTGAACCTGAACTAACATTTGCAGGAAGGGATTCTGAGGAACTGAGACAAGCACATAGAAGAACAAGCCTTGCTGAAGCAGAGCCAGCATGGCTTCTGCAAGGGAAAGTCCTGTCTCAGTAACCTATTAGAATTCTTTGAGAGTGTCAACAAGCATATAGATAGAGGTGATCCAGTGGACATAGTGTACTTAGACTTTCAAAAAGCATTTGACAAGGTACCTCACCAAAGGCTTCTGAGGAAGCTTAGCAGTCATGGAATAAGAGGAGAGATCCTCTTGTGGATAAGGAATTGGTTAAGAAGCAGAAAGCAGAGAGTAGGAATAAACGGACAGTTCTCCCAATGGAGGGCTGTAGAAAGTGGAGTCCCTCAAGGATAGGTATTGGGACCTGTACTTTTCAACTTGTTCGTTAATGACCTAGAATTAGGAGTGAGCAGTGAAGTGGCCAAGTTTGCTGACGACACTAAATTGTTCAGGGTTGTTAAAACAAAAAGGGATTGCGAAGAGCTCCAAAAAGACCTCTCCAAACTGAGTGAATGGGCGGAAAAATGGCAAATGCAATTCAATATAAACAAGTGTAAAATTATGCATATTGGAGCAAAAAATCTGAATTTCACATATACGCTCATGGGGTCTGAACTGGCGGACCAACCAGGAGAGAGACCTTGGGGTTGTAGTGGACAGCACGATGAAAATGTCGACCCAGTGTGCGGCAGCTGTGAAAAAGGCAAATTCCATGCTAGCCATAATTAGGAAAGGTATTGAAAATAAAGCAGCCGATATCATAATGCCATTGTATAAATCTATGGTGCGGCTGCATTTGGAATACTGTGTACAGTTCTGGTTGCCTCATCTCAAAAAGGATATTATAGAGTTGGAAAAGGTTCAGAGGAGGGCAACCAGAATGATCAAGGGGATGGAGCGACTCCCTTACGAGGAAAGGTTGCAGCATTTGGGGCTTTTTAGTTTAGAGAAAAGGCGGGTCAGAGGAGACACGATAGAAGTGTATAAAATTATGCATGGCATTGAGAAAGTGGATAGAGAAAAGTTCTTCTCCCTCTCTCATAATACTAGAACTCGTGGACATTCAAAGAAGCTGAATGTTGGAAGATTCAGGACAGACAAAAGGAAGTACTTCTTTACTCAGCGCATAGTTAAACTATGGAATTTGCTCCCACAAGATGCAGTAATGGCCACCAGCTTGGACGGCTTGAAAAGAAGATTAGACAAATTCATGGAGGACAGGGCTATCAATGGCTACTAGCCGTGATGGCTGTGCTCTGCCACCCTAGTCAGAGGCAGCATGCTTCTGAAAACCAGTTGCCGGAAGCCTCAGGAGGGGAGAGTGTTCTTGCACTCGTGTCCTGCTTGCGGGCTTCCCCCAGGCACTTGGTTGGCCACTGTGAGAACAGGATGCTGGACTAGATGGGCCACTGGCCTGATCCAGCAGGCTCTTCTTATGTTCTTATGTTCTTATGAGAGAGGCAGCTTGAGAGTCAAGGTCGTTGCTGTGAATGCAAAGGATTCAACAGTGAGCTGTAAAACTAAAGGCATTGTACCAGGTAGGGTCATTGTGTCTGATCTACCAGAGGAAGACGGCTTGCAAAAGAGGCAGGTGTGTTGGGTCTTCTATGCTTCACCAGAAGCGTGCTTACAGCAGCCTTCCAGAGAAGGACTATCTCTTGAAGGTACCTCATGTGGTAACCCATCGGGAAGCCCGGAGGACAGTTACTCAATCTCGGCCTTTTCTGTAGTGGCCCTCGAATTGTGGAATAGCCTCCCCGAAGAAATACGCCTGGCGCCGACGCTTCTATCTTTTCGGCGCCAGGTTAAGACCTGGCTATGCTCCCAGGCATTTTAATGCGTTTAATGTTACAATTTTAAATCTCTTTGTTTCAGTTTGTTTATTGTGATATTTTGTATTTCTGTACTTTTAATCTTTTGTACACTGCCCAGAGAGCTATTCGCTATGGGCGGTTTAAAAATGAAATAAAATAAATAATAAATAAATGTGGGACTTCAGTGCTAGTGAAGACAATGCCCAAGATGGGATATAAGAATTCAAGCAGGATTTGCGCCTGTTCAGAATTCTCTTCCGTGAAGGATTTATTAGGTGCTTTCTTGAGTGTATAAGATCATGCATGGTGTGGAGAAAGTGGATAGGGAGACGCTTTCTCCCTCTCATGGTACTAGAACTTGGCACATCCAGTAAAGCTGAGAGTTGGGAGATTCAGAATGGACAAATGAAAATAGTTCTTCACAGAAAAAGTCCTTCTTCGCACAGCGCATTGTTAAAACTATGGAATTTGCTCCTATGGAAGGCAGTGAAGGCCACCAACGTGGATGGTTTTAAAAGAGGATTAGACAAATTCATGGAGGACAGTGGCTACTAGCCATGATGGCTGTGCTCTCTCTCCATGGCTGGAGGCAGCATACCTCTGAATACCAATTGCTGGAATTCATTTGTGCTCTGGTCCTGCTTGGGGGCTTCCCATTTGGGGCCTCTGGTTGGTCACTGTGAGATCAAGATGCTGGACTTGATGGGCCATTAGCCTGACCCAGCACAGGTCCGTCTTACATTCTTGTGTTCATGTTTTCACACAACATATAAAACATTGAACGCACTGCCAAAGACCTGGGTAAAGAGATGAGTCCTGACCAATTGTCAAAAAGCATACAGTGATGGTGCAAGACGCACCTCGGAAGGGAGGTCTCTCCACAATCGGAGGGTTGCAGCACTGTTGATCTTAGTACCTAGGCAGGTCAATGTGGGATGAGGCCCTCCTTAAATTGGGCTCAATAGAGAACTGGCAACCAGTGCAGATCTTTCAAGGTTGGTGGAACACGTGTCTGGTCAAAGACACCCACCAGCCTCATTGCTGTATTCTGCACTATTTATTATTATTATTATTATTATTATTATTATTATTATTATTATTATTATTTCCATTTATAGACCGCTTACTAACTAAAAGATCTCAAAGCAGTTTACAATAGAATACGCAAGGTACAATAAAAAAAATATCAAATTAATTAGGGGGTTGGACTTGATGGCCTTATAGGCCCCTTCCAACTCTACTATTTTATGATTCTATGAGTTTACAAAGCAAAATACATAAGCAGTATCTATATACATAAACATAGAAACGTATATAATAGCTGAAGCTTCTGAACTGTCTTCAAGTGCAGCATTGCAATATCCAGCATTCACATTTTAAGAGAAGCTGCTCTCTCTCCCCCGCCCCTCGCCCACTCCATCTGAAACAGCGAGTGTAACCCGAGGGGCTTCATTTACAATGAACTCAGCTTAAGGCAACTGTTAATTTTTTAACACTCTTGGATAAGACTGAATCCAAAATGTAGCTTCAAATTTGACTGCTTCCTGGCATACTGTAACTCTCCTATCCCCCCCTCCCATCCCAATACATGCATGATACAATATTCACAAAACTGACAGAATTATTGAAAGCCCCATTCATTTCAATAAAGAGTGCAAACGCAGCTGGGTGGAAGAGTTGGTAAGGGAGCAAAATGAACTCCAACTCCTTTTGGAAGTAGCCTCGCTGTTTGCATGAACTCTGCCAAAAACATCCAAATGGCGCACTCAGGGCCCCCTCAGTTCTGTGACAAGTCTAAATTATGCACATTAAAGAGATTTGCGTATATGTATTTAGATCGCATTAATCTGCTTCTGGTCCAGGGTGAGGGGCGTTTTAAATTACTGGTTTCCTTGCATATCACCCCACACATACTTTCTTTCATCAGCCTTGCAACAGTAAACTCAGAAAGCAAGTGCCAACAGAGATGGAGGCAAAGAAGGACCACTAAGAAAAAAGGGAGGTATCAGCATGCTTTGAGGATCTCCAAGGTTTGCAGAAGTATAATAAACCATAAAAAATAACCCTAAGGGAGCAATTTCCCTCCCCTCCCAAAAACCCAGTCCAATGAGAAGTTAGCATGCTCAGCATCTAGAGAATGTTGAACGTTGTGAGGTGAGGGGGCAGGAAGAGAGAAAAGATAATAACCAGGAGGAATGGAACAGAGTATCCCGGAGGACGGCATGGGTGGAGGGACCAATGGTGCACTGCAACACTGTATTGCAGTTCCCACTTGTTTATAGCTAAACGGCAGGGCAGTATACTTTAAATTAAAGCCATAGTAGCCATTTAAAGCCTCAGTATTTATTTGTTTGTTTAAAGGCATTCATAGCCTGTCTTTCACCATGCGGTCCCAGGGCAAGCTACACACAGCTCAATGCAATTAGATTGCACAAAAATTAAATGCAAGGGGTATTCTGATTTCATTTTCCATCTGTCAGAGGCCTGTGCAAAAAGGTGCCTCTTGGCTTGATATCAAAATGCATACAATGATGAGGCTGGACACACCTGAGAGGGGAGGGCATTGTGCAGCTGGAGACCACCACAGGAAAGGTCCTGTCATGCAGCACCGTCTCAAGAACTTCAGAGGGTGGTGGAGCTGCTAGCATGGCCTCCCCTGCAGATCTCAACACTACATCAGAGGAGGCTGTCCTTCAGATATTTGGGAGGCAAGTCCTTCAGTCCCCATCTCTTGGCCTGCCCACAGTGGACAGGCTAGTGTTGCAAGCAGTTGCGTTTTGTTGCAAAAATAAAATCCAACACCACAAATCAAGTCTGACAAAACATGGAAGGAGCACTGCAGAAAATAATGGACTGCTGTGATTTGGCGACGTCAGCATCCAGATGTTCTGCAAAATGTAAGTGAGCAAAGGTTGGCAATTCCGAAGAGGAGGGCTAGCAGGGGAAGGGGGTCAGCTCGATATAAGGTGGCTGCCTTCCTTAAGTCTTCTTTTGAGCCCCATGTAAATAGATTGAATCACGTTCAGTGGTGGTTATCTCAGGATACCTGTTACGAGTTTTTGCATAACCTGCATCGGGTTCTCTCAGGTCCGGACAGGGTGCTCAGCTTCTCCGGCAGCATGACGTAGGTGGTGGAGTTGCGTATCATGGTTTCTTAGCAATCTGCACCGAACCCCAGCAGTGATGGGCACGTCGGCTCCCAGCTATGGTTTTAATCTGCCAGCATCGCTGATCTAGCCATGCTCCTGCGGTGACATTTTTGGAGGGCACAATAGCACGGCATCAATCACAGCTGGGGAACAAACAACAGCCGCTCCACACAAAGGGAAAAGGTCGGGGCAAATGTAGACGTCAGAGGATGCACTCTCCAGCTGCGCGGGGGGGGGATCCTCTTTCCCTCCCCCCTGCAGTTTCATTTGTGCATGGAATTTCTTCCAATTTGTATAGTCTCTCTCAATCTGTTCCCTTTGATGCCTGTTAGCTTTTTCACTATCTGTCTTAAAGAGACAGCAACTGTCAGATTTCGGCGGGGGTCAATTTGTGCCATGCCAGGGCATGTGGGCAATATTTGCACCTTGTTTGTCTCTCACAGGTATCCTCTTTTCACCCTCTTTTGTTAGGCCTGCCTAGGGATGGAAAGATCCGTCAGTTCCAAATCTCTGTTTCCAATTTTTCCAGTCTTAAATTCAGCTCTCCATATTTCTGCAGCAATTTGGATTCTTTTTTTTTTTAATCCTCATGAAAATTCTCCAGCATTTTAGTGTGAATTTCTCCTAATACTCACATTTTTGTCTGCAGTTATGACTGATGTCCTCTTATCGGCTGTGTTTCAGTTCCCATATTGTTTCGGAAAGCGCAAATTTGATAGATTCAGCTTTAAATGTGAAGTGAATCAAATTTCTCCCCTGCTCCTAGCCCTGCCTGAATTGCACACAGGGACCATCTGAGCCAAGGATACTTTTGGTATGATCCAACAGGTGCTCTTGATATTCTTGTGTTCCAGGCAGTTGGGCTGGATTCAGGCAGGGCTGGAAAATCCCAGAACAAGATTGATCTGTGCCAGGCTGACAAAGCTGAGGATCTAGATCAGATATAGCAGCTGAATACCATATGGATACCAGCTGGGTCTTTGTGTCATAGAATCATAGAATAGTAGAGTTGGAAGGGGCCTGTAAGGCCATCAAGTCCAACCCCCTGCTCAATGCAGGAATCCAAATCAAAGCATTCCATGGCTGTCCAGCTGTCTCTTGAAGGCCTCCAGTGTCAGAGAGCCCACTACCTCTCTATGTAATTGATTCCATCGTCATATGTCTCTAACCGTTAGGAAGTTTTCTCCATGTTCAGTCGAAATCTGGCTTCCTGAAACTTGAGCCCATTATTCCGTGTCCTGCACTCTGGGATGATAGAGAAGAGATCCCGGCCCTCCTCTGTGTGACAATCTTTCATGTACTTGAAGAGTGCTGTCATGTCTCCCCTCAGTCTTCTCCAGGCTAAACATGCCCAGTTCTTTCAGTCTCTCCTCTCCTGGGACAAGGATTCAGTGCTGGAATGGGTGGAGTCCTAATTAGTTTAATCTTATTTTAATGTAGACTTTGTATGTTTTTAATTATATGTATTTTTTATCTGGAAGCCTCCATGAGTTCCAGTTTTAGAAAAATGGCGGGGTATAAATAAAGATAATAATAATAATAATAATAATAATAATAATAATAATTTGTTATTACAGGAGCTCATATTAAGGGTCAGGGAATGCCTGGGTACTGATGAAAGTACCCCATAGTTTGTGCTTGCCTGCTCTCCAGTTCATAGAATCACAGAATTGTAGAATAGTAGAGTTGGAAGAGGCCTCTAAGGCCATCGAGTCCAACCCCCTGCTCAATGCAGGAATCCAAATCAAAGCATTCCCGACAAATGGCTCTCCACCTGTCTCTTGAATGCCCCCAGTGTCGGAGAGCCCACTGCCTCTCTAGGTCATTGGTTCCATTGTTGTATGGCTCTAACAGTTAGGAAGTTTTTCCTGCTGTCCAGTTGAAATCTGGCTTCCTGCAACTTGAGCCCATTATTCCATGTCCTGCACTCTGGGACGATCGAGAAGAGATCCTGGCCCTCCTCTGTGTGGCAACCTTTCAAACACTTCCTAGAATCATAGAATAGTAGAGTTGGAAGGGGCCTATAAGGCCATCAAGTCCAGCCCCCTGCTCAATGCAGGAATCCAAATCAAACCTTTCCCGACAGATGGCTGTCCAGCTGCCTCTTGAAGGCCTCCAGTGTCAGAGAGCCCACTACCTCTCTAGGTCATTGGTTCCATTGTCATATGGCTCTAACAGGAAGTTTTTCCTGATGTCCAGTCGAAATCTGGCTTCCATTATTATTATTTATTTATTATTATTATTTATTGCATTTACATACCGCCCCATGGCCGAAGCTCTCTGGGCAGTTTACAACAATTAAAATCATTAAAAACAAATATACAAATTTAAAAAAACACATTTTTAAAAAGCAATTTAAAAAACACATGCTAAAATGCCTGGAAGAAGAGGGAAGTCTTGACCTATTATTGTCAATGTCATGTAAGTGAGGCAATGGAACCTACTTCAGGTTTTAGTCTGAAATTTCAAGGAGCTGTCCAAACTACTAAAGCAAAACTAAACCCCGGAGTGGATTCTACTGCCCCACTGACATAGAGCCCCCAGCCGCCACTGCTTCCATGAGTTTCTGCAATCCTTTCAAAAAGCTGCTTTGATAGGGATCTGCATCTCTACAAGAATTTTGAAGCAGGGAAGCTCCTTTCTGTGAGATACAAAGCAGCATCTTCCAGTTCCTCGCCAGCTAAACAGTGACTCCTAGTGCAGAGATAATTAGGCATCAGCAAAGAGGGCGGCAGAAAAGTCAGCCGGAAAACCGACAAGGCAGGGGAGAGGGGCAGGGAGGTGAGTGGTTGATGTTAGGGATGGGCCTTTCTCATTTTTCCAGTCTTAAATTCAGTTTTTCACAATTCCACATCAGTTTGTAAATTTTTAAAAATCCCTCATGAAGATTCATCAGCACAGTAGTGCAAATTTCTCCTAATATACATAAGTGTGTATGCAATTTTCCCTAATATGCACAGTTTTGCAAAGCAACTTTCCCTAGTATGATGCATTTTTGTATGTTACTTTCAGTAATATATATGCATTTTTATGCACACTTTACCCCAGTCCATGCATTTTGGTCCATGTTACTTGGCTGGAGAACTGCATGGCAAGACGTGCAAATTTCAAAGGATGGCTTTGTTTTGCTTCTCAGATTGTTTGCTTCTCAGAAACTGTGAATTAGATCGATTTTGCCTTTAAATGTGAACTAAATCAAATTTCTCCCCCATCCTTTGTTGATATATGTGGTCATAAATGCAGAGCTGAGAGCCAGTGTGGCGTAATGGTTAGAGTGTGGGGAGAGTGTGGCATAGTGGTTAGAGTGTGTATAACCTGTGAGACCAGGGTTCAAATCCCCACAGAGCCATGAAGCTCACCGGGTGACCTTGGGCCAGTCACTGCCTCTCCGCCTCAGAGGAAGGCAATGGTAAACCACCTCTGAATACTGCTTACCACGAAACCCCTATTCATAGGGTTGCCATAAGTCGGAATCGACTTGGAGGCAGTACATAATAAAATGCAGAGCTGCAAGTGAACTATGCTAGCCTTACTTTGATGAACTCGTACAGAAGATCAGGCCCTGCAGCTTAAGATAAACTGTGTAAGACGTTGGCCGTGCCTGAATTTGCAACGAAATCAACATTTTGAGTTTGCAAGCATTGTTGGTCTGGCGTTTTGCACACCTGGTCTTCAGAGAATGCCCCCCAAACCAGAATAGCAATGGTGGTGGTAATATGGCTGTGTAAACGCACACAGGGTTGGGTTCTGCAGCTGCAAACAACATATTTGGGGGGCAATAATAGTGGGGGGGCAGGAAACTGGTCTGGGCATCCAGATATGGATCAGGGACCTGCAGCTGCTTTTTTTCTGCAGAAAAAAACATCCAGCTTAAAACCAAATGCAGCAGTTTGCCCTGAGAGTGCCTGCAGTGATCCTGAAATGAGAGTACTTCAGTGAGTTCAGTGGGCTTACTTCTGACAAAACATTGTCTCCTTAAAACAGGGGTGGGGAATCTGGCCTGGGAGCCAAATGTCGCCCTCCAGCATCTCCTTCTGGCCCTCACGACTCTGCCTAAGCCCCTCCCCAGGCCACGCCCCTCACTGGCCCTGATCCACCCCCTCCTCAAGTGTGTTTGCCTGGCTAGAATATGTCTTTGACCCGTGATCATGCCTCTCGCTTGCCCGGGTGGAGGGATGTGTGTTTGAATCTGTGTAAACCATTTATTTCTTCATGGCCGGAATGTGGCCACACGGAGGCAAGAGTCACATGTCTTGCCCCGCCCACTTTTGCTTTTGGCCACGCCCACTGCTGGCATCCAGCCTCCAGCAGGTTGCCCATGAAGAAATCATCATCATTTATTTGTATGCTGCCTTTCCATAGCTAAACCATGGTCAAGGAGGCTTACCACATCAGAGAACTGCATAATTCATTCGAACAGTTACCAAAAATAAAGCAAAATATAAATAGTCAAACAATACTAATACAACAAATTAAGCAAAACAGCTCAGTAAATATACAATAAAATTAAGCAATCCCCACCAGCAGTGCAGTGGCAAATTCAGGAGTCCAGGGTCCCTTAATAATAGTCATGGCACACCCCCTCCTAAGATTATAGAATAATCTGGCCAGGCTTGAATACTGCTTTTTGCTTCTCAGTTAGTCACCATCTGACTGCCCTTTCTCACTGTCAGAGATATTACTGAAGAGTCTTCTTAGTGGCTGACTCATCTCCTTCCACTCTGATTGGCTCCAATCAGCAGGAAATGACAAGGAAGCAAGTTAGAAGACTCTTCTCAGTGGCTAACACACTTCTCTTTCATGCTGATTGGTTCATAGGAAACTGGAGACGTAGGGAACCTGGCGGGATCTGGCTCCCAAAAAACTAAGACACCCTGAGACCCTGAACAACTACACCTCTAATCCTTGCATACTTCATAATAATGTCCAGCAATGAAAATGCAAAGCCCTAGTCCCAACAACTGCACAAATGCACTTATAAAATTAAATCTTGGCCCCAAAAAGTACTCCTAAAAGACATCCCATCCCAATAGCCTATGGACATCCTGAGCAGCAGGTCTTTCAGGGCTAATAGCAAGATGGTGTCTCACCCCTTCAGCAGTTGCTGCTTTGGGGGCTGGAGGGAGTCAGGCCCCACCCTCCCAGGCCAGGGTGAAGTTAGCCAACAATGCATGAAGCAGCTCTTGCAGGACTCACACAGGTAATGTGGCCCAACCTTGCTTTAAGATAAGCACAGAAAAACACACACACACAAACACAAAATCCAAGAAGCGATAGATCTGCTACATCTCTTACTTCACATTTAAGTGTTGTTGCATTCTGGGCTGCCATCGCAGTTTTGTCTGGGACTTTGGGGGCCCACCTTTCTGCCGCTGTTCATCGCTGCGAGATGCTAATCAAGACAGACAGCTTTATGGACTTGCAGACCTTTAAACTATCATTGGTAAAAGATCCAGAAGAATCCTGTGTGCAGCAGGAGCATCAGTCATGTTCACTGTGGCTCAAATGCCACGGCCAGTGAAAGGCTAACATCCAAGATGCTGATTTGGGGGCAGGTGTGAGTGTGTGTTTGTGCAAAGAGAAATAAAACCAAACTGAACAGTAATTTTCTGTCTCTTTCTTTTAGTTCCTGCAGGCTCTCTGTGCTTATAAAAGAGGGGGGAAATGGATAGGGGAAACAGAGAAGAAATCAGTACTATAAAATGAAAAGCAAGAAATATCTTCCACGAGCTAGATGTGGGTTCATATGAATTGGGATTCATAATTCAAAACTAAACTTCAGTCGTCATGTCCGGAATCAAATGTTTCCAGTGTGGGCAATGTGAACGTAGCTGCCAGCAAAAGGAAAGTCAATAATTCTTCATGCGTAAGAAAGATGGTAAACCTATTTTAGGATTACGTTTGGGGCTTTTAGAAGACATTGTTTTCTGTTCCATCCTGTGTTCATCTCATGCAGAGCCATTTCTGTTCCTCTGCAGTTCATCTTCTGTCCACTTTGTGAAACAATTAGTTACATAGAATATGTTGTCATTGCATTATTCCTTCATTGATTAATGAACTACTTTGAGTGGGATGAGCCAAAAAAGGTCCTTTATACAACTTACAAAATTCACTGCCATAAGACGTGGTGATGAGTTGCTCGCTAGCATGGACGGGTACCTAGACTTGGGCGACTTCATGGAGGAGAATTTGTCTGTCAAGGGTCAACCCATCTTAGCTTTTCCACAATCAGCTGGAAGCAGAATTATAACAGAGGTTCCACATGGCAAAGGTCTTTCGGTGGTGTTTAGGCTGCGATGGACAAAATATGGCAAAAAATTCCAGAGAACAGGATTAGTGTGGAAGGACAGGACACACACACAGACCAGGGCTCTCTCTGTTTCTCATTTTTTAATCTTAAATTCGGTTCTCCGTATTTCTGTAGCAATTTGCATTTCTTAAAAAAAATCCTCATGAAAATTCGTCAGCATTTTAGTGAGGATTTCTCCTAATAAACTCATTTTATGTGTTTATATGTGTTTAAACTATGCAGTTTTGACTAATGTTCACATTTTTGCATTCTCCTAATACAATGCATTGTTGTACGTTATTTTCACTACTATATTCATTTTTATCCATACTTTCCCCTAATATATGCATTTTAAAAAGCATTGGTTGGTTGGAGAACTGCAGTACAAAATTCAGATAAGTGTGAATGTTGAAGGATGCTGATATTCAGTTCTCATGTCGTTTCGGAAAGTGCACATTTGATAGATTTGGCTTTAAATGCTAATTTCTCCCCCATCCCTCCTAATACAGAGTCACAGACATGGTTTAACCGGACATGGAGCCAGGCAGATCTTTGGACTGGCAGGGCTGTTCTCCTGTCCTTAAGTCTTTGCTCTCCTCTCTCTCCCAGGATGCCTTGCTCAGCTTGGGCTCTGTCATTGATGCCTCCAGCCTCCGGGAAGTCATCAAAGATGCCATTGCTTCGGTGCTCCCCAAAGTGGTAAGTGAAACAGCTGCATTTTCATTAGACAGAGATGGTCTGGGGACAGGCTGTGTAATCTCCCAGCTGAATCTGTGCATAGAGGGCACCCTTTGGCAGAAATGGCGTGTTCATACATAGGTCCCCAAGACAAGGATGCTCAGCTTTGGAGAATCTTTGGAGGCTGGTTTACACAACTTTGGGGAATCTACACCCGTGGAGTTTGGTTTGCTTGCCTTCACCTTGGCTTTCTCGGTTAGAACCTGGGAAGTTGCCTTCTACTGAGTCACATTTTGGTCCTCCTAAGTTGTGTAGTGGTTAGAGTGTTGGACTACGACCTGAGAGACCAGGGTTTGAATCCCCACACTGGATGACCTTGGGCCAGTCACTACCTCTCAGCCTCAGAGGAAGGCAATAGTAAACCCCCTCTGAATACCGCTTACCATGAAAACCCTATTCATGGGGTCGCCATAAGTCAGAATTGACTTGAAGGCAGTCCATTTCCATTTTTATGTTCAGTACTGGCTGTTGTGAAGGGTAGCAGCTTTCCTGAGGCCAGAGGACTTTGCAGATCCTTTCAGAAGGAGTTGTGGAGAATTGAAACCCAGACCTTCTAAACACATAGAACAATTCCTTGGCCGCTAACTGACAGCTCCTCCCCTGTTCCTGTTCCCCTTCCCCAATATCCATCTAATTGGCAAGTAAGAGAGCAATTCCTAATTATGGGGAGTCAGCATAGTTTATGCCATTTTAAATTAAGCTGGCTTAAAGCATGCCAAATCCAAACCCCATTTGGGAGCAAGGCTACTGCTAGCTGAGCTGGCCCAAGCCTGGCATAGAAGCCTTTAAAACAGAGCTGGACTTACCCTCATAGAATCATGGAATGGTAGAGTTGGAAGGGGCCTGTAAGGCCATCGAGTCCAACCCCCTGCTCAATGCAGGAATCCAAATCAAAGCATTCCCGACAGATGGCTGTCCAGCTGCCTCTTGAAGGCCTCCATCACCCTTTTTGTCAGTGTAAATTCTGCAAGGTTTCCAGGTTATTTGACTGAGATGAACGGGGTTAGCATCCAGCATAAGCCCTCCGCCCCCACCTGGTCCTCTCCCCAGTTATACCCCTCATTGGAGACTTACGCTAGCCTTGGCTGAGCCAAGATGAGGGACCCATGTCGCCTAGCCCCAGCAGAGCTGGGGTTCAGCTGGCTGATCCAGAGATCCACCAGATCCTAACTCACTCATCCCGGCAGATCTTGTGTTTGGATTGCTCCCTAAAATGTACGCAGATTGATTGGTGGGGTCAGTTTTTATTCAGCAGGGCTGTTGGTTAAGCTGTTTTGGGAGACTGTTTTGATACTGGTGTGTTGCCATAGCAGGCAATGGAAGAGGAAGTTTAAGAGATGGATATTTTCCCCCTTCAGACAATAAGTGGTAGCTTTTGTGTATTAAATTTTAAATAATACCTCACACATCCTTCAGTATCTAAAAAAGGGGGGGCACTTCTGTTGACATTTTGGGAACATGCATATTAAAAGTGAGATGATTAATGTACTAATATTCCTTGACTGATTGACAGCTTGGCTCTTAGCCCATGCTGAAAGTAAATCTAAGTCGTGTCTTTTAATATTTGCATTTGTAAAGTCCCAAGATGTTTCTCATGGCCAGGCTATGAGGCTGAATGGTCAAAAAAACTCTCATGCTGTTCTTTGTCACTTCTGAGCGTGGCATCTCCTGGGAGATCTGAGTGCGTGACCTTAGAGTGGACTTCTCGAGCAGCTCAGATCCAACAAAGTGCAGGTAATCTGCAAAGCCAGCCAGGCTCAGCTTTGATCCAGGAGCTCCTCGGGCGTCGCAGAGGTGCAGGTGCTGAGGTGCACATTGGCAAACAAATTGGTTGGTGACAGGAATGTGCAATGCGATGAGCCCCACCCATTCCCACCAGTCAAATCCTGGACATGCCAGCTTGCCATGGCTGTGAGACCAACCTGTGCCTAGAGGTGATGATGTCAGCTGGCCCTCAGAAACTGTTTCTAAACTGTGGTCTTGGAGAGGATTTGGATCAGTTTGTCAGAGACTGCAGTGACTGAGATGAGGCTCACAATGACTCCCTCTGAGTCATGCAAGAAGACATGAGTGATGGGGAGAAAGGTCTCCTGCCAGTGAGGCGGCCACCTCACATTCAGGGGTGTTTTGCCTTCTCCCCTCCCCTCCCAGTCAGTATCACCCCCTGAGTTTTGGTGTAACAACCACACTTGGCCATGTACAACCAGCGTTGTCTTAGCACTACACTGTCAAGTGTGGGATTTGTTCTGTGGCCAGCTCACCCGAGAAAAAGCTACTGGGTGATACTTCAGGCCCTTTCCCTCTCTCACTTCCTCTCTTTGATCGCTCCCAAAGCAGAAGGCGTAATCGGCAAACACTTCTCAGCAGAGAAAGAAAGAAAACCTGTTTCCATGGATTCAGAAAGATTCATGGCCCTCTCTCAGGGCTTGGAAAAGTTATATTTTTGAACTACAACTCCGATCAGCCCACTCCAGTGGCCATGCTGACTGGGGCTGATGGGAGCTGTAGTTCAAAAAAGTAACTTTTCCAAGCTCTGCCCTCTCTATCCGCAATGTTTAGGGTTGGCAGCACCTTTTTAAAAAAGCCACCTCATGTATTCTGGCAACAACTCTGGGTGGTGGGTCACTATTATACCCATTTTACAGGTGGGCAGCTAGAAATAAGACCATAAAGGAGCCTGCTGGATGAGGCCAGTGGCCCATCTAGTCCAGCCTCCGGTTCTCACAGTGGCCAACCAGATGCAGATGGGAAGCCCACAAGCAGGACCTGAGCGCAAGAGCAATCTCCCCTCCTGCAGTTTCCAGCTACTGGTATTCAGAAGCATTATGCCTCTGACGGTGGAAAGAGAACATAGCCGTCATCGCTAGTAGCCATTGATAGCTGAATTACAAAACTGGGCAAAGTGGTATACTAGTTTTGAGTTATTGGAATGACTAATATAATTTTAATGTAAATTTAATAGATAATGCCATTGAACATAATTTCAAACAACCAAATATATTTATTTATTTATTTATTTTATTCAGCTTATATCCCGCCCGACTAGCAAACAGCTCTCTGGGCGGCAAACATAGAAACATATACTATAATAAAATTACAAGATCAATATAACAAATATAAAAGTACATCATCTAAAATACCAATTACAACATTTACATAAATAACTTAGATTATACAATTAAATATTATCAATACATATACAAACATGTATAGCTATGGAGGGCTTGCATAACAAAAACAGTTTCTCAGTATTTATCTTATTATTAGTAATTAAATAATTAATAATAATTATTATTATTATTAGATTTATTAGATTTCTATCCCACCCTTCCTCCCAGTAAGAGCCCAGGGCGGCAAACAAAAGCACTAAAAACACTCTAAAACATCATAAAAACCTTTTAAAAAATATATTAAAATGAAACATCCTTAAAAACATATGAAAACAAAACACCTTTAAAAGCATCTTTAAAAAAAAAGTTTTAAAAACATATTTTTTTAAAAAAAATTTTTTTAAACATATTTTTTAAAAAAGCTTTAAAAACATATTTAAATGCAATTCCAACACAGACGCAGACTGGGATAAGGTCTCTACTTACAAGGCTCGTTGCAAGAGGAAGGTCTTCAGTAGGTGTCAAAAAGATAACAGATATGGTGCCTGTTTAATATTTAAGGGAAGGGAATTCCAAAGGGCCAGTGCCAGAACACTAAAGGTCCACTTCCCATGTTGTGCAGAATGGACCTCCTGATAAGATGGTATCTGCGGGAGGCTCTCACCTGCAGAGCGCAGTGATCGACGGGGTATATAAGGGGTAAGATGGTATTTCATCAGAGCTTGGAAAAGTTACTTTTTTGAACTACAACTCCCATCAGCCCCAGCCAGCATGGCCACTGGATTGGGCTGATGGGAGCTGTAGTTCAAAAAAGTAACTTTTCCAAGCTCTGTATTTCATACAGGGCTTTGTACACCAAAACCAGAACCCTGAACCCAGTAGCTAATAGGTAGCCATGGGTACTATCTTTTGTATCTGAACGTTCCAACTTCCCAAGGAGTCCTGTTGTGAGGATTTTGCAGAAGAACAATACACATTTATCAAGACTGTCTGATCTTTGACTAAGTCTCTAACCAAACTCGTTTCGACCTTTATCAGGTCTTCTTCCATGGACAATATGAATAATTATTGGCTTTATATTACTTAGCCCCTTTTAGGTTTTGATTGTAGTGAATATGACCTATAATATAATATACTGTATAAGTATGTATCCTACTCAGTCTGTTGGTTTAGAACTGGACAAGAGATGTTTTAAATCCTTTGTAATATGAGCCTCTCAGGTTAAGTCAAGT
This sequence comes from Rhineura floridana, assembly GCF_030035675.1. Classification (NCBI taxonomy): domain Eukaryota; kingdom Metazoa; phylum Chordata; class Lepidosauria; order Squamata; family Rhineuridae; genus Rhineura; species Rhineura floridana. The sequence goes on along the minus strand of NC_084484.1, from coordinate 185,380,624 downwards.
TTCATATATATCAGCCAGCTTTCTTCTTGGACTTCCTTCAGTAGGACTCCTTTGTGAAAATTATATTAATCATTCCAGTAACTCAAACTGGTATACCATTTGGCCCAATTTTGTAATTTAGCTTTCATTAAGGTTGGATTCTCATCCTTTGAAGTTGCAGTAGCCACTGATAGCCTCCTCCTTCCTGAATGTCTCTTAATCTTCTCTTAAAGCCATCCAAGCTGGCGGCCATTACTGCGTCTTGTGGGAGCAAATTCCATAGTTTAACTATGCGCTGAGTAAAGAAGTACTTCCTTTTGTCTGTCCTGAATCTTCCAACATTCAGCTGCTTTGAATGTCCACGAGTTCTAGTATTATGAGAGAGGGAGAAGAACTTTTCTCTATCCACTTTCTCAATCCCATGCATAATTTTATACACTTCTATCATGTCTCCTCTGACGCACCTTTTCTCCAAACTAAAAAAAACCCAAATGCTGAGTTTGTTTCTGAGTAAGGATTTCAACCCAACCTCCCAGGCTCAACACTCTCTGATAGGAAATTGTGTGGAACAAAAGCAAGGCATGAGGTGGGTGCAACAGTCCATGCAAGGGCTTCTGTGCATAATCTCAGTTCTCCATGGACACACACTGACACGCACACATACACACATTCATTGCGGCTCGGCTCTGTGAATGCAGTTGGCACTGTGCTTGGACACGAAGGACAAAATAACCTAATCCTAAGACTACTGATGTGTTTTTGTTTGTTTGTTATGTGCCTTCAAGTTGACTATGACTTATGGCGACCCTGTGAATCAGTGACCTCCAAGAGCATCTGTCGTGAACCACCCTGTTCAGATCTTGTAAGGTCAGGTCTGTGGCTTCCTTTATGGAATCAATTCATCTCTTGCTTGGCCTTCCTCTTTTTCTTCTCCCTTCTGTGTTTCCCAGCATTATCGTCTTTTCTAGTGAATCATGTCCCCAGGCCACCAAAAGCCAGTGTGGATTTTAAAAGTGTCACCACACTTCTGGAAGACACGTAAGCAACCCTACACGTGCAGGTCCTTTCACTCCTGTGCAGACATTTGACTGGGCATGTGAGCAGGAACGGCCATAGCTTAGTGGCACAGCACCTCTTTGCATGCAGAAGGTCTCAGATTCAGTCTTCACCATCTCCAGGTCGGGCTGAGAAAGACCCTTCTCGGAAACTCTGGAGAGCTGCTGCCAGTCAGTGCAGACAATACTGGGTTGGATGAACCATTGGTCTGACATAGTACAAGGCACCTTCCGATGGAAATACAAATGTCTGTGTGGGAAGGGGCTTGGGGTTGCACCCATTGACCCTCCCTTCACTCTACACCTGTTCAAGTTCATATTGGCACAGGGGCCTTTTGTGCATACACTTGAATATATATAGTCTGCTTATGCTCAGCCCATACCTGCAGAAAGAATGGGTGTATGCACCTAAGACTCCTGAACAAATGGGATGTTGAAGGTGTGGAGGTTGATCACAGGCCAGAAATTCTATTTAGTTCACATTTAAAGGGGAAGCTACCAAATCCACACTTTCGAAAACCATGTGGCACTTGAAAATACAGCCATCCTTCAAGATTTGCACGTACTAGGGTTCAAGGAGGCATCAAGATGAATATTTACTAATAGGCAAAAACCTTGCAGTTCAAGAACATATCTACAGCCCACAGATAATTCTATCAAACTTTAAAAAGCAGGGAAATTGGGCAGCTATAGTGAATGCACCAGGGGAGCAGGAGACCTGACCTCCTCTCTGAGATATTGGACTGCCCTACAAATTGGTCAGAATGCAAACACCATTTGGGTTGGTCTTTCACAGTCCAATCCACTTCCTGTGTAGCTTGGAAGAATTTGGTAACATGTGCCTCCTGACTGAAACCCTGGAGAGCTGCTGCCAGCCAGTGTAGACAACAGTGAGCTAGGTGGACCAACGGTCTGGCTCAGAATAAAGCAGCCTCCTGTTTCCCAGGTTGTCCTCATCTGGAAGTCGGGTGCTGGACTAGACTGGGTCTGATCCAGCCAGGCAATCTGTAGGTAAATAGTCCCAGGCTGTGGTCTGAAGGCACATGAGGCCAGCTCCCTGCTGAAGCTAAGCAGGGTCAGGTCTGGTCAGTGCCTGGATGGGAGACCGCCTGGGAACCATACGTAAGCCGCCTTGGGTGCCCATCTAGTCCAGCATTCTGTTCTCACAGTGGCAAACCAGATGCTCCAATCGGAAGCGCACAAGCAGGACCTAAGCGCATGAGCACTCTTCCCACGTGTGATTCCCAGCATCTGGCATTCAGACACATCCCACCTCCAACACTGAAGGCACACAGGCTGTCAATGGCTACAACCATCGTGGCATACCCCTTCCGACATTGAAGGCACACAGGCTGTCAGTGCCTATGCCACGGATAGCCTTGTCAATGATAGCCTCCTTGAATCTGTCTAAACCAAAGTGTATCTATTGTCACTTCTGCAATGTGGCTGAGACACTCATCTAGCAACTGCTGAACATAGACCAGGCAGCCAAGACGGCTCTGTTTCTATTGGAGCTAGAGTCTACAAGCCACAGTCAAGCCAGTAGGTTTGGGTGATAATAATCACTATTGACTCAATGAATTAGAATTCTTATCTATTATCCTGAGCAACTTCTGGGCAGAAAAGTTGAGCTATGATGAATACAAAGGAATATATGAAATACACGATATCCTCTGATAGCATAGAACATGGGAGCAGGCATAACTCAGCGGGAGACCACCCACTTTGCATTTGGAAGGTCCAACATCCCCAGCTGAGAATCTCAAGCAGGAGGATCTTCCACCTGAGATTTTGGAGAGCTGCTGTCAGCAGAGTAGACAGTACGGAGCTTCATAGGCCAATAGCTTGACCTGATATAAGGCTGCTTCCTATGGCCATATTCTCTTCTGTAGACCAGACAAACACAAAAGCAAAAGTCAGCTTGGAAGCTTCTGGAAGAGTTGGTGTGTGTGTGTGTGTGTGTGCTCTCGTACCACTTCAAATCCCTCTCTGCCTGTTGGGCACGTTGCTTTGATGTGCTGTTAGCCATTTCAGAGTATGAAATCATTCTTCCTGACATTTGCTAATCGCCCTCGCGCTCCCTCCCTCTCTCTTGATAGCACAGCGACCAACAATGCCAAATCCCCACTGCTTTTCAGAGCTATTGTGTTCCTAATCTCACAGCATTACAGCATTAATGCGGTGAGATAATAATACCTTGCGCATGCTCCCCTCCCCCTCAAAGAGTCTATTACTGCTTAATCTCCGCAATGTGCCTCTCCAGAAGCCAGCACAGGTAACTGGGACTGTTACTACGTGGGTATGTCTCCTCTGAGCCACAGGTTGGTTTCCTCAGTCTTCACCCTCTGTGGACATGGAAGGCAGCCCAAACTGTTGAGTGAGTCCCGCCATAGCTACAGGTGAGAGAGTCAGCTAATGTGGCAAGGGTGCTTCAGGCATCCAAGTGGCAAGCAGTGGCACCAAACAGGTTGTGAAGAGCATGAGAAATGTCTCAGTGGATCGGTGAAAGATGTGATTCCAACAGTGGGCCAGGAAGATGCCACCCAGAAATTCACAAGTAGGGAATGCAGGGAACAGTCCTGCCCTGCTCTTTGCCCTTCCCCTTGCACCAGGTATTCAGAGATAGATTGCTTCTGAACCTGGGGGTTCCATTTAGCTGTCATGGCTAATAGCTATTGATAGACCTCAGCTTGCCTCCCTGAATTTATCTAAACCTGTTTTTAAATAAAACCTTCTAAGCTAGTGTCCATCATTGTGTATTGGAGTAATAAAGTGCCTCTAGCATGGAAACTACCTGGAGCTCCTTTCATGGAACTCGATTTGGTCCAAGACTGGTCTTCATAGAATCATAGAATTGTACAGTTGGCAGGGACCTATAAGGCCATCGAATTGAGCCCTCTGCTCAATGCAGGAATCCAACCTAAAGCATACCCGATAGGTGGCGGTCCAGCTGTCTCTTGAAAGCCTCCAGTGTTGGAGAGCCCACCACTTCCCTAGGTCATTGATTCCATTTTTGTACCATCCTAACAGTTAGGAAGTTTTTCCTGATGTCCAGTCGAAATCTGGCTTCCTGCAACTTGAGCCCATTATTCCGTGTCCTACACTCTGGGACGATCGAGAAGAGATCCCGGCCCTCCTCTATGTGACAACCTTTCAAATACTTGAAGAATGCTATCATATCTCCCCTCAGTCTTCTATTCTCCAGGCTAAACATGCCCAGTTCTTTCAGTCTCTCCTCATAGGGCTTTGTTTCCAGCCCCCTGATCATCCTTGTTGCCCCCCTCTGAACCTGTTCCAGTTTGTCTGCATCCTTTATTTATTTATTTAAAATATTTCTATCCCACCCTTCTACCCTACAGTAGGGCAATCAGGGCAGCTCACAATGACATCGTACACAGGAAATAACACAAAAAACATTAAAATAGATAAAAATACATAAAATACAGAACACTTCAAAGGGAGTAATATTAAAATGGGACTAAAGAGGTAAAACTAAAAAAGGGAGAATAAATAAATTCAGTTTGAGGCTATACACATTCTTAAAGTGTGCTGTCCAGAACTAGGCGCAGTACTCAGGATGAGGCCTAACCAGTGCCAAAGAGGGGAACTAGTACTTCTCGTGTTTTGGAAGCTATACTGTTAATGCAGCCTAAAATAGCATTTGCTTTTTTTGCAGCCACATCGCACTGCTGGCTCATATTCAGCTTGTGATCAACAACAATCCCAAGATCCTTCTCACATGTATTGCTGAGCCAAGTATCCCCCATCTTATAACTGTGAACTTGGTTTCTTTTTCCTAGGTGTAGAACTTTGCACTTATCCCTGTTAAATTTCATTCTGTTGTTTTCAGCCCAATGCTCTAGCCTATCAAAACCAGTCAGTGCCCTACCAAGATTTAGAGTGTGGTAGGCACAGAGAATACTTACTGTGCAGCAAGATTTGCAAGATATTGGAGTTAGCTCAATATCAGAGGCAGTCTTCTGGGAACTGCAGGCAGGGAAAGTACTTATCAGGTCCTGCTTGCAGGATTCCCAGAGGCACCTGAAAATCACAAGCGAGGAGAGTGCTCTTGCCCTCTGGTCCTCCTTGCACGCTTCCCATTCCGCATCTGGTTAGCTGCTGTGACAACAGGATGCTGGACTAGACAGACCTTTAGCCTGATCTAGCAGGGCTCTTATGTGCCTATGTTCTTATGCTTTATACCAAGGTAGACCATTGGTCCATTGTTGTTTGCAGTGACTGGTATTTGTTCTCCAGCCCACTCTTTCTCATAAATGCTGTGGACTGTACCTGGGACCTTTTGCATGCAAAGCATGCACTCTACCATAGAGCTACCTGTACATCCGTTATTTTACCTCCTTTATTTAGTCTCAACAGCAACCCTCTGAGGTTCCTTTGTTATAGTTGGGAAGATGTATATAAAGAGCCTGGAACCTCAATATGAAGAGCGTGGCTGCAACAAATAGGTGTATCACGTGGGAACATTCAGCAGAGAACTGTGTTTGTCTGCAGCTCCCCATGGACAGTCAGTGGCAAAGAGAGGTGTCAGGTTTGATCTCTGGCACGTCCAGGTAGACCCCTGCAGGAAGCCCTGCAGAGAGCCACTGCCAGCCAGTGTGGACAATGCGGAGCATGTTGGGTCAATGACGTGAGGCTGCTCCTGTGTGAGATGCATCAAATAGTCCTCGGAACTGAACATAAAACTGTATCTCTGGGCCTGCTGATAGAAGTGAGACAAGGTGTATGCTGGCCTGATGCTGTTTTGTCTGCTGCTGATCAGCACAATGAGACGGATGAATTCTGTCACACTTTCTGAGCCTCACACACGCCTAAAGCAAATGAGAGGGGGGTTCTTTTCAAAGCTCTGTTTTTACGCAACACAATTATCGCTGAGCGCCCATTAGCAAGGGAGTTTTGTGTGCTAATTAAATTCTTTTCAACAAGCCAAGATCAGAACCACCACGAGTCCTTTGTAGAACAAAGATCCCCACAAATCCCAGCTTGGAGAGAGACTCGTTTGCCGCAAGGGGAGGAAGGCAGAACTGCTCAGCTACTTTATGAAAAAGATAATCGCAGGGGCTGCTCTTGGGCAGGACTACTGTGTTGGCCCCCCAGTACCGGGGCATGAAGTTAGAAGGCACACACACACCCGTTCACTGAAGTCAACTCCCTGTCAAGGCCTCGTGTGGAGGTTAAGGCATGATTAGCTGTTCCTGCAGAATCCAGGCCTGGGAGGCAGGGATGTCGTGGAATTCCATCAGAAACGGAAATGGGAGCAGAAATCCCTGCAATTCACATGTTTGTTAGAGGTCAGGAATGGAAATCGCAGAAGTGAATACAAGCTGTACTAGCTATTGTTTTGGTTTGGTTTTTAGTCTGCAAATGTTATATCAATAAATACATTATCTTCTGCGTTTTTGTACAGTTCTCTTCCATTGAAATACGAAATTAATGACATGATTAATTAGGTCATTAATTCCATAGGTTTTGGCCACAGCAGATAGCGAGACGGATAATGTTGGTTTTAGAGGAAGCCAAACTGTGGCAGAATGGAAGCAGCACTGATTGCAATGAACACAGGATGGGGCAGAAATGGCTGCCTCCTTACCTCCCAACTGGAAGGTGCCCTTCTCTGCGCAGCTGGGATCAGAGGCTGCAGCCAGAAGGTGCGGCATAGAGGACGAGAGTCCGCCCTGTTGGTCAAACAAAGGCACAAATCTAGTTGGCCAACACAGAGGCCTCACACTGCCTTCTAGTCATGCACCTGTATTCCATGCTGTGGCTGAAGAGAGCTCTTTGACTGGCTGAACCTAAGCATCCCCAGGTAGTTCTCTAAGCTAAACCCCAGGCCATAGTTGTTAGAACCAGCCAGCACTTGGAGCCATAATTAGAGAAGACTTCATCATTAGAGAATCACCCACAGCAGTTCTCAGCATGAAGCAGTCTCAGGACATCCAAACTGATACCATGCTTCAAGAAGATATTCCATCCAGGGAAACTGCAGAATTGTGGGGCTATGCACATCAGCTGGACTCAAGCCCTAACTCTGAACCCTACAGCATCCTCTGGAATAGTTCAGAGACTTCAAGATTGCACCCATCACAACCCGACCTCGAAACGCAATAGCGGCTACCTGGCCACACCAGAGACATCTCATGCCAGAGCCCTACTCAGGAGGAAGAAGCTTAACCTTGAGTGCAGAATAGTGGCATGGAGGCAACATACTCTTAAAATTAAGGACCCCTTGGAATGGGCCACCCTGAGCTTAATGGACAAGTACTCTGACCTGGTGTAAGGCAGTTTGGACCAGGCAGACTTAGGGGTCAGGTTCCTGCTAGCCCCGCTGGAGTGCACTGGATTCAAGTTCTGTCTCACCCCACTGGAGTTCACTGGGTGACCCTGTACTTTGCAGGGTTTGTTATGAGGAGAAAACATGATGATATCCCATGAGCTCCTTGAGATACAGGGTGGTATATTAATATGACCAAATGATAATTCCCCCTCCTTTCCTGAGCTCTTTGCAAAGGTATAGTTGAGAGCAGAGAAAGCCATGATAGCTCATTAGCTACCAGGCCAAGTTCAAGTTCTGGTTTTGGTGTACAACGCCCTACGTAGCTTGGGACCAGGATACCTGGAAGACCGTCTTACCCGTTATACACCCAGTCAATCGCTGCACTCTGCAGGTGAGGGCCTCCTGCAGATACCATCTCATCAGGAGGTTCATTCTGCACAACAGAGGAATTGGGCCTTTAGTGTGGCGGTGGAATTCCCTCCCCTTAAATATTAGACAGGCGCCATCTCTGTTATATTTTAGGCGCCTTTTGAAGACTTTCCTCTTTCAACAAGCCTTTTAAGTGGAGACCTCATCCCAGTCTGCGTCTGTGTTGGAATTGCTTTTTAAGATGTTTTTAAAGCTTTTTTAAAAAGATGTTTTGTTTTAATATATTTTAAAGTCTGCTTTTAAGATGATTTAGTGTGTCTTTAGTACTTTTGTTTGTCGCCCTGGGCTCCTTCTGGGAGGAAGGGCAGGGTATAGATTGAATAAATAAATGAAAAATAGTAATAAATTAAACAATGTGAGAGACAGACACAAACTGTTATTTGGTTGTTTGATACTTGATTGTTTGAGAGAAGCTTTGTATCCCAGCTAGAGAGAGAGAGAGAGAGAGAGAGAGAGAGAGAGAGAGAGAGAATTTGTCATGCTGTCACGTCTGCTCAAAGAGGGTTTGGAAACAATGTAAACATGTGCCAAACGTCTTTAATGCACCACGGTCAACAATCTCTCTTTCATACCATCTCAGGGGTGTGTGTAGTTTTTTTTAAAAAACAAAACAAAACCCTGCAGCTAACATTTAGTAAGTTCATCGCTCCCATCAGTTAATTCAACCTTGCAGCTCAGAATAATGGATAGCCCATGGGCTCAAGTTCCATGAGACGATATTTTGATTGTTTCTAGTCTTGTGGTTCTACCTCCATCGCACCTGCCTCACCCAAGATTTGAGCAACGAGGTCTGTAACACTGACATGAACCAGTGATCTTCTTCCCATCCTTCAGTCTGGCAGCTGCGCTCAGTGACTACAACTCATTGAGCATCGGTTTACCAGAAACCAATATGAGAAGCACTCAGCGCAGGTACCAATCACCTGTGCAGACTGGCCTGCTTACTAGACAGCTGTTCCTCCACACCATGGCTGAGTACACATCTGCCGCTTCAAAGAAACTCAGTGCTGAAATGAAAATGTGCATGGTATTGCCAAGAGGGCTGCTGCACATCACATAGTATCAAAGGGTGGGCTCACACTTGTCACATGATGGCTGTGGCAGGTCATCATGTGACGACTGCTGGATCCAAGGGTGATATTTTAAGTGTCAATGGGCCATTGCAGATTGAACGCTCATCACTGCCTGCACGCTGTTGCTTTCCTGGAACCCTCCCTCACTGCCTGATAACATGAGTCTTTATGCCAAGTGAGGAGGGAAACCATTTTACCTCAGGCACTTCAAGAAGGATGCAGACAAACTGGAACAGGTTCAGAGGAGGGCAACAAGGATGATCAGGGGACTGGATACAAAGCCCTATGAGTAGAGACTGGAAGAACTGGGCCTGTTTAGCCTGGAGAAGAGAAGACTGAGGGGAGATAGGATAGCACTCTTCAAGGACATGAAAGGTTGTCACATAGAGGAGGGCCAGGATCTCTTCTCGGTCATCCCAAAGTGCAGGACACGGAATAATGGGCTCAAGTTGCAGGAAGCCAGATTTCGACTGGACATCAGGAAAACCTCCTAACTGTTAGAGCCATGCGACAATGGAACCAATGACCTAGAGAGGTAGTGGGCTGTCTGACACTGGAGGCCTTCAAGAGGCAGCTGGACAGCCATCTGTCGGGAATGCTTTGATTTGGATTCCTGTATTGAGCAGGGGGTTGGACTTGATGGCCTTAAAGGCCCCTTCCAACTCTACTATTCTATGATTCTATGAAATCTGCTTGCTGTATCCAGCATTTTTGAAGAACTGGCTGCCTCCTATATTTCTGTAGCTATTTTACTGTACTGAAAAGTGTTTTTCATGTCTGATCCTGGTTCATATGCCTTGACAACTTATTTTATAATGTATTTTAAATTATAACATGCATGTTATCAAAATGAATTCTTTGTTTGGATTGTTATATTGTGGTTGAGTGGACATTGGATTGCTGTGCATTCTTGATTGATATGCATTCTTGCCTATTGTGTTATGAGCCTCTTTGAGTGCATTTATGCAGAAAAGTGGCATACAAACTGAATAACATGAAATTAAAAATTAAATTAAATTAAAATCACTTAGGAAGGGAGGAAGCTGCCTCATACTGAGTCAGACCATTGGTCTATCTAGCTCAGTACTGTTTACACTGACTGGCAGCAGCTCTTCAGGCTTTCAGACAGGGAATCTGTCCCAACCTTACCTAGAATATGGGTGGAAGGATCTGTCAGTTTCAATTCTCTCAGATGATGATGATGATGAAGTTTCTTTTCTCACTCAGCTTAAATTAGCAATTACAAACAACAAAATCCATAAAGCCTAAAAGCACATCTCACAATTAAAAACCAAATTAAAACAAACACAACCAATACAAATAAAGGACAAGCATAAAAGCCCCTCCCTACTAAAAGAGGTCATCAAGGGTGAAAGGCCTGGGTGTAGTGGAAGGCTTTTGCCTGGCGCATAAAGATGGCCCCAGGCGTGCCTCCCTGGGGAGAGTGTTCTACAGACGTGGGAGGGACTACTGAAAAGGCCACCCTCCGAACCTCCTGTGGAGGGGCCCCCACAAAGAAAGGCCCCCAATGACAATCGCAGGGTCTGGGCTGGTTCATGTGGGGCGCAGCAGTCCTTGAGGTACTGAGGTCCTTTAAGACGTTTCCGATCTTCAATCCAGTTATCCACATTTCTGCAGCAGTTTGCAAATTTTGTTTTAAAAAGATTCCTCAACATTTTAGTACAAATTCATCCTAAAACACATTTTTGTAGGCAGTTTTGACTAATGTGCACATTTTTGCAAGTAGTTTCTTTTAATACAATGAATGTTTTAATGTTATTTTCACTAATATATTATACACATTTCCCCCTAATCTATGCGTTTTTTTGCAAACACTGGTTGGTTGAAGGGCTTCATCACAACATCCAGAGAAATGCACATTTCAGAAGATGGCTGTGTGTTGGTTCTCATATTGTTTCAGAAAGTGCAAATGTGGTAGATTCGGCTGAATCAAATTTCTGCCCCATCTATAACCTAGAGTCGTTGGGGATTGTACCTGGAACCTTCTGCATGCCAAGCAGATACTGTACCACTGGGCTACGGCGACCTCACTGATTGCCACCTCAGTGAGACTTAGTATGTTTGAATGGGAAGTCAAATATTCACATGTTAATCTGTGAGACATCAGATGATGCACAGCGGCCATGTGTGGATTGGCCCCAAGTTCCACCAGAGATGCAAGATGGGCAGTGCTACAGAGCAGGGCTGTATATCCAGCAGAACCAATGAGTGTTCTGACCTAGGCAGTGGCCCCAGCTGGGGGGCAGGTGTCTAGCCTAATGGGGGGCTTGTGTTGAACACAGAGCTGAGGGGGCTGGTACCCACTGGGGCAGAAAGCAGAGAGAAGAACTGCAGATGGAACCAGTGTCAATGACAGTAAGAGCCGAACAGCTGATTGTTTTTAAGTACGAAGGCTGGCGGGGGCTGGTGGAGAGCAGGCTGGGATTGGTGGGACAGTGTCTCATTTGCCCCAGTGGACCAGTCTCTTCTGGCACACAGTTGATAGACATCAGGTCACATGTCACGAATGGTGGCCAACCAGTCATCACAATCCACTTTTCCCACGCTACGCATAATTTGTACACCTCAATGATGCCCCCCACCTCGCTTGTTTCCTAAACTAAAATACCCAAATATTATAAACTCATAGGGGAGTCATCCAGCTCCTTGATCACTTTACTCGCCCTTTTCTGAACCTCTTGTTCTGCTTGTGGGCTGTAGTTCAATGGTAGAGCATCTGGGACTCTGGCAAGCCACTGCAACTGCCAGCGTAGAGACAATCCTGAGCCAGTTGGATGAAATGTCTGACTCCATATAAGGCAGCTCTCCCTGTTCCTTCTCTTGAGCATCTGGCTGGCCACCATAGGAGTCCAAATGGCCCTTTGGCCGGATCCAGCAGGGCTCATGTTCTTAAATATATAAAGGGTGGTGTCCAATACTTGTCCTACTAAGAGTAGACCGACTGAAGTTAATAAACATGGCTAACTTCCGTTCATTGATTTCAATGGGTCAACTCTGAGTAGGACTGAGTTGAATGAAGCCTGTAGCTGCAAATTTAGACATCAGCTGTATATTTCGGAAAGTTCTTTGCTGTTTTTCTCAGGTCCTGCTTTTGGACCACTGTGAGAACAGGATGCCGGACTAGATGTACCACTGGCCTGATCTAGCTACAGGGCTCTTCTGATGCTCTTGTGTTCTTTGTCTCTTCTCTATGCATTTGGACACCTGTTAAGATATCATAACCAAAGTTTCCGTCATGGTCCCTGAGATCAAGGAGCAGGTTTTCATCTGTGGTTAGATACAGTTGGATGCCATTTTGGATCAAGATGGAGGACTGAACTTTTCAAAACTCAACTGATTTTAACCACTGATTTAAAAAACTGCACTGAATTCAGTCTTTGAATTCCCAATCAACATTGGGCACTTTCCACTAGTAACTGCTAGAATTTAAACAGAGAACACAATATCTCACCATAGTGGGGAGCCTGATTGTGATGAGGTGGCCTGTGCTCCTACTTAGCCTGCTGTCCAGCCGCTCACTGCTGATGGGTAACTTCAAGTTGCCTGCAGGTTTCCTTTCTTAGGCTTCTTGATCTTCAAACTGGACTTGGACCCTGGCCAGCCTCAGGGGAGGAGGTGTACCCTGGTGCAGGAGGGGGGTCTGGCAGGATCCATCCAAAGGATCCAGATGTGAGATGGTTTGCTCGTGCCACACCTGCACCACATTTTTCATTACAGAGTCATTTGGGTGGAAATTGACTGGTCTGGGCGGCCGTTGCTGTTGTTGTTTCCCTCTCTTGTTCAGTGCCATAGAAAGGCAGATTATAAATGGGACTTCCATTCCTCTTCCGGACAGGGAGAGCTTCGCTTTAATTAACCCTGCCTGCATGCAGAAGGAGAGATTAACGGCCTCCTGAAGTCTCAATGGTGAAACAATGACCTGGTTTTTGGAGCTGGTCAACAGAAGTGCCTGGCCCCCCCACCCTACCATATGCATGAGCAGATTGTAGGACCCGTCATCAGAGAGAATTTGTATGGTAAAGGGAGAGGCGAGGAGAAGGCAGGAGGAAAGCGGTGCTGCGGAGAGGAAGAAATTAGGGATAGTTTAAAAGCACGAAGCAAAGCTTTTGGTGATGATGCCCCGTTAGCAAATCTCCCCAGCTCCAATATTTGCAATGCCATGAATACTGGTGGAGGGGGGGTGTTAAAGAGAGTGACCTAACAAGGGAAAGGTCTTTACAGATGTTAGAGACCCTCTAGCCTTGCCCCAAAACAGTGGAGGCTCCATTGCCCCTCTCAATACCCCACCAAAATGGCCACTGCTGCTAGCATATTTCCCAGGGCGGCTTACAATGGCATTAAAAGAATAAAATAGTTCACAGTGATCAAAGGCAGCCAAAAACAACACATCCCTAAAATTAAACTAAAAATGCCACTCGCAGCTCCTCACTACGACAGCAGACTAATATCAGCAGCCTGCAAATGTCTGGGCAAACAGGTGTCCTTTCTTTACGTGGTGCCAAAATGCCAACAGCGCAGAATGGACATCATCGGCCAATGCAGTGGAACTGACAGATCAAGGCTGAATTTTATAGGGTTATCAGTTGAATTGGAACTGTCTTCTTGGTTGTTTTTATGTTTTGTATGCTGTAACTCGCTTTGAGATTGACTAATGGTGGACAGGATGTAAAATTTACCAACAAATAAATCAGCATGCAGTTAACGCCTTGCTCCAGATCCCCTGATGACCCTCACCCAGTGGCTTCCTATGGGTGTTAAAAAGCACAGGGGATAAAATGGAACCCTTCAGGACCCAATGACATAAATGCCAAGCGGGTGAAGAGTAGACCCCCAGTGCCACCTTCTGGAATCAGTCTTGTGGGTTGAAGCTGAATCACTGTACCATGACACCTCTAGCTCCCAGCCCACAGGACCTGTCCACGGGATGGTCGATGGAATCAAAAGCCACTATAAAATCAAGGAGAATCAACAGGGATGCACTCCCCCTGTCACTCACTTGGCAGGGTCATCCATCAGGGCCTGAACTCAGGCTGAAATGGGTCCAGATAATCTGTTTCCTCCCACAGGTCCTGCTCAGCTGCTCAGCCACCACTTTTTCAAGAGGATATTTACTGATTGATTTATTATTTAATTTATATCCCACCCTTCCTCCCAGCAGGAGCCCAGGGCAGCAATATGTGTGACTGGGTGGTAGTTGTCACAGAACTCTCTGTCTAGGCATGGCCAGCATCTTACAGGCATGGTGCCTGGGGCTGATGGGAGTTGTAGTCCAAAACATCTGGAGGGCAACCTTTTGGTGAATGCTGGCCACCACTTTTATTTTCCCTGGGGCAGGTAAAGATTTTCCTATTTGCTGAGACTTTGATAACCCAGCTGTTTGGAATTGTATTCTGCCACCAACGTTAATTCATTTGCTTTTGTTTTATCATAGATTTCTAATTCGTAAGTAGTGTTTTTTCCCCAGAATTAAATCCCATTTTGTAAACTGCCTTGAGAATATCTGTCAAAATAAATATTGTAAATACACGAATAAATAAGGAAATTACATGGGCAATTGGTGCTGTTTGAAAGGGAGACAGAATATCCCTTCACCTCTCAGATTGTATTCATGCTAATCTTTTAGAGCACAACAGTGGTGGCTGCGGGCTCCATGTCAAGTTTCAAGTTGAAAATTCAGACTAAAACCTGGAGTGGATATCACTGCCCCACTGACATGGAGTCACCAGGCACAACTGCAGCACAATATGAAAAGTACACAATGTAAAAATAATTTATCAGCTTACAAAATGCTGCTCAGAGATATTCTTCTGGCCACTTGCATTAAGTAAAAAAGTTTCATGATGTCAGGAATAGCCTCTTTCCACTCCAGGAAGTGCAGAGGTCCGTAGCAAAGTCCAAGGTCATCTACAGAGCATGGCAGGCCTTGTCTTGCAGGCTATTTCTAGACTAGACCCAGAATGGACTGAGATGTATGCTGGGTCCCAGAACCGGGGTCTGATCTGGCAAATGAGTGGACCATTCCTCTGACCTAGTACAGCCACTGACTGAATAGACATCACACATCAAAGCTAAGGTATCTCAGAGCTGGTAAAACTATCTGGGTTGTGTGACTTCAGGCTGCAGGTAGGAGTTAATGTGGTAGGATGTTCTTCTGTACACAAAAAAACCCCTTTGCCTTCTCCCTGACATGCTAGTTTTCTTGGACATGCTGGTGGAGGCTAATGGGACGTAGTCCAAAACATCTGCAAGGCACCATGTTGGTGAAGGCTGGTGTAGGGTTTCCAACATCGGTACAGGAACCTGATTGTCAAGATCCCCATGGAAGAAGCCCTACTTGCATTGAAACATGAGGGCTGGGCTGATGGGAGATATTGCCCCAAACATCTGGAGGGCACCAGATTGGCAAGGGCTGGTGTAGGGAAAAATGTTGTGTGGAAGAGCATTCACGGCCTTCACACACACACACACACACAACCCGGCCTCCAGTGCAACCTGCAGCCCAAAATGTTACAACCCAGAGACAGCTTTGCCAACTTGCTGAGAAGAACTAGGCCAAAGCTTTGGGGACTTTTGTTTTAATTGCAAAGGCGGGAATCCGGTTTCCCAAGCACAGCTTCTGGCAATGCGCAGAACCCCAAATTGCCACGCTCCTGCACGCGTAACGTCTTCCCTGGATGGTCCCTGCCAGGGCCGGCTGAGACGCTGGCATCACACCACTCTGTCATCTCCTCCTCCGTGAGGAGGCAAAGAGCCTCTTCTGTAATGAGCTCCATTGAGCATGAAATGGAGTGGAAGTCCTTGTCAGCTTCCAAATAAATCAATAGCTCAGATAAGCATGGGCAGGGGGAACAGCCACATACCTCAGATAGATTTCATGTCCATTGGCGTCATTTAACTATGCCAGTCTGGACGTGGTTAAATCATCATCATCATCATGACAGCGACAATGATAATTAATGTAGCACTCCAGGGTATTTGAAGCATTATCTTGTCATCCTTACAACACACTTGTAAGGTAGGTCAGTACTAATCCTCATGCTACAACTGGAGGTGGGTGGGTGGGCTGACAGAGGGTGGGGTCGCTTAGAACCACCTAGTGAGTTCATGGCAGGGACAGGATTCAAATGGTGGACTGTTGATTCACAGCTACTGGATGTAGATGAACTCCTGCATGACTTTTTGTCACAAGAGGAAATTCTATGTATAATCCGTCTCCTGTTCAAGAGTGTCATGAAACTGTGTTCATCAATGCAGTTGCATGTAGCTGTGCATGGAGGTGGCTGAGAGGAGGACTCCCAGGGTTAAATTGAAGGCCTTGCAGGGGGGAAAAGGGATTTGAGTGGGCCATGTGGAGGACAGAAGGGAGGTAGCACTACCTTGGTGTACTCAGCAGGAGAGAGAAAGGGTCATTTGGTTGTTTTGCTAAAGCAACCGATCACTTACAGAGCACTCCAGGCATACACAGGGTCCACAACCTTCATCTTGTTCATTCTTCCAACATGGATAATTACGTGGGGAAGGGCCATCATAGCTCAGTGGCAGAGCATCTGTGCAGAAGGTCCCAGGTTCACTCTCCAATGGCATCACTCCAGGTAGAGCTGGGAGAGTTTGCCTGCCTGAAACCCTGGAGCACCGCTGCCATTCAGTGTATGCAGCAATGAGGTAGATGGGCCAATGGTCTGACTCATTATAAGGCAGCTTCTACCCTCTCATCTATAAGACAGTGCTATCCTCTCATCCTAAGGAGGGGCCCTTCAGGGGCCCTTGACCAGGGCCCTACCTAGCCACCCTCTGGCACCAGCCCTGAACTTTATTATTGATGTTACTTATGGGTAGCAAACAAACAGTTTGCAGGCACTGCTCCTCCTGGGAAGAGTCTCCTGAACCCATCATTTTTCTGGCAGGGATGGTTTAGACAGGGCCTCAAAGATCAGGAGGAGCTGATGCAGAACAAAACGGGCATGTTTCTGCAGCACCATAACATCAAACCACTCAGCAGCTATGCTGCATGATTTCCTACATTATCCAGAGGTAATGGCCCTGCATATGGCCCTGCTTTGACTGCCATGCATTGCACTCTCTGGCTTCAGCCCCTCTCTCTTTCATAGGAGACCTTAAGCCTTCGGACTGGGGGTGGCATCTGCCCCCAACTATGAGAAGTGGTAAGCAGTGCTCGATGGTGTGCGTCACCCACAGGTATAAAATCAGAATGAGAGAAAGAAGGGGGGAGGAGGAGGAGAAGATCTTGCACATGAACTCACCCTACATATGGTAGAAAGCAGAGATGGGCAAATCTGTCCATTTTGATTGCTCCCAGTTTCATATGTTTGCAGTCCTCTCCACATTTCTACATCAGTTTGCAAATTCCTTTTTCGCCAAAGTCTGTATGAAAATTCATCAGCATGTCAATGTAAATTTCTCCTAATATGCATATTTTTAGATATATCACTAGAAGCTAGAATGATGAAACTGAGGTTATCATACTTTGGACATATAATGAGAAGTCATGATTCCCTAGAAAAGACAATAATGTTGGGAAAAACAGAAGGGAGTAGAAAAAGAGGAAGGCCAAGCAAGAGATGGATTGATTCCACAAAGAAAGCCTACCAAAGAGTGGCCAACCAGAAGCCAATAGGAAGCCCACAAGCAGGACCTGAGTGAAACAACACTCTCCTTGCTTGTGATTCCCAGCAACTGGTATTCAGAGACAAAGTGCCTCTCACAATGGAGGCAGAACATAGCCATCGTGGCTCATAGTAGTTGTATCCCCCAGAAATTTGTCTAATCCTCTTTTGAAGCCAAGTTGGTGGCCATCACTGTCTCCTGTAGGAGTGACTTCCATAGTTCGACTGGGCTGTGCATGAAAAAGAACTTCCTTTTGTCTGTCCTGAATCTTCTGACATTCAGCTTCATTGGATGTCCATGGGTTTTAGTCTTGTAAGAAGGAGAGAAGTTCTCCCTACCTGCTTTTCCATGCATAATCTTATACATTTTTATCATGTCCCCTCTCAGTTGCCTTTTTTCTAAACTGAAAAGCCTCAAATGCTATAGCCTTTTCTGATAAGCAGATTGCTCCAACCGCTTGACCAACATGGTTATCCTTTTCCGATCCCTTTCCAACAATGCAAGATCTTTTTTGAGGTGAGGCAGCCAGGACTGTGTACAGTATTCCAAGGGAGGGCTAGGGATGGGTGAGAAATTCAATTCAGATTGCATTTCTAACAAATTCACACTTTCTGAAACAATATGAGGACTGAAATACAGCCATCCTTCCAAGTTCATACTTATTCAAATTTTGCATCACAGTTCACTAACCAAACAATGTTTACCAAAGGGCATATGTTAGGTGAAAGTGTGCATACAAATGAACACAGGAGTGAAAATAACATGCAAATATGCATTATATGACAAGAAACTGGTTGCAGAAATGTGTACATTGGTGAAAAATGCCTACAAAAATATATTTAGTAGGAGAAATTCTCACTAAACTGCTGGAGAATTTTCCTGAAGATTTAAAATAAACAACCCTGCAAATTGCTGCAGAAATGTGGAGAACTGAATTTAAGATTGGGAAAATGAGAAATGGAGAGAACCGAAAATGACTGATCTTTCCATCCTTTGCGAGGGCTCACCATAGATTCGAATAATGGTATTATGATCCTGGCAGTTTTCTTTTCAGTCCTATTACTAATGTTCCCTCATGTGGCATTTGTCCTTTTCACACCTGTCACACACTGGGTGGGCATTTTCATCAAGGTATCCACTATGATCCCAAAGTCTAGTTCCTAGTCAGTTGCCTCCAGTTCAGTTGCCATAAGCTCATACTGGAAATTGGGGGGTTTGCCCCGATATACATCATTTTACACTTGCTTACATTGAATGGCCTTTTCTATTTTACTTCCCATTCACCCAGTTTGGTGAAGAATCCTTTTGTGACTTTTCGCATTCCAATTTTGTTTTAAACACCTTGACCAATTTGCTGTCACCAGCAAAGAAAGAAACTTCACTGCTTGCCTCCAAACTCCAGGTGGTTTATGAACAAGTTTAAAAGTGCAGGTGCAAATGCTAATTCTTGGGGGAGGTGCTTTCTACATTCCTTCATTGGGAGAATGGTGCCTTCTACCAACTCCGGTTGGTGGCCCAGCTATGCCCCTATTATTTATTTATTTATTTAATTACTCTTTTAAACCGCCCTATAGCAACAAGCTCTCAGGGCGGTGTACAGCAAAATAAAACCACATTTAAAAACAAACAAGTGTGGATTAAAACATACAATATAAAACATATTTAAAAACAAAATTAAAATACGAATAAAATAAAAATACAGTTACAGTTAAGTTTAAAATAAAATTAAATTTAAGTTTAAAATGCCTGGGCGAAGAGGTAGGTTTTTACCTGGCGCTGAAAAGATAACAAAGAAGGCGCCAGGCGTATCTCATCTGGGAGGGCATTCCATAATTCGGGGGCCACCACTGAAAAGGCCCTAGATCTAATTGTTGTTCTCCGGGCCTCCCTATGGGTTGGGACCCGGAGAAGGGCCTATCTGGACAGGGATAACCTGACTTCAGTTGTCCATGCTCTGGTAACCTGCAAGTTAGATTACTGCAATGCACTTTACGTGGGGCTGCCTTTGAAGACAGTTTGGAAACTGCAGCTTGTGCAAAATGCAGTGGCCAGATTGATAACAGGGACCAGACAGTTGGAACATATAAAACCGATTCTGGCCCACTTGCATTGGCTGCCTGTATGTTTCCGAGCCCGATTCAAGGTGCTGGTTTTAACCAATAAAGCCTTACACGGCTTGGGACCACAATACCTGATGGAACGCCTCTCCTGACACGAACCCACCCGTACACTACGCTCCACATGAAATGTCCTCCTCCGGGTGCCTACTCTGAAGGAAGCTGGGAGTCTGGCAACAAGGGAGAGGGCCTTCTCAGTGGTGGCCCCCAAATTATGGAATGATCTTTTTGATTAGGTGTTCCTGGCGCCGAAAAGATAACAGTGTTGGCGCCAGGTTAAGACTGTTCTCTTCTCCCAGGCATTTTTAACAGCATTTAAATAGCACGTTTTTAACTTGCCTATCGGTTTTTATGGGTTGTAATTTGGTATGGTTTTAAATTTGTATACTTCTTTTTAATGTTTTTAACTGTAAATCGCCCAGAGAGCTTCAGCTATGAGGCGGTATATAAATGCAATAAATAAATAAACCCAGACTTTGTACAGATCATATAATGAAAAAGGCAAAGGAGTCAAAAAGTATTTATCAATACATTTATTTCCTTTTCAGGTTAATTTAATCCTGGTTATTTTTATTAACATTTTTTGAGGAGATATTTGAGGAGAAAGTGTGTGTGGCTTCTACCTCTTCTGGTTCTCTCTCTATCCTCCTTCTCCCTTCTCAAGAAACAGTAGACACTTAAGTAGTGCAATAGTACAATTGTTTAGCATTTCTTTTCAAGGTTCCTTAAAGAGTCTTGCCTTGGTTCAGAAGGGGTCCCTGCTGTCACAGCTGCTTCTCTGCTGGGAGAAACTGTGTGTGGCCTCCACCTCCCCTTACAGCCACCCCTTTCCTCCAAGTTTTCCACTATTTGGAGCATTGGTGCAGAAGGTTTCCATGCTGTCGCACTTGGCTATTTATTGATTGGTTTGTGGCCTCCACCACCCCTTACAGCCACCCCTATCCTCCAATTCTTCAGAAGATTTCTCATGATGTCATATATACAAAGTTTGCTCAGTCATTTCTCAACTGACAGCATTACCAAGGCTGTCATCTGAAACAGCGTTCCTCGAGAATATCTTCATCCTCTTCAGAGCTTCATCGTCTTCATCCTCTTCAGAGCTTCATCCTCTTCTGCTTCTGCTGTTGTCATAGGTATAGTCATGAGGATTCTGAGTAACGTTTGCTCCAATGCTGGCTCCAGATTGTTCTCCAAAAGAAGGTATAGGAGCATGGAAACATCCCTACATTTGTACAGTTCTGTTGTCTGGTATAGGAGGAAGAGCTTTGTCTTCAACCAATCTTTCTCCAGCAATAAATGCCTGCTGTGGAAATCTTTGGCTGTGTGTTGGAATCAAAGTCCCCTGTATCAGTGATGAACTTGAAAGATGACTGGTGAATACAAATTGTTCATTGGCAGGTGCGATGATGATATCACAGGTTTCCGATGCCACACAATTGCAGGATCACCTTTGATTTGTTTCAGGGAAGGTGAGATTCCAAAGGTAATTCAGCAAACAAGCTTCAAATGGACTCTCTCACAATCTCAGTGGAATCCCCAGACTCTGACAGAGATGTCTTCACTGCTGCAGAATCCATGGCTGTTCTTTGGAATCTATGGTAGAGGACATTGGTGTGAGACCTTATTCTATGGAACAGAGATAGCAAGTACAGGAAGAGACCACAGGGCAGAATGAAGGAGGCCGGAGTGCCTGGAAGCAAGATAAGCAACCCCAGGACAGGGGAGGAGGAGACCAGAAGAAGAGAGCCCACAGTAGGGGTAAAGGAAGCCATTGGGCCTCAAGGTAAGGGAAGAGACACACAGGTATGGGTGAAAGGAGGCAAGTGGGCCTGGAAGCAAGAGAAGAGACTTACCCGAAGGTGGGGATGAAGTAGGCTAGTAGGCCAGGAAGGAGATATGTGGGATGAATATATTGTCATTCCTGCAGTGCTTTCTTTGAAATGCTACTTACCGGTGCAGAGTCCCGTCACCTCTTTTGTTGCTGCCCAAGGACACCATTTTATGCTGGCTCCCATGGCACATTTCTCAAGAGATGACTCCTGGCACCTCATTTCTTTCTCCGCTTTGACCCCACACTCGTGGAGGTCATTTGCTTCCATGCCATTCCTTTAACCGCACACTGGGATGGGGATCTCTTCTTTTATTTCCTGGCCCACTGCCTTCTTTCACCTAAACTCTGTTGTATGTGTGTGTGTGGTTTGGTGCGCTGGCCCGGCGCCTCGTTCACTGCAACTCTGGGCATGGTATCTCTCCTCTTCCTTCAAGGCCTGCTGGCCCAACCGTAAGAGTCATGCCATCCCCTAAGAGACCTCAGGGAGTCAGGAAAGGAGGCCAGTGGAGTTGAAATTAAGAGACCAGGGGAAGAGGAGAGCAGCCAGCATGCATTAAAAGAATAGACCTCTAAGGAGGATTGGGGTAAAGGAGGCCAGAGGGCCAGGAAGTAAGAGAAGAGACCTCCCCAAGGTTAGGGTAAAGAAGGCCAGTGGGTCAGCAGGTAAGAGAAGAGAGAGCCCCGAGGTTGGGGTAAAGAAGGCCAGTGGGTCAGAAGGTAAGAGAAGAGACAGCCCCGAGGTTGGGGTAAAGGAGGCCAACGGGCCAGGAAGCAAGAGAAGAGACAGCCCCGAGGTTGGGGTAAAGAAGGCCAGTGGGTCAGAAGGTAAGAGAAGAGACAGCCCCGAGGTTGGGGTAAAGTAGGCCAGCGGGTCAGGAAGCAAGAGAAGAGAACCTCCAGGGGATCAGATAGAAGGAGCCCAAGAATTAAGAGAAGAGACCTCCTTGAGGGTGAGGGTAAAGGAAGCCCGTTGGCCAGGAAGTAAGAGAAGGGATGACTCTTAGGGTTGGGCTGAACATGGCCAGCAGGCCTCGGAGGAAGAGGAGATACCAAATATAACACCACCCCCAGAGTTGCAACGAAGGAGGCACCGGGCCAGGGCTTAAAAAAGAAACCACACACACACGCAAGAGAGTGAAGGTGAAGGAAGGCAGTGGGCCCGCAAATAAGAGATCCCCATCCCAGTGTGCGGTTTGAGGGAGCCAGCAGGCATGGAAGCAAATGACCTCCCCCTGGCCAGAGCTTGGAAAAGTTACTTTTTTGAACTACAACTCCCATCAGCCCCAGCCAGCTGATGGGAGTTGTAGTTCAAAAAAGTAACTTTTCCAAGCTCTGCCCTGGTCGATGGTCAGAAGGCTACTGGGTCAGGAGAAGAAAATCCATCCATTCCCTGAAAAGAGAGATCCATCCTCTTTCTGCAACAATCTCTTCTTCCTGAGCAGGTGATCCTTTCAAGCCTGCCTGCTCCTTCCTCCTCCATGCCGGATGGTCCTGAGTAATGGGCCAGGGAAGGATAGCACCTCACAGAAGAGACATCACTGGTGATGTAATAATTGCCATATTGCAGTTGGCAGTCGATGAGGTCGTTTGCCCCAGTTGGGAATGTTGACATTAATGCACAATGCATGACCTGTGTGTAAAGGCAAAGTTGAGAGAGAAGGCACTGCAGGGACTCTGACACGAAATGACCCCTCTGAAGCCCAGCCCTTCTATGTGCAGCTGAGACTCCTGTGGCTGTTCAACGTTTCTGCGGCAACCGCACAGGAGAACACAAAGTTCTGCTCTTTGAAGATTCCGTGTGTTATTGTGGTAACTGCACATTTCTCCCCTGGAAGTGTGCTACCTCGCAAGCCAGCCCAGATAGCACCAGATGTTTAGGTCCCCAGGTGACTGGGCATTGCCTCATCTGGTCAGATGGATAGTCTGTAGCTACATCTATTGCCCCCTCTCATGTTTACCATTCATTCATTCATTCATTCATACCCTGCCCTTCCTCCCAGTGGGAGCCCAGTTCCTATTACACAGAATATCGTATTTCCAAAGACAATAAAGATGAATAAATTACAGAAAATCATCATGATGGGGGTGGTAGTGCTGATGATGGAATTACAGATCTATAGGGATATAAGGTTGAAACACACCCACCTCTTAAAGTCTTCCAAAAACGAAAACTGGATCAATACAAATTCCAGAAAGCCTTCATTTGGAGTATAATTTGTGGGAGCTATTTTGCATCTCCACATTTATCTGAATTCCCCCTCCCTCCCGTGTGAGAAGTCCCCTCCTCAAATGTGTCAGAAAAAGATAATGTTTTGAGAAGTTTGTCCAAAGAGGTCAGTGGGCTACAAAAGAGAACCTAATGAGAGGTTTGAGGCCATCAGTAAGCCAGGAGGAGTGTCCCCTTTGAGCAGTTTGGGTCATTCTCAGCAAGATCCATACTTCTCCTCTGAGCAACATGTGGCTGTAAGGATACTGGCCATTCTCTCCCTTATAGCCCACCCCCTTAGCCTCACACCATCCACTTCCAACAGCAATGAAGGGCTACAAGAACACTGGGCTACATTGCAGGGTTGTTGTAACCCCCCTCTTTCTCAGCAGTTGAAGAGGGGAGCAGAAACCTGCCCACCAAGGATAGGAGGAGTGTGGAGGTCTCTGGGATCTTTTGCTGGAAACCCCAAAGAGCACAGAAAATGAGCGAGGTTCCACCTTCCACTGCCATGGGTTTAGCTATTTTTAATCAGACTTAGTGGCTGCAATTTCCCGGCTGCTTTTTGGTGCTTGACTGAAGATGGAAGGAGGCCTTACCACAACATGTAAAACCAGAAAGGGTTGGTTTGTTTATTAATTGAGTTTCAACCAATGAAGGGTTGAGCTGGAGTCTTGAAGTTGAGCTGAAGGTCTTAAGGAGAGTCATTGTGTATGCCCCACTCTGACCAAACTCAGACCTAAACGCTAAACATAGACGCCCCCCCGATGTGCAATGTGGGGCTAAGATCACTAGACTACACGGCAGGATTTATTTTATCTAACAAGACTTATATACCAGTTAATAAAAGAATAAGTGGTTTACTTAAAACTGTTTAATATATCTGAAAAGATACCTCAAAGATTGTCTCACTCTTTAGATCTCCAAATGATCATGTTTTCCAATGGTTTAATTGCTTTATCGCTTCTGCCCTGGCTCCTGTGGGAGGAAGGGCTGCCCCGCTTGGGAGCTTCTGGCTGGGTCATCTGCTTGGCCGCTGTGAAAACAGGGTGGGTCCCCTTTGGCCTGACCCAGCAACAGCCTGGCTCTTCTGAGGTGGGATATATATTTAATAAAGAAAGAAAGGAAGAAATATAATCAAAAGATTGATTTAAAAACAGAGACTAAAAGAGATATTAAAAATAACAGACATAACTAATTTGTTTTGTTATTTTCAAATTGATTTTTAAAGTGGTGTAACCTTTTGTTATGAATATTAATAATAATATTAATAATAATAATAACACCATTTTATCAGGAGGTCCGTTCTGCACAACATAGGAAGCAGACCTTTAGTGTGGTGGCACCGACCCTGTGGAATTCCCTCCCCTTAAATATTAGACAGGCGCTGTGATGACTGACGTGGGTCCTCCCCCCGCCCTTCACCGTCCCAGGAGCCAACTCCCCACCCTGGACAATTGATCCTGGCAAATATCCTTCCCTGCCAAGGCTGTGCACACTCACAACGGCCCTGCAGTGTATGTAGCTGCCACCACCTCTTATCTGGTTAATCACCCTGAGCCAAGGGGAAGCTCAGAGCCCCGTAACTTGCCTGGGATCCCTAGAGTCAAGAGACAAGCAGACACTCCTTGCTCTGGGGCCCTAAACAAACATCCCCATTTACACAGTAGTCCTGGTCAATGGTCAAGGTACTGGGTTAGAACCAACCCTCTCCCCCAATTCCCTGCTACACAACCATCTTAGATGCAGGTTTTCATGACATGTTCCCCTTTTTTTTAAAGACGACATTAGAGGTTCAACACCTCTTATTTCATCATTAGCTCTCAGCAGAGATGGCAGAAGAACCAGGCAAACAAACTTGACAACAAAGAAAAATCATTTACTTAATCCCTAAGCGTAACATGCTATTTCTGGCCCACTAAA
The DNA here is from genome assembly GCF_030035675.1 of Rhineura floridana. Lineage (NCBI taxonomy): Eukaryota > Metazoa > Chordata > Lepidosauria > Squamata > Rhineuridae > Rhineura > Rhineura floridana. The sequence continues at coordinate 185,355,073 of NC_084484.1, read as the reverse complement.
AAAGGTAACTTCAACAAAAATTGAAAATCCTTACAAGAAAAAAAGGAAAAATCTCTTTACAGGACAAGTTGAATAAAAAGGTTCCTAAACCAGTGAGGTAAATGGGGATAAAAATGAATAAAAAGGAAAAGAATGGTGAAAAAGGACGCTTCGAAAAACCCAGGATCATTTTCCTGCATAGGTCATAAAATCATCAAAATCCACATCACAAGGATCCTAAAACCAAGTTAAAATCACAAAGGCCTGTTGACAACTATCAGACCATCGCACCTGTTTAGGCTTGCATTTTTTACATAAATCAGTCAAGGGAGTGGCAATGGTACTGAAGTGGGGGGCAAACCTCCTTTAGTATCCTGCAAGCTCCCAAAAAGACTGGACTTGCTTCTTTGTGTGAGGCACAGGCAACTTTTGATTGGCCTCAATCTTGGCTTCAAGGGGTTTCATGTTCCCCCTCCCCAAGCGGTGTCCCAAATAAATGACTTCCCCCAGTCGAAATTAACATTTTTGAGATTTGACAGTCAAACCAGAATTCTGCAGTCTTTGGAACACAGCTTGCAAGTGTTTAACATGAGATTCCCAATCCCTTTTTGTCTGGAGGTTTAACTTTCCCCCTTCCTCCCATGAGATTAACTTTAGGAATGACAGGAACATTAAACAAAACAGGTTTGCTATCAGAATTACTAGTAACTTCAGCATTAAATAACACATCAGCAATAGCATTAGAGTAGAATGCAGTTTTTGAGGAACACAAGGTCTGTTACATGCATCAGACTGGAAAAAATACAGTCCCAAAGTCACACCAGGAACAGGCTGCAAAGATTCCTGCAAAAGCCCCTCAGCAGAAGTCTTTCTTAGTAAAACAGGGACACAACCAGCTGACACGAGGGGCAAATTCTCATTCCCAGCACAATCCAGGAGTTGAACCACAGACAACCCCTGCCTTGTGCTATGATAAACAATCTTGCATTAGAAGCTAAAATGATGAAACTTTGGACACATAATGAGAAGACACGATTCATTAGAAAAGATAATAATGCGGGGGGAAACAGAAGGGAGTTGAAAAAGAGGAAGGCCAAACAAGAGATGGATTGATTCCATAAAGGAAGCCACAGACCTGAACTTACAAGATCTGAACAGGGTGGTTCATGACAGATGCTGCTGGAGGTCACTGATTCATAGGGTCGCCAGAAGCCGTAGTCGACTTGGAGGCACATAACAAACAACAACAAACATATATAATTTCCCTGATATACACATTTATGAACATAAGACCCTAATAAGAGCCCTGCAGCTGGATCACATCAAAGGGGGCACATCTAGTCCAGCCTCCTGTTCTCTCAGTGGCCAACCAGATGCCCATTATGGGAAGCCCGCAAGCAGGACCTGAGTGCAAGAGCAACTCTCCCCTCCTGCGGTTTCCAGCCACTGGTATTTGGAAACACTGCCTCCAGTCATGGCAGGACAGCATAGGCATTGTGGCTGGTAGCCACTGGTAGCCCTGTCCTCCATGAATTTGTCTGATCCTCTTTTAAAGCCATCCAGGTTGGTGGCCATCGCTGCCTCTTGTGGGAGGGAATTCCATAGTTTAACTATGCATTGTGTGACTGGGAAAAACAATTTCTCCTAACAGAATGCATTTTATGTTGTTTTTCACAAATACATGCAATTTTTTTGCAACTTTTACCCTAATATATACATTTTTGTATGCATTACATTGCAAAATTTAGAGTAGTGTGAATGTCCAAGGTTTGCTTTCAGTTTGCATAAAAAGTAGTAGGTTTGCCTTTAAATGTGAATTTAATTTAATTTCTCCCTTATCAATAAATGTGCATGAGAAGTTGTTGATTGAGTGGCCTCTGAACCAGGAACAAAGTGACTGCGAGGCCATCTTTCATGTTTGTTCTCTCACACAAATTTCCAAACTTCAAAAAAATCAATATAGCTTGTCCCTTTTCTCTACTTCTTTGTACAAAGGAGAGCTGAGTACAGTGACTTCTGTTGCTGCATATTCAAAAAAGTTCCTCCAGCTTTTTTTGCATTTTTCAACTTTGTTGCAAATGCATCCATGTTGTTTCCAGGCTGTTTTTCTGTGTAGGGACAGGTGAGTCTGTCACTTTCAGCTTCTCATTTCTCCAGTCTAGGAAGTTCAGTTTTCCACATTTCCACATTGGTTTGTAGGGTTTTTTCCTCATGATCTTTCATCAGCATTGTAGTGCACATTTCCCCTAACATACACATTTTTATATGCAATTGTGCCTAATATAACGCATTTTTGTATGCTATTGCATATTATTTTGCATTTTTTATGTATGCACATTGCCCCCTAATCTACACACATTTGTACATATTCTCGGTTAGAGAACTGCATCACAAAGTTTGGAGAAATGTAATTTTTGAAGGATAGGACACGCCTGTCTTTGCAAAGTGCAAATTTGGTTGGTTCACATTAAATTGTGAACTGAACTGAATCTCTCCTCCAACCCATTATTTCTCTGGACCATTTTCCTGGTTCTTCTTTGCCCTCACTGTCCTCTCCCTCACTTGCCAGCACTGATGTTGAATCCTATTGGCTGTGGTGAACAGGGCCGGCCCTAGCAGATGGCCAGGTCAGGCATTGACTGAGGGCCCCGGAGATCACAGGGGCCCCTTACCAGCCTGAGCCCAACCCTGCCACACCAGCACATCTCCTCCTTTTGCTGCTGCCCCTCCTTCTTTGCCCTCAGGCCTGAGAGCCAGCTCAGCCGCTCCCCATCTGTGCATGCCTAGCCGCAGCTCTTGGCTGCACTTGCTGGGCTTCAGAAGTTGCCAGCAGACAGCAGGCCTCGGGGTGGAGGGGGAGGCTTCTGCCTGCACTCCTTGGGAGAAGGGAGAGGCATAGCTGCTGCTGCCACCTCCGCCACCACCGCCACTGCCTGGCAAAGTGGGTCTCATGAGGCAAAGGGGGCAGGTGCTCACTTGTGCCGCACTGGGCAGCGGCAGGGTGTCTCTTCCCTCTCCTGGAGTGTGCAGGTGGGGGCCTTCCTCCTTCGGACCCCCACGTTCCCACCTTGGGGGTGGGGGGTGCCATCTGCCAGCAACACCTCCCTCCAGTGGTAGCTGCCCCGGCCTAGGAGGGGTGTGCAGGGAAAGGGGCCCCTAGAGGGTCTGTGTGCTCAAGGGCCCCAGAAACCTGGAGCTGGCTGTGGTGGTGGCCCATGCAGTTATCACATCAGACACAGAGTCATGACATCATCTACAAAGCCACAGAAGAGGCCGTAGTCTGCTGGATTTAGCAGTCCCTTTGGGGGCAGAGGACGGAGAAGAGAGAAGAGAAGGGGAACTACACAGACAAGAATGAGTGGTCAGGAAACCAAATACAAATCACTATCAAACAATGCACATAATGTAATGAACAGAGTAATATTTGGGGGGGAGCGGGGAGTCATTTGTTCACTTGCATGGAACGGGCTCCTTTTGAAACAAATCTCCAGCTCCCAAACTCTGGCAGAATCCCGAGATATGCTATAAAACACCTTCTTTGCCCCACGCGCATGTCACGTTGCTGCGCCAACTCCGTGGTCAGCTGGACTGGCGATGTTTGATTTCCTTAGCAGCTGTGGCTCGCGTGGACCAGGGCGAGGATGAAGAAGCCAAAGAGACAGAAGGCCTGAACGACACGTGTCCGCCTCTGCTTGTGTCAGAATGTCAGTGGAGCAGCTGCTGGGAGATGGGTTTGGTGTCTGATCGCCAGGGGGCACTGGCTGGAGTGCTGCCTCACCATCAGCGCCCCCCAATATTTTATGTAATCAGCTGCTCCTGAGAAGAGGGCAGAATCACCTCCACTTTAGGCACCCAGGAATCCGCCTGATGCCAAAGCTGACGTTGGTCCATCTAGTTCAGTATTGCCTGCACCAGGGGTAGTCAACACAGTGCCCTCTGGGTGTTGTTGGGCTCCAATTCCCATCATCCTTGGACGTGTGCCATGCTTGCTGGGGCTGATGGGAGTTGTAGTTCAATAACATCTGGAGAGCAGCGTGTTGGCTGTCTCTGGCCTACACTGACGGGCAGCAGCTCCCCAGGGTTTCAAGTGGGGGACATTCCCAGTCCTACCTGGAGATGCCACCTGGGGACTGAACCAGGGACCTTTGGCATGCAAAGCAAGGGCTCTGCCACTGAGCTGCAGCCATCTCAACAAGATCCTCACAATCTGCCTCTTCCCACGCAATGGGACGGCTATAGCCGCCATCTCTCCCTGTCCGCCCCTTCTCTTTCAAACAGGATTGTTAACACCTCCTCCTTTAATCTCCAGTAAAGCACCTTCTTTCATCCGCTTAGGAAAGAAGCCCTTTCTGGGGGACCGGGGGGAGGGAATAGGGCAAATATCACACAGCTGCCAGAACAGGAGCTTAATGTCAAATGTGTCAGATTTGCATGGATCTTTGGGCAAATGCCAGGGCAGTTTATGAAGTGGTCATGCCTTGGAGACTTGTTAAGCTAGCCCTCTCTCTGGGACTACCGAGTGCGGAGGAAAATCTGATCTCCTAATTGTATTTCTTCCCCTCATTTTATTTATTTATTATTTAATTAATTATTCCTTTATTGAATTTATATATATTTCCTCCAATAAGTTCAAGGTGGCATACATAGTCCTCCCCCTCCTCATTTAATCCCCACAACAACCCTGTGAGGTAGGCTGAGAAGCAGCGACTGGCCCAAGGTCACCCAGCAAGCTTCATGGCCAAATGGGGATTTGAACTGGGTCTTCCAGGTCCTAGTCCAATACTCTAACCACTACACCACCACTGGTGTAGTGCCCCGAGCCCCTCCATTTTACACCCCCCTGCTGCTTCCCCCTATTTCTCATAAGCCACCTGTCAGGAATGCTTTGATTTGGATTCCTGCATTGAGCAGGGCATTGGACTTGATGGCCTTACAGGCCCCTTCCAACTCTACTATTCTGTGATTCTATGATCAGGAGGAGGAGGAGGGAGGGACATTTCTGCTCACCTTGTGGCCGTATGATGCGGAGGCACAACCTACCAAGAGGTCACATACACTCCAAGGTAAACTGCCAACAGTTAAACAGTCATCTGTATTCAGTAGCCCTGTTCACCCCTTCAGTAGTCACATAGGCTCAATGCGCAGAACACAGCAGTAGGGTTGTGTCCGTTGACTTCCACCTGTTGATGTAAAAGTGCAGGCAACGGGTGTGATTCCCCACCCCATGCTGAACTCGAGTGGATCCAGAGACTTAAGGAGCAGCTTTCTCTCTGCCAGCCAGCCCATGCCCTGAGACTGTCAGGGAAAGACCTTCTTGCCGTTCTGCTGACCAGCAGAGCCTGTTTGGTGGTGACACGGGATAGGGTCTTGTCTGTAGTGGCTCCCCGCCTGCGGGGCTCCCTCCCTCTGGAGACACTGATGACTCCCACATTGCTGAGCATTCAGCAGCACTCAGACATTTGGAGGAAACTGATTGCTCAAGATCTTAGTGCCCTTATTAGCCATGACTGTATTTATATTGTGTATTGATTATGAAATTTTCACCATTGTTTTACTGTTGAAACTGTGTTTTTTTTTATTGGTGTGGCTCCAGTGAGTGTTTTGTAAACTATCCTGAGATCCTGATTGGATGAAGGGTGGTTTAAAAGTTGAACAAATAAGTGGGGTCTTGAAGGTATGAAAAGAGTTGCCCTGGAAGGGTGGAATTGTCAAGCTCCCCTCTGTGGTGAATCACTGTGCTGAAGAAATGTCTGGACTGACTCTGCCCAGCCAGGCCATTGGATCCCTCTGGGCAGGAAGGAGCATAATATTATTTATTTATTAAATTTATATCCCGCCCCATAGCCGAAGCTCTCTGGGCGGTTCACAACAGATAAACATCCAATATACAATTAAAACATATTTTAAACAAATTGAAAACTAAACCTAATCAAACACATAAGCAACTACAAAACTCAATACTAAATATTAAATGTTAAAAAAGTATTAAATTGATTAAAATATTAAGATGTTAAGAAGTTAAGATATCAAATATCAAAATGTTAAAATATTAAATATTAAAATGTTAAAATGCCTGAGAAAAGAGGAAGGTTTTTACCTGGCGCCGAAAAGATAACAATGTTGGCGCGAGGCGTACCTCATCAGGGAGAGAATTCCATAATTCGGGGGCCACCACTGAGAAAGCCCGTTTTCTCGTTGTCACCTTACGGGCTTCTCTCTGTGTAGGCCCCCATAGGAGGGCCTTTGATGTTGATCGCAGCGTACGGGTAGGTTCATATCGGGAGAGGCGTTCCATCAGGTATTGTGGTCCCAGGCTGTGTAAGGCTTTATAAGTTAAAACCAGCACCTTGAATCGAGCCCGGAAGCATATAGGCAGCCAGTGCAAGCGGGCCAGAATCGGTGTGATATGTTCGGACCTCCGAGTCCCTGTTAACAGTCTGGCCGCTGCATTTTGCACGAGCTGTAGCTTCCGAACCGTCTTCAAAGGCAGCCCCACGTAGAGTGCATTGCAGTAGTCCAATTTAGAGGTTACCAGTGCATGGACAACTGAACCAAGGTTTTCCCTGTCCAGATAGGGGCGTAGTTGGGCCACCAACCGAAGTTGATAGAAAGCACTCCTTGCCACCGAGGCTACTTGTGCCTCTAGTGACAGGGATGGTTCTAAAAGAACTCCCAAACTACGGACCTGCTCCTTCAGGGGGAGTGCAACCCCATCCAGGACAGGTTGAACATCCACCATCTGGTCAAGGGAACCACCTACTAACAGCATCTCAGTCTTGTCTGGATTGAGCCTCAATTTATTCGCTCTCATCCAGTCCATTACCGCAGTCAGGTAACGGTTCAGCACCTTGACAGCCTCACCTGAAAAAGATGAACAGGAGAAGTAGAGCTGCGTGTCATCAGCATACTGGTGGCAACACACTCCAAAACTCCTGATGACGGCACCCAGCGGCTTCATGTAGATGTTAAAAAGCATGGGGGATAGTACTGACCCCTGTGGGACTCTATATTGGAGGGCCCAGGGTGCTGAGCAAAACTCCCCAAGCACTACCTTCTGGAGACGACCCGCCAAGTAGGAGCAGAACCACTGCCAAGCAGTACCTCCAACTCCCAGATCAGCGAGTCTCTCCAGAAGAATACCATGGTCGATGGTATCGAAAGCCGCTGAGAGATCAAGGAGAATCAACAGAGTTACACTCCCCCTGTCTTTCTCCCGACAAAGGTCATCATACAGGGCGACCAAGGCAGTCTCCATGCCAAAACCGGGCCTGAAACCCGATTGAAATGGATCTAGATAATCGGTCTCATCCAAGAGCGTCTGGAGCTGGTAGGCAACCACTCTTTCTAGGACCTTGCCCAAGAATGGAACATTCGCTACCGGCCTGTAATTGTTAAGATTTTCTGGGTCCAGGGAAGATTTCTTCAAAAGTGGTCTCACCACTGCCGCCTTCAGGCAGCCAGGGACCACTCCCTCTTGCAATGAGGCATTAATCACTTCCCTGGCCCAGCCGGCAGTTCCAACCCTGCTAGCTTTTATCAGCCAAGAGGGGCAAGGGTCCAATGTAGAAGTGGTTGCACGCACCTGTCCAAGCACCTTGTCGACGTCCTCAAGCTGTACCAATTGAAACTCATCCAACAAATCATGACCAGACTGTGCTCCGGATACCTCATTTAATTCCACTGCTATAACATTGGAGTCCAAGTCCTGACGGATACAAGAGATTTTATCCTGGAAGTGCCTAGCAAATTCATTACAACTGGCTTCAGATGAATCAATCATGTCCTTAGGGCCAGAATGTAACAGCCCTCGGACAACTTTAAAAAGCTCCGCCAGCCGGCAAATAGAAGATTGTATGGTGGCAACAAAGTATTTTTTTTTGCTGCGCGCACAGCTCCTAAATACAGCTTGGAGGCACTTACCAGTGCGAAATTGCATCAATCAGGAGTTCATCTCCATCTGCACTCAAGCCGTCTCCTGTACTGTTTCATCGCTCTCAGCTCTGGGGTGTACCATGCAGCTGTATGAGCTCTACTCAGGAGAGGGCGCTCAGGAGCGATCATGTCAGCTGCCCGGGTCATTTCAGTATTCAACAATTCGACCAGGGTTTCGACAGGAGCGCCAGCCTTATCAGCTGGAAAACTCCCCAGAGCCTTTTGAAAACCATCCAGATTCATTAGTCCCTGGGGGCGGACCATCTTAATAGGTCCTCCACCCCTGCAGAGGGGAGAAGCCGCTGTGAGTCTAAACTTCAACAAGCGGTGATCTGTCCATGACAAAGGGGCTGATGTAAGACTCCCTACCTTCAGATCACCTTCGCCCTGTCCAGTTGCAAAAATCAGGTCTAGAGTATGCCCTGCCACATGCGTTGGGCCGATAGCGTATTGGGACAGCCCCATGGTTGTCATGGAAACCATGAAGTCCTGAGCCGCCCCAGATAAGGCGGCCTCGGCATGGATGTTGACATCCCCCAGCACTAAAAGTCTAGGGGATCTCAACAATACATCCGAGACCACCTCCGTCAGCTCAGTTAGGGAGTCTGTTGGGCAGCGGGGTGGACGGTACACCAACAGAATCCCCAATCTGTCCCCCTGACCCAACACAAGGTGCAAACATTCCAGACCAGTAGCTAAATGGACAGGGAGCTTGGAGAGAGAGATGAAACTCCTATAGACCACAGCAACCCCCCCTCCCCGGCCCTCAGATCTACCCTGATGCTGAACCAAATACCCAGGTGGGCATAGCTGGGAGAGACTAACCCCACCCTGCTCACCCACCCAGGTCTCGGTTATACATGCCAAATCGGCCGTCTCATCCACAATTAAATCGTGGATGAGAGAGATCTTATTGTGAACCGATCTGGCATTTAAGAGCAGCATCCGGAGATCTGAGAGCTGGCTGATAGGGCAACCAGCAAACCTGTGGGTGCGTGGAGGACCGGAACACGGCACAGCTATTAACTGTCTGGGCCGCGTTCCCCTCGCCTGGCAAGTCCTCCGCACAACGTCATATCTCCCTCTACCCATCACTACATTAGTTGGGCCCCCCGGAAATCTCCCCAATCGACTTTGGCTTCTCTCTCCCAGGCACATCTTGCAAGCCCACACACACGCACACAGTCAAACCATGCACTCCCCCACACACACCCACACAAGGCAAAAACTACGACAGGGTCACTCCTTCTCTAGTGCAGCTTCGTAGTTGGAAAATATATCAAGCCGTCTTCCTCAAAGACAAGCAGCGCCACCACCAGCTGCCTCCTACTCCATTGAGAATAGTGTAACCGTCGTCCTCGCCCACCAGGCAGGGCGAAAGAAATCATAAATGGGCTTCCTGTTCTCTTGAAGCCCTGCTTGAATGACAAGGGATTCCTGAGCTTTCATTCTGTGCCACCTCTGTCAGAAGTGGGGTGCCTGTGAATGCCAGTTGCTGGGAATCAGAAGTGCAGAAAGTGCTCTTGCGCTCAAGTCCCGCTTGTAGGATTCCCATGGGCATCTGGCTGGCCACCGTGAGAACAAGATGCTGGACTAGGTGGACCCCTTTTGGCCCGTTCCAGCAGCCAGGCTCTTGTGAACGAAGCTGAATGGTGGAAGATTCAGGGAAGACAAGAGAAAGTCCCTCTTCACACAGTGCATCATTAAACTGTGGAATTCGCTCCCACATGGGCAGCGATGGCCACCAACTTGGGCTCTACAAGGTTTGTTTATTGTTTTATGCTGTTATTTGTATTATTTTAAATTGTGTTTTAGTATTTTAACTGCCTGTTTCATGGTTTTAAGGTTGCGTATAGTTTAATTGTATCTTAATTGTATATTTTGGTATGTTTTTAACTACATGTAGTTCTATTTGTAAGCCGCCCTGAGTTCCAGTTTGGAAAAAGGGCGGGGTAAAAATAAAGTTTCATTCATTCATTCATTCAACTTGGATGGCTTTGAAAGAGGATTAGGCAAATTCATGGAGGAGAAGGCTATCGATGGCCAATGGCCAATGATGGCTATGCTGTCCCTCCATAGTCAGAGGCACCATGCTTCTGAATACCAGTTGTTGGAAGCACAAGTTGGGTGACATGCTATTTTGCTCTGGTCCTGCTTTCAGGCTTCCCATGGGCATCTGGTTGGCCAACGTGAGAACAGGATACTTCACCTAGATGGGCCCTCGGTCTGACCAAACAGCCAGGCTCTTCTTAAGTGTTTATGTTGTAACTGCTATCTAATGCTCTCCCCAAGAAGGCACACCCAGTGCCTTCTCTATCCATCTTTAGGCGTCAGGCAAAGACCTTCCTTGGCACTCAGGCCTTTGGCTTTTGATATGTGCTGTCTTAATTATTCCTGTTTGTTTGAATTTTAAGTTTTTATTTTGTGTGTTTCAAAACCTGTTTTATATTGTATGTTTTAAATCTGTTTTATATTGTACATTTTAAAATCTGTTGTAAGTCACCTAGAGACCGTTGGGTACGAGGTGACTAACAGATGATAGTGATGGTGATAGATTATTATCATTGTTATTATGAAGTGGAAGGGGAATAAAATAATGTGGCTGCTGGCTTTGGCGGTGTTGGTAGTGTGTTTAATGTAATATGCAACAGACACGGCAGGTCTTGCTTCTTTGGAGACTGGCATCCTCAGGCCACAGCCTGGGCAAGGGATGGGATCCATTAGCTGGTATTGCTTCAAAGCATTTCATCAACCTAACAGGCAGTATTGATTCAAGTTTGTTCTTCGTCTGCTATCCACTGTTTTTACCAGTCCAATTTTTCCCTTCTCCAAAAATATTGATATTAATATTGGTATTTTGAAAGGAAATATCAATACATGAAAGAAAATACCAATATTTTGAAGGAAATGTCAATGTTTTGAAAGGAAATATTGATAAAGGAAAGCAGTTTCCCTGCTTCCTCCTCCTCCGCTGCTGTGACTAAAGACGGTCAGTTTTCACATTAGCAAGCAAGCAGAGACTGGCTGTTTTCCTTTTGGAAAGGAAAAGAGGAAAGTAGCTTTCAGTGCCCCCCCCCTTTCCTCCTAGAGTCAACATGGGTGAGACTTGGCTTTTTCCCTCCCACTTAGAGTTTGGATTATTCAAGTGATGGAGGGTAGCAGACAGAGAGAGAGAGAGATGTAATACTGTGCTGTGCAAAAAGCAGTAAAAGAACAATATATTCAAGGGAATATTCATGGGGGGGGGAGCGGTGTCAGGGGAAAGCCCCTGAAGTTCAGAGCAAACAGGATCACTCTGCAAAGATGGAGAATATGCAGGCCATTGAAAAATCTGGTGCCACATCTGAATTCAGCTGAATTCCCACTCATCCTTACCCAGGGCTTGTTCTTGTGGCGGTGGGAGATAGTTGGTTGGCTGGCGTGGGAGAGCTTTTTTCTCCAGGTGAAAAGAATCGAATCAAATAAGATGAGAAAAAGAGGGAGATCAGGGAACAGCCAGCCAGCCAAGGAAGCAGCAACAGCAGCCCATCCAGCTAAGCCACCCTGGAGGAGATGCAATTGTGAAGCTCGTTACTGGCAGAGATGCTGGGAAATAATTAGCAGCCAAATAACATTAAGCCGTCCTGGGAGGTGGTAAGATGTTGGCCAACTGGGGGGCAGCACACAGGAAACGCTGGATTCATTCCTGAAGGCTGAGTGGAAGGTGGCAGGGCGCTGCTCTGGCATGTCCGTTGTCTGCCACAGCCTGCTGCTTCCCCTGGCTGTAATTAGGAGCTAATGGCCTGTCTTCTCCTGGGCGACTTTGCTGACACATTTAATAAGCTCAAGTGAATGTCTGAATTGGAGTTAACTGAAGCCGGAAGCAATGCTTCATTTTGGGAACTGCAGCCAGCTCATTTGACGAGGTCCTGAGCTTCAGGGTCTACCAGTGAAACTCTTGGCTTAGGGAAGGGTGCAAAATCCTAATGTGCTGGGGTTCCGCAGTGGTGCATGTCCGATCCCCAAGCCTGCGAAAAGGTTCTGGCCCGCAGACATTAGTTCCAGGTGTTCATAAGCCAGCTGCAGTTTCTCCTTTGAGAGAGAGAGAAACGGAGAGAGAGAGCCCATCTGCACATGTACTGAGGCACTGTTGTTAATTATTTATACACATGCTCTTCTGGCAACAAGAGCTGAGACCTAATCTCATTATTGCAGCTAGAGTTGGAATTGGCACATAAATAGAAAAGGTCAAGAAAGAATACAGATTGGCAGAGGTCAATCGGGAATACCAAGTGCTTGCACTGTTTACACATTTGGTAAGGTTAGGGCAGAAAGGAGGCTGTTAGAAACATTTAGCTTAAAATAGCATTTATTTGTGCAAAGTTAGAGTAAATTGTGCAGCGAAAATGCTGACATTCTGAAACGTTGTGAATGGGTATATTTATGCTTCTTGATAAACTTACATGGTTAAACATGATTGAGTGTTTAATATCTGCTTTGTATTCTGCATGTGCATGGGCCCCAAGACTTGTCTTGTATCTGTATCTGCATTTGCATCTGTTTCTGGGTTGCTCTGTGCCCTCTCCACTTGACTCTCTAATTTGGTGTAGTGGTTAAGGTGTTGGACTATGACCTGGGAGACCAGGGTTCGAATCCCCACATAGCCATGAAGCTCACTGGGTGACCTTGGGCCAGTCACTGCCTCTCAGACTCATGAAAACTCTATTCATAGGGTCACCATAAGTCGGAATCAACTTGAAGGCAGTACATTTTTTACTATACTGCATAAAGAAAGTTCTGTGTTTTCCCATTCACTACTATTTTTAGATTCACTATGGGGAATCTAAATATAGCTCCAACCTTTTCCCCTTTTGGCCAAAGCAGATGAAATGTATAGGTACAGGCTCTCTCCAAGGTGCATTAAACTTTCCAAATTACAGAAAATTAAGTCCAGGGGCTTTTTGTGGGGGAATTAAAAAGGATTCACTTTCATCCATAATCCCTTTGTGATGGCCTTTGAGGTATCTTTCAACTCTGTGGTTCTATTCTATAATGCTAATTTTTATTTCATGGGAAGCAATTAATAAATGAAATCCATACATAAAACATGTCTAAGCAATTAACAATAAAAACATCAACAAGAAATACTGTACATATATAACAACAATTTCAAATCCAATTCAGATACAGATTGGGATAAAAATATCAGCTTGAAATGCTTGTTGGAAAAGGAAGGTTTTCAACAGGCACCAAAAAGGCAGTAGAGGCAGTACCTCTCCGAGATTTTGTAGTGGGAGGGAGTTCCAAAGGATAGGTACCACCACACTAAGGGCCTAGTTCCAACATCATGCAGCACATACCTCTTCTTGAGATGGTATCTGCAGAAGGTCGTCTCTTGCTGAGCGTAGTGATCTGCTGGGTGTATAAGGGGTGAGATTATCTTTTAGGTATCCTGGTCCCAAGTTGTATAGGGCTTTGTACACTAAAACCAGCACCCTGAACTTAGCCTGGTAGCTGATGGGCAGCCCATCCAATTCCTTCAGCAGCAGTATAGCATGGCAGGGATGTTCCGCCCCAGTGATTTTAAAAGAAATGGATTTATTTTTATTTATTTAGCAAAATTTATATTCTGCTTGATTTTAAAACAAAAATGCTAAGCGGTTTACAAAAGAATAAAATTGCCGATGAAAATTAAAAACAAGCAATTAAAAATATTTTTAAGCAATTAAAATAGCAACAGACATTTTAAAACAGATATGTATAAAATGAATTAATGCTAACATGCTTGTAGCTGATGCTTGAGTCCCACAGCAGCCAGGAATGCTAAGTCCACTGTCTTCTCCTTATACCTCAGGAAAGAGTGTATGTTTACTTGCTGGATGGAGCAGCCCTTCTGACATGCAACGACCCACCACATGAGTTACCGCAGGAAGGGAGACTCGGGTAAGTCTCATCAGCTCTGTCCACCTGTGAGTGTGTGTTTTGTGAATGTCATATTATTGTTGTTGTTGTCGTTGTTGTCGTTGTTAATGTCATTGTTATATTTATATCCTGCCCTTCCTCCTAGCAGGAGCCCAGGGCGGCAAACAAAAGCACCAAAAACATTAAAACATCGTAAAAACAAACTTTAAAACACATTTAAACAAAACATCTTCAAAAACGTTACTTAAAAAAAGCTTTCAAAACATCTAAGATTAAAAACACTTATGATAGCTAATTCCTTCTCTGACCAGGAAAGCAGGAGTAGGCAAGGTATCATTCATGAGGATTGCCTGTGATCGTTCTGTTTTTGTTTTTAAAAGAAAACATACGTCACAATCACAACATATTTGTCAAACCATTTATATGTTTATTCTTTGCAATGAAAAAATGGAACCATTAAAACATGCAAAACAGTTGTGTGGATTAGCATGGAGCAGGTGTCTCAGTGATGTCACAGGTGCTAGCCAATTGATGTCCTTCACAGCTGGAGTTCGCAGCAAACCTGCAGGACCTGATTTTTTATTTTTTGTTAGCTTGCCCCTGGCAAAGAAAAAGTAGATAATCCTTGAATGGGATGGTGCTTTCTACACCTGGTGCTCCTCTATAAAACTATTACATCTCTCTTTGTCCAAATGTTATTGTTTAAAAATAAAAAAATAAAAATAAAAGAGGTTTTGTGCTGCTGTTGGAAAGAAGAAAGGATGCAAAGAGATGGGGTGAATGGCACATATTGATTCAAAAACCCTGCCATATCTGTGGCTGCTGATGTATAGCTTGCAAATCAACTTGCTGATGTTAACAAACCAATTATGGGAAAAGGCAGTGGCAACGTCCCCATTGCCATTGGAGACCCTATGGCGTGTCTGGTTCAGGCAGCAATTATCTGTGCAGGGTTTTTCATACCCTTTTGGCATTCTGCATGGGGGTGAAAGCAAGAGTCTGAGCATATTACACTGTCTAAATGCCATTGATCCCTGGCTAATGATATGATCTCCATTCCGTTCGCTCCATGCCTCCTAAGCACTCCAGCCCCGGCCTGTAGTGGCTGCAAATCGGAATGTTGTCAAGAGGAAGCTGAAGCAATTTAATATAATGTACCCTCGAGAGCCAGACAATGGAGAGTGTGTCAAAATCTAGGGAGACCGTACTGTGCCTGATTACTGTGGCTTCAAGTCAGAAATGGCCTCACCCTAGTGTGAGGGGAGTGGAACCTTCTAGGTAGCAGATCTGGAGCACCACTAAGAGTAGCAGACTGCACCTGAAATAAAAACACTCTCTCTTCCCCTGTTTACCACTAGCTCATGTTTCCTCCTCTTGTTTTCTCTCCTGTGTTGAGCTGTAAATTGTAAGGCCTTCGGGGCAGGATTCCAACCTCTTGTAAAGAGTACAATGCACATTGATGGCGCAATAATAATGAATAATAATCCTCAACAAAAATGCCCTTCCTCAAAATTGGGGAGGAACTCTTCAAAGAGTTCATGGGGGTCACACACAGGGGTGTAGTTGTCCAGGGTCTTGGGGGTGTTAGACCCTTTTTTTTTTTTGGAACAGGGTCCCTATGTCTCCAGCATCCTATGAGCCAACCAGCATGAAAGGAGAGTGCAAGCCGCTGAGAAGAGTCTTCTAACATGCTTTCCTGCTGACTGGAGCCAGTCATAGTGACAGGAGGTGAGTCAGCCACTGACAAGACTCTTCTCAGTAACTAACACTCTCGCCTTTCATGCTTACTGGCTCCTGGGGATGTCTGTTATTGTGGGAGAAGGCATTAACAAGGATTGCATGCTCAAGCCAGCAGCAAAAAAGCAGGGAGGGGCATGGCTGTGACTGACATGAAGGGACCCTGCACTTCTGAATTTGCCACTGCACTACTAGTCACACAGTGGGGTATTTTTTCCTCCCCCCCCCCCGGTGCGTAATTGCACTGTGGAGGTCCTCTTAGGCTAGGGAGAGGGAACCTATGTCTTGGGGTGTTAAGGAGGCAGCAATTTCCAGCCTTTCCTGGATTCATCGCAATCAGTGCTGTTTGCATTCCTCTGCAGTTCAGCTTCCACTACAGCCTACATTATTTGTCTCACTATCTGCTGTGGCCCAAACTGACTAATTCATTACATAATTGGCTTCAGTGCATTTTGGTGGAAGGGAAATGTTAAAAACAATGCAGTAAATAATGTAATTATTTGCGTAATGTTTATGGGCCAAAAACAGAAAAGAGGAAATACTACTCATATGTGCTTGTGTGATTTCCGTTCCTGACCTCTAACAAGAATTGCGTGCATTTCCGCTCCCATTTCTGTTTCCGATTCTGCATCCTCCCTTTCTGCGTCCCTCTAGGAGTTGTTGGGCTCCAACTCCAGCCAGTCCCAGCAGCGAGCCATCATGGCCAGTAGCCAGGGATGATGGGAGCTGTAGTCCAGAGCTTGGCAAAGTTACTTTTTTGAACTACAACTCCCATCAGCCCAATGCAGTGGCCATGCTGGCTGGGGCTGGTGGGAGTTGTAGTTCAAAAGAGTAACTTTTCCAAGCTCTGGGACTCCAGACATATCTGGAGAGGCCCACCAGATCCCCTCCCCGTCTTAGAGGCTGCCACAGGAAATGGGAAGCAGAAGTCACCACGAGCAGCTCCTTGGCATGTCGTGGCCACTAAAATAAAGTGACAGAAACCTCTTTGCTACCTCCTCAGTGCCCTCAGTGGAGGCTGGTGGCTCCATGTCAGTGGCACAGTGTCATCCGCTCCAGGTTTTAGTACAAACTTTTGAGGAGCTGTCCAGGGTTCCATTAGAAATTTAGCCCAAATTGACCTTTGTGATGCTCACCATACATTTAAAGCACATTTAAGGCACATGGCGCCTGGCACCAGCACTGTTATCTTTTCAGTGCCAAGTCAAGACTTTCCTCTTCTCCCAGGCATTTTAGCATGTGTTTTTAGTTGTTTTTTAAAAATGTGTGTTTTAAATTTGTATATTTGTTTTTAATGTTGTAAACCGCCCAGAGAGCTTCAGCCATGGGGCGGTATACAAATGTAATAAATAAATGGCTCCCACCAAAGAATCCTGGGAGCTGTAGTTTGCACAATAAGGGGCAAACAACATGAGCCTTGAATGTATGATGTGGATGTGGCCAAAGATGCCCTGCTGCATCCTGGACCCATAATCTTGCCATTTCTGCCCCCACCCACCTCTCTTTTGCTCTCTCTATAAAATAATTTATCTAAGTTATGATTTACTTAACCGTGGTATGTTCTCTGCCTCTGAACTGGGTCCCATCTGGCCCTATGAAGTGTACTCACTTCAGTGATCTCCCCCATATATAAAAAAGCACTCTCTCTGTTTAGATGCTAGATATGAGGTTTTATTGCCCTTTGCAGAAGCTTGCAAAGAACAAAACAGGCCAAGAGTCTACATCCATAGTCACACAATGTCCTTTGTCAGGAGCTGGCAGAGAGCAGTCTTCTTTGGCTACCCTGGGACCAAGAGGCGAGATGAATTTCTGCTAGGATGCCTCGCTCAGTTGCGTTGGGGGGAACTGAAAGAAGAAATATGGCACTTTCAATTTTGTAGAGAAGGCTTAGAGAAGCCTTTCCCAACCTGGTGCCCTCCAGATGCTTTGGACAACTCCCATCAGCCCTAGAGTCCTCTGGCCATGGTGGATGGGGCTGATGGGAGTTGTAGTCTAAAACATCTCGGGGTGGGGCATCCGGCTGGCGGAGGCTGGCTTTGACCTTTATTAATTGGGGCTGTGCCAGGTGTTCTCTGGTTTTGAGAGCTGCTTCAAAAACAGCATATTTAATTCAGCTAGACGAATTACTATTTTTTATATTTAAAAAATGCTCATTTCCCCCAGACATTTATATTGTTTCATTGCTATTCGGTGACTCCTTCTTCCTCTGGCGGCTACTTCGTCCCTTTGCTATTTTTGCTCTCACTGTCCCCTGCCGCATTTTCCTACATTGCCCTTTAATCCTTCGGCAACTCCTCTGGTGCTGTTTAGGCCCATAAGACGATCACATTGAATATAAAGTTGGAACATCGACAGAAGTTGCGTGGGTTGCTGTAGCCAATAAGATTCAAAGGCAGTGAGGGCAAGTGAAGCAGAGGACAGTGAGGGCAAAGAAGATGCAGGGCAATGACACAAAGAGCTAAAGGAAGGGCCCTCGTAGCTCAGTGTTGGAACATCTGCTTTGGGTGCAGTAGATCCAGATTGCATCTCTGGCGTGCCCAGGTAGAGCTGGGAATGTCCTCTGCCTGAGACCTTGGAGAGCTGCTGCCAGTCAGTGTAGGCAATACTGAGCTAGATGGGCACATGGTCTGACTCTGTATAAGGCAGCTCCTATGTTCCTGTTTAGAAGGGCTGTGGCTGGAGATACAGCATCTGCCTTGCGTGCAAACGATCCTAGGTTCAATTTCCAGCATCTACCAGGCAGGGCTGGGAATGTCCCCTGTTCTGAAACCCTGAAGAGCCGCTGCCAATCGGTGTAGACAATACTGAACCTGATGGACTAAAGGTCTGACTCAGTATAAGGCAGCTACAGCCCCGAAACGACCTGAATGTGCTTGCAGGAGAAGCAAGATCCTGTTAGAAATGGGAGATAAAGCCTGATATTCACGAAATGAGGGACGGCGTTTCAACTTGGCTCTACCTTATACAAAGAAACAGGGAAGAAACAGACTCCCCCCCTCCTGCCCCTGCAGCCTCATATATTAACTCCAGAAAAGCGCTGAAAGGCCTGTGAGCAAACAGACCTCAAAATGAATAGGGGCCATAAACCTTCCGCAGTTCTTATGTGTGCCAAGTTATAAAAGGCACTTCAGCACAAGAAGGGTCCTGAAGAACAAACATTTGCTATGGGAAGGTAGGTTGTGCAACCAAACGGCTGTTAAAATCCCGCCTGCACACAGCACCCCGGCCAGGGAAAATGCTGGCCACAGCTCCACCCCAGTGCTACGCCTCCATAAATGGATTCTGCTCACTGTCCCTTTAAGACCATTTATTACCCAATCGTTGTTTGCTTTTGTTTGGCCCGGCGTCCCTGGAGACAGGAAATGGATACTCAGTTGGTGACTGAGAGATCAGCTGCTTGTGCTAAGGAACCACTCCAGTCAGTGGGTTTATAAGGCCAGAGATGCCCTTGTTGGCTCCTTAGATCAGCCTTTCCCAACCAGTGTGCCTCCAGATGTTGTTGGACCACAATTCCCATCTTTCCTGACCATTGGCAATGCTGGCCGAGGCTGATGGGAGTTGTGGTCCAACAACATCTGGAGGCCCACTGGTTGGGAAAGGCTGCCTTAGCTCAACTGATCCCTCCTAAGATGGCAGCTGCAGTATCACCCACTGGCCACGTGCAGTGGGAGCGCTGCAGCTTAGCCAGGATCAGGCCAGCAATCGTTCCATCTTCCTGATCCTGCCACGGTGGTGCAAGGTATGCGGTTAGAGGTGGGTGGGAACCAGCTTGTTTGGCTCACAAATCAGTTCTGCTTTTAGTTCCCACTGTCTGGGAAAGCCAAGAAAAGCTCACACAGCCAAGGAGATTCGGGGCCCCTCCAGACAGGTGGGGGTTTTGTGGGCGTCTTCTGCAACATGTCATACTAATGCCATACTGATAATAATGTGTTAGTGGTGGATTTATACTGGACCATCTACAATTCACTTCATTGTTTTGTGATGCTTGTTACTACATCATTGTGACCTGGAGGGACACTTGCAAACAGTGCAATGAAAATGAGACACTAGCTCAGAGAGGACTTAAGCCTGGACCAGCAATGAGATGCTTTTGGTTTTAAGCAACAGGAGTACAGCCTGAAGAGTGTGGTGTAGTGGTTAGCGTGTCAGACCAGGACTCAGCAGCAGGGATGTACAGAGGCAGCATTTTCTGTTCCACCAAAAGCTGCTGTTCATCTCTCTGTCCGCTGTGGCAAAATTGTGTAACTTACATAATTGATGTAACTGATTGTGTAAATTACATAGAATCATAGAACCATAAGTTATGTTGTTTGTGGAATGCAAGAAACAACAACAGTGAATACTGATTGTCTTTGCTGGATTGATTTCCATTCTGGACATGAGAGAAATAAGCAAACACCAGGAATTTGTGCTCCTGTTTCATTGTTGTCTTAATCCTCCAACATCCCAACCTGGGAGACCTAGGTTTTATTTATTTATTTATTTATTTATTTATTTATTTATTTATTTATTATTTGATTTATATCCCACCCTTCCTCCCAGCAGGAGCCCAGTCCCAGCTCAGCCATGAAGCTCTCTTGGTGAGCTTGGACCTGTCACTGTCTCTCAGCCTAACCTACTCCACAGGGTTGTTGTGAGGGTAAAATGGGGAGGGGGGGAGAACCATGTTCGTCAACTTGAGCTCCTTGGAGGAAAGGTGGGACATGAATATAAAAGCAAAACACCAAATAACAAAGATGTGTCAACTGTATCTTTAGGAGAAGAGAAAGTCAGCCAAGTGCCGGTGTTCTTGCAACATTGTAATGGGAA
Organism: Rhineura floridana; assembly: GCF_030035675.1. Lineage (NCBI taxonomy): Eukaryota > Metazoa > Chordata > Lepidosauria > Squamata > Rhineuridae > Rhineura > Rhineura floridana. The sequence continues at coordinate 185,334,715 of NC_084484.1, read as the reverse complement.
AAACCACAAGGTGGAATTCTCCCTTCCCCCTGCCCAACTTTTAAAGATACAGAAGACCTCTTGGAGGCTGGGCCTGGCTGACTTTGTGTTCTCCTAAAGATACAGGATCAGTCTCAGGCCTTGAACCTGGCAACCCTAGATACACCACCTACATGCTTTCTGGTTGGCCTTTAACCTGCCCAGAGGAAGCAAGCTCTCCACCTGAAGATGCCTGGCAGAATGAATAAGCCAGAGCAGTGGGAAAGTGGCCCCGCGGGCTGTTGCTGAGAGGTGAGGCCTCCTGGCCGATGCTGCTGGAGGCTGTCCTATCTGCTGCGGAGCCATGTAATATCCACAGAATGACTTGTCTGCCTGCCGCTGACTTGTTTGCAGTAGATAACAGCTAGGGGCCATAAACAGCCCAGCGAGGGCATTAAGCTGCTGCTGGCAACTGGCACCTCTCCCAGACTTGCTTGCGGGTTAAAGCAGAGTAGCCGCAAACCCACAGGAAAAAAGGGCCTGTGATTCAAGAAGATGGAGTAGCAGCTGCCGCCTCTGGCCCTTTCGCATCACAGTTTATACGGCACAGTTGGTGACGCAGGGCTAAAAGCAGAAAAGGTCCCTGCGTTCAAGGACCCTACAGTGGGGCAGACAGCTGGGGGAGAGAGACAAGGCTATGGGGAGGGGGATGCAGGTGGGCAAATGTAGCTACATGTACTTGGATTACTGTGATGGAAAAGTGGGTAGAGGTGTTGGTGGTGAGAGGGTAATAACTGGGCTTAAAGCTTGGTTGCAGCTAGGAATCATGATTTAAGCCAGCTGGGAATAATTATTTAAGTCAAAGGCAAGGGAGGGGAGGGGGGGACCTCTTCCAGCCCGAGGGCCTGATTCCCTTCTGGGCAATTTTCCAAGGGCCATGTGCCAGGGGTGGGCAGGGCCATAGGCAAAAACCGGTGGAGCAATTAATGTGAAGAATATGTTTGTGCAGTAGGCTAGTTTCCACACACATCACACACCTCTCTCTATCTCCCCCCCAAGATAAGAGGCATTATCAAGCCGAAATGCTCAAAGAGGTGTACAAAGGAGGGCCGCTGAGAGGCCCAAGGGAGAGGGAGAAAGAGAGAGAGAGAGCGCTGCATTTGGCCCCCAAACTTGAGGTTCCCCACTTCTGGGTTAGCATATCATACTAGGGCTGGGAAGACCTGGGTCCAAATCCTTACTCAGCCATGAAGTTCACTGAGTGACTGTGCAGCAGTGGCCACATTGGGGTGGATGATTTGGCATGTTATTAATTGCCCTGGCTCCCACCGATAGATTCAAACTCAGGACTCCCAGCTCGGTTCTTGCTCATGGCTTTTATCCACAGGTTAGCACAGGACTAGAACATGGATCAGATTCCAGATCATACGGAGTTAAGATCACTGCAAGGCACTACTCTGCATAGCTACACAAGAGAAGATGTTGTTGCAACACTTGACACACCCCTTAAGTCCTCCTAATAAAGGACGGGGTGGGCCCAAGTAATTGTACAGGACTTTTCTCAGCAGGCGGTCACTCCTCTGGGTAGGCTGGTTAACCATCTCAGTTTGTTTGCACCTGCATAGCCGACAGCACATCAGTGGCACTGGAGGTGGGGACGGCTCAGCCAGATCATTCCCCAGCTCCACCTCTGGCATCCTCAGCTGGGAACAGGTCAACAACAGGAGGCTGGCCCAATGGCAGGGCAGCCATGGAGGTGGCACAAGAGATAGGCTGATGGTTCAGGCCTTTCATCCACATTGGCTGATTCCTCAGGGGAAGGGCTGTGCCAGCATCCTCATCGTTACTCTCAGACCACTGGGCCCCTCCCCTGGATCCCAGAACTACTCCTACTCCTGTTTGTTCCAGTCCTGTCTAGAGTTTTCCACGGGGCTCATGATATTAATAATAATTTTTAGAATGATGATATTATTTGTTCCATTTATATCCTGCCTTTTGGACATCATGCAGCTCAAGGTGATAAGACACATGCGGTTCCTAGCACATACACATAACCAGCACCAGCACCACCCACTGAGTCCATTTAGCAAAAAAAGATAAAAAGGTTATCAGCCACTTTACTTAAGGAAGCTCAGCCAAATCTCCCCATCCCTGACATTTTGGTGAAATGTGACCGCCTCCCAATTTTCAGGTCTTCCTCTTTTTCAGCTGAATAATGAATAAATTTATTTCAATCAAAGATCAGTACGTAGAAACATGAGTAGTTAAAATCATATAAAATACATAAAATCACGAGTGAATAAAAAGTACAAAATTACAATCAGTATAAATTTCCTATATAAGATCACGTATCACTGTTTTCAGACAGGCGATGGCAGCAGCACAGAACTGGCCACTCTTACTGTAGCCTGTGGATTCCTGTCTGCTAATAAATATGTTAAGTAACACTCGCTGGGTATGTCCGGAATGCTTTGTAGAACTGGGGTAATAAAAGAGTAACGGAGATCCCTATAAAAGGTGCAATACAATAAAACGTGACCTGCAGTCTCCACTTCCTCCGTTCCACATGGACAGACTCTTTCGTGATAAGGTCCCCTTCTATACCTTCCCTCCAGGAGGGTGGATGGGAGTACATTCAACCTGGCAGCTGTAAAAGCTCTTCTATATTTAGGGATATTCAAGTTTGTTAAATAATGCATGGGCACCAGTAGTGCTCTCTCCTTATCCCTGAACTCACAGAGCCTGCCAGGAAGACGCAAGTGATTTTGTAGTTCTATATCCCAAATTCGCTGTTGGAGAGTGTTTTTGCTTTTGCATATCCAAAAGGGAGAAGACCACAAGGGGTGAATCCCAGATTTTGCAGTTTCTCAAACAGTGAGCTTTTCCATCTTGACTGATATACATCAATTATTGTCAAAAGGGCCAAACCCACTGGAGAAAAAAGCAGCTTCAACCAGTAATGAAGCCTAAGAATCCATGCATGGGCTTCAATAGTAATTCGCCCCACTCCTAAACGACATTAGACACACAGCTTGGAACTCCAAGCACAGCTCTCAAAAGCTTAGTCTTTGTGACTTTGGAAGAGGCAAAATTATCATATGTACATAACGGGGCGCCATATAACATCTTTGATACAGCCTTCACTAAGAACACCTGGAAGGCTGAAGACACATGTTGGCCCCCCTTTGTGTAGAAGAACAAGGCCTTTACGCTCCTCTGAGCATTCCCAGCAGTGTTTTTCAATTGTGCTCTCCAGGAGCCTGATGCAGGGAAGGTGGTTGTTCTGTGCCTGCAGGTCGATTACGACTTATGGCTATGAATCAGTGACCTCCAAGAGCATCTGTCATGAACCACCCTGTTCAGATCTAGTAAGTTCAGGTCTGTGGCTTCCTTTATGGAATCAATCCATCTCTTGTTTGGTCGTCTTCTTTTTCTACTGTTTTTCCCAGGATTATTGTCTTTTCTACCGAATCATGTCTTCTCATGATGTGTCCAAAGTATGATAACCTCAGTTTCATCATTTTAGCTTCTAGTAATAGTTCTGGTTTAATTTGATCTAACCCAATTATTTGTCTTTTTCATAATCCATGGTATGTGCAAAGCTCTCCTCCAACACCACATTTCAAATGAGTTTATTTTTCTCCTATCTGTTTTTTTTACTGTCCAGCTTTCACATCTATATATAGTGATTAGGAATACCATGGTCTGAATGATCCTGACTTTAGTGTTCAGTGACGCATCTTTGCATTTGAGGACCTTTTCTAGTTCTCTCACACCTGACCTCCCCAGTCCTAGCCTTCTTCTCATTTCTTGACTATTGTCTCCATTTTGGTTAATGACTGTGCTGGGGTATTGATAATCCTTGACAAGTTCAATGTCCTCATCGTCAACTTTAAAGTTACAGAAATTTTCTGTTGTCATCACTTTAGTCTTTTTGACGTTCAGCTGTAGTCCTGCTTTTGTACTTTCCTCTTTAACTTTCATCAGCATTCGTTTCAAATCATTACTGGTTTCTGCTAGTAGTATGGTATCGTCTGCATATCTTAAATTACTGATATTTCTCCCTCCAATTTTCACACCTCCTTCATCTTGGTCCAATCACGCTTTCCATATAATATGTTCTGCATATAGATTAAACAAATAGGGTGATAAAATACACTCCTGTCTTGCACCCTTTCCAATAGAGAACCAATAGGTTTCTCCATATTCTGTCCTTACAGCAGCCTCTTGTGCAGAGTATAGGTTGCGCATCAGGACGATCAGATGCTGTGGCACCCCCATTTCTTTTAAAGCATTCCATAGTTTTTCATGATCTACACAGTCAATAGCTTTGCTGCATGGAAGGTTACACCCAGATAAACATAAGATGTAACCTGTTCAATAGGATGGTTATTAATCTACCATTTATGCTTTGTCCTCTACCTGGAGAAAACTAATATGTTGGACTTGTAAATCCTCAGACCTTCCTTATTATAGTAAGAGTCCAGGGCTTTTAGAAGGTGTTTTAGACCTATACTTGTCAGGGAAAGAAGCACTGCATCATCAGCATACAAAAGGATTGACAGGGCTCTAGTAGCCAATCTTAGTAGGTGCGAGTTAACTTCCGCTAAACTCTTAGGAGTTAATATAAAAATTGAATAAAGCAGGGGCAAGGATGCACCCTTGTTTAACACCATTAAAAGTTGGAATGGGATCAGACAATTGGCCTGCACGGTTGCAACTAATCCGCATACAGGTGTTTTCATATAGTTTACGGATAAGAGTTAACAGGCATCTGTCCATGTTGGTAACCTCATTTTTTCCCCACAGTCTGTCCCTCTGAATCAAATCGAAAGCTGATTTGAAATCAATGAAGGCTTCATAGAGAGCTCCTGCTCTGGGTAATGCATATTTTTCAACAAGGTGTTGAAGGACTAGGCCCTGGTCTATAGCAGATCGTCCTGATCTGAAACTGGCCTGTTCATCTTCTAATATGCGTTCTTGTTCTTGCCAGCTTAATAGCTTCTCATATAAATGGCTGGCATATAATTTGCTAATAATATTTAGAAGGCTGATAGGTCTATAATTTGCAGGGCCCTATCTTTCCTCTTTTTCATATATAGGGACGATAATAGCAAGTCCCCAATCCTCTGGAATGCACGCTGTGTGATCAATACAGGTGAACAGGGCCGCTAGAACCAGAGCCCACCCCTCTGTATTGGCTTTAAGCAACTCCGGTGGGATATTATCCCCTACAGGGGCTTTGCCAGGTTTAAGACTGAGAATAAGTCTCTCAACTAATTAGCCAAAGCTTGACCCAGGAGCCCCACACTAAAAAGTTTCATAGCATCAAGAATGCACAGCCACGGAGTCCTCTAGCCCCTCGGTGATCTTTTCCCCAGGGGTTGAAAGAGCCACGATGGGGCTGTCGCCACTCTCTCGGTCCAGTATAAAGAGCTGGACGAGGCGGCCACAATAACATTGCCAAGCTCTTTCCACTGGTGGGAGAGTTGCTGAGAGGGAAGGAGGCACTACCGCTCGCTTCCTCGCTGTGGGCGATCAAGAAAGTGGCTAATTACCCCTTAGCCAAGCAGCAGGACCCATTTCTCTGCCACATAACAATAAGCACATGTTGGCAGTAATAGCAACAAATTAAAAAGAGAGCGAGATTCAATTTGTTTCTGTCACTTTTGCAGACAGGGCGGGAGGAGGAAAAGCTGTCTCTGAATGACTGCGAGAGGATAGCCGCACAGGGCCTGGGCACGTGGGCAGCAGAATACAATAGGCAGGCATTCCAACGTGGTCTGTTTTGCAGTGTGTGGGATGCCGCTGGTGCTGCTGCTGCCCCAGGAGGGAAGAAAATGCAAATGTAATATGTGATCATTTTGGCCAATTTTCAAAGGGCTTTTTTTCCTTTTAAAAATCGATTGCGGTGATTCATGCTGTGGGGCTCTATTTCGCTGCCGCCACCAAGGCGTTTTTCATCTCGTTTAGCTCCGTGGTGAGCCGCTGTTAATTGCATCCACAAAACACATCAGACGGAACCGAAGACAAATTGGAAACGGAGACCGCCATGAAAAAGGAGGAGGCCTCCTTTGGCAGTTTGCTTCGCACGCTTCCCTTCATGCCCTTAAGGCTGTGGTTCGTTTCCCCCTTTTTCCGCTGAAACAAAGCCACACTCGGCAGTGCAGGCTTCGCTTTCATCTATTGTTTTGAACAGTCCTGGGGGTGCTATCCAGCCAGGCTGCAGGAGCCCAGCTGGGAAAGGTCCATTTATCTGATCACAGCAAATCTGACAATGTCAGGGTTTCATTTATAATAATAAATAATAAAAATAAAATTTTATTTCTAGGCCGCCTATCTGGCCGAATTAACGGCCACTCTAGGCAGCGTACATAGACTAAAATATAACATAGAGTAAAATATAACATATAATACAAAACAACAATAAGTATACTCAATCCAAACCTACCCCCATCATACAAAAATTTAAACTAAATTAGACAGAGGTCTCGAATGCCTGCCTAAAAAACCATGTTTTCAGTTCTCGGCGGAAGCCTGTCAGGGAGGGGGCATGGCGGAGATCATAAGGCAGAGAGTTCTGTCTGTAGCAAAACAAGGTATTTTACCTGCCAAGGTTCCTGCTTATCTGATGGATGTCGTAGAAAAGCACAAGAATGCTCTCAGGAAAATATTGTGCTCACCCTTCTGCGGAAGAAGACTTTTCACTGGATCAATTGACATGCCCACAGAAGAACTAAAAGATCCATGTATTGAGATAGGAGAGGTGGCTATCATAGTACAACAAATATACTTGAAATTCTGGTACATGTTTCCCAAACTTAAATCCAAGTTCTCCACATTGCATCTGTTCGCTTATTTCTTTGTTAGCTTTTAAAAGGCCTCATGAAAATTGTCAGCATTTTATTTATTATTTATTTATTGTATTTGTATACCGCCCCATAGCCGAAGCTCTCTGGGCGGTTTACAGTACCTAAAAACACTAAAAACACATATACAAATTTAAAACACATCTTTTAAAATCAATTTAAAACACAATTTAAACATTTTAAACAATTTAAAAACACATGCTAAAATGCCTGGGAGAAAAGGAAAGTCTTGACCTGGCGCCGAAAAGATAACAGTGATTTTAGTGGAAATAAACACACTATTTTCCTATAGTATAACATGCATCTTTATATGCTCTATTCACTAATATATATGCATTTTAATGCAAGGTTTACCCTAATGTAAATGTACTGCCTTCAAGTCGATTCCGAATTATGGCGACCCTACGAATAGGGTTTTCATGAGGCTGAGAGGCAGTGACTGGCCCAAGGTCACCCAGTGAGCTTCATGGGTATGTGGGGATTTGAACCCTGGTCTCCCAGGTCATAGTCCAACACCTTAACCACTACACCACACTGGCTCTCTACGCTTTACCCTAGTATATACATTTTTTGTCCATATTTCTTTGCTGGAAAGCTGCATTGCAATATTTGGAGAAGTGTGAATTTCAAAGGATGGCTCTGTTTTGGTTCAGATATTGTTTAGGAAAATGCAAATTCAGTAGATTCACATTTAAATGCAAAGAAAATTGAATTTTTTCTCCCATCCCTTGTTGTGGCAAAAAGTCTTATGGGAAAAGGAAAGGTCGTTTTGTTGATCATAAGGGGAAAAAATCCACATCGAGGCCATACTGTTATTAGACTGATGACAATGTTACACGACAGTGTGCAAGCTTTTGAGTCCTCCAGGAGTCTTCATCAGGCTACACTAGCCTTTGCCAACCTTGTGCCCTCCAGATGTTTTGGACTGCACCCTCCATCAGCCCCAACTATGATGGAAGGTGCCAGGTTGAAAAAAGCAGGGCAAGATGGTGAACAAAAAAAAATAAGGTGGGGGCAAGGGAGAGAAAAGGTTGTTTGATGTTAGAGCTATGGATGGAGCTGGCATTTAGTCTTAAAATGGAATGAGGGAGAGGGAGGAGACGTTCAGGTGAGGCTCTGTTAGGTACACTGCAGACAGGGGTGTTGTCATCCAGGGTCTCCGGGGGACCGAGACCCCTTACTTTTTTGGGAGGCAGGTCCCAGCAGGGTCCCTATGTCCCCAGGGTCCTATGAGCAAATCAGCATGAAAGGAGAATGTGTTAGCCACTGAAAAGAGTCTTCTAACTTGTTTCATTGTCATTTCCTGCTAACGAGCCAATCAGAGTGAAAGCTATTAATTCCTAAAGGGCAGTCCAATGGTGAAGTAATAGAGAAGCAGAAAGCAGAATTCAAGCCTGGCCAGATTATTATATAATGAATGAATGAATGAAACTTTATTTTTACCCCGCCCTTTTTCCAAACTGGAACTCAGGGCGGCTTACAAATAAAACTACATGTAGTTAAAAAGATACAAAAATATACAATTAAGATACAATTAAACTATACGCAACCTTAAAACCCTGAAACAGGCACTTAAAATACTAAAACACAATTTAAAATAATACAAATAACAGCATAAAAGAATAAACAAACTTCGTAGAGCACAATCCTAAACACCTTCTATCTCAATCTTAATCTTAGAAGGGGGCGTGGCTGTGGCTGTCATGAAGGGACCCTGCACTTCTGAATTTGCCACTATGCTACTGATTGCAGATTTCTTGGCCACTGGGAAGGAGGAACATGCAGTGGTAGGCTCCCTCATTTTTGAAAGCATAAAATCCTGTGACTCAGATCATTCTCTACCCTTAGGTTCCTTAGTCAAGCAGAAAACAGGGATACTGAGGAACTCAGCAGTTTTTATTTTAATAAAGCCAAATATTAAATTTAAGTGATGTCAACATATGAGTTTTGTGTACTGATTGTCTGCAATTTACTGTTGTCCACTGGAATTCCAGCAAAATGAGAAAATGCTACATATATTTAAAAAGAAAAAGAAAAAGCTTTTCTGCCACCACCAGATCAAACGCTGGTGAAACATGACACACAGTGCCAGTTGACAAGGTTGCTCTGTGCTGCCCATCCACTGCCAGTTGCAGATAGATGCCAGCCCCCAAAAGACTTGCCGAGGAGCAATGAACAAGCAAACAGTCGGGAAGAAAAACTGAGTGAACCGCTTCCTCTAATCCCTTAATTACAATCCTTCTCAAGTTGGCTACTTTGTCTCCATTCTTCATGAAAAGTGTGATTATCAAGTCACCCGTGCTGTTCTTGTGAATGTTTCATTAGCACTGTGGTTGAGGGAGGGATCGGGAGGTTGCATTTAACGCACCTCCCTGGGACTCCCATACTTTGCAATTATTGCTTGAAAAGTTGCAGATCTTTGAATAAATGATACTTTTGGAGGAGCAGATCATCCATGGCAGTGGGAGACTTTGGCTGCTTGCCTGCTTCTGTCTTACTGCAAATTCATTACCAGCCAAAAAAAGGCCAAATGAGATTTAGGAATTTGTTGAGCTATGTTCCTTGTCAAGAAAGGCTGCAGGCCCTGAGATGGGATGCCACATAGTCCCACCCCCTCTACACACATACACATTCCCCTGAGAGATAGTATATTGCCTACCTACCTCTCAATTTGTGACTGCATGAAATTTGAACCTGGGGCTTCCGTCTGATAGCTCACCTCTTAGTGGCTGGGATGCTACCTTTGCTTAGGACAGCAGTATCATTTTTTTTATTTGCTGACTGACTGACTATCTTTATATTCCACCTTTCTGCCAAAGCACTTGGCAGATTATATTTTCTAACAATGGCTGACACTCTAAAGGTCATGATGCAAAAGGCAAAAAGGGATGTAGAGGTAAGAGGGAAACAGAATTTTCAGGGACTAGCTTTTTCATACGACTCCATAAAGAAGTCATGTTGTTATTTTTATTTCTTACCCACCCCTCATCATAAGGTCCCAGGGTAGGTTACAGCAGTTTAAAATTCATTGCTAAGAACCTTTTAAAACAAATTACAGAAAGGGGAGGGTACTTATTTATGGAACTCACTTCTGCATGATGTGGTGATGGTCACTTGCTTAGATGCTTTAAAAGGGATTAAGGAAACTCCTGTGGGAGGTGGGAGGAGAACTTGGTCAACGGCTGCTAGTTATTTGGGCTCTATACTAATTTGGAGAGTTTTAAAAGAGAATTGGGCAGATTTATGGTGCAGAAGGCTGTCAGTGGCTACTAGCCATGGTGGCTGCGTTCTGTCGGAAGCAATATGGCTCTGAATAGCAGTTGCTGGGGATCACGAGCAACAGAGTGCTCCTGCACTCCTGTCCCACTTGTGGGCTTCCCATTGATATATCTAGTTGGCCACTGTGAGATCAGAATACTGGTCGAGACAGGCCTTTGGTCAGGTCCAGCAGACAGTCTCTGCTTGGAGTTCTTACCTGCAGGGTCAAAGGCAGGACATGTGTCTCTTTGTACAACAAGCAGCTGCTGGGGGGGAAGAAGTCTAGCCCTTGGGTTACCCAGAAGAGGCATCTGGTTGGCTGCTGTAGGAAACAGGATGTTGGACTAGAGAAGACTGGCCAGTTTGAATTACAACTTCTGGATGGCTGGTAACTGCCAAGGGCTTTCTCCCCCCCTCCCCCCCAAAAGAGGCTGAAGGGGTGAGCCAGATCCTGAGCCCCAGCTGTTAATGCAGCAAGGAATCGATTTCCTCCTCCCCGGCTGTTGCCCAAAGAGATAAGAGGCTATTGTGGACCACTCCATCATATGGACGCCGTGGGTTGAGCTGTCACGTATTTGCAGTGCCTCTCAGATCTGTATCAGACATGACTATGAAAGGATTATATAGGATTATATAATTACACATACATATATGAAATGTAAACTTCTTCAAAGGCAACAAATTCTTGTTTCTGATTTTACAACCATCTGTATCCAGAAACCGAGCCCATTTATTACAAGATGCAGCTCTTGGCACTGCGGAACAGCAACAGTTGGTCTGGCTCTGTCTGTGGGCCCAATATGGTCCGCTTCGGATAGCCTGCGTGTCTGAGATTTGTGGCAGATGCTGTTTGGCAGGCAGATGATTAATTGGCTGGGATGGGAAATAGCCTGTGGGGAAGAGACAGAGAGAGGGAGCTCAGGATAAGTGTTAAAACTGGCCTTTGCCAACCTAGTGCCCTCCAAATATTTTGGACTACATCTCACATCAGCCCCAGCCTGCACAACTGATGGGAGTTGAAGTCCAAAGTATCTGGAGGGCACCAGGTTGGCAAAGGCTAATGTAGGTTTTCAAAGACAACTACAGGAACCCTGATTGGCTAGACCTCCCATCCCCATGGAAGAAGCCCTGTGTGCATTGAAGCAGCCTGCTTCAGACTGAACCAATCAAGCGTCGATGGGAGGATGCTGCCGGTGTGTGTTCCTGGTGGCCCCTTAATACATTTGGAAACAAAATGCCTGCGTAGGGCTATGGAGTCAGAGCATTTTCCCCTCTGGCCAGCATTGTCTACCTTTGACTGCCAGCAGTTCTCCAGAGTCTTTTCCAGCTGTTGTTGTTGTTCTGTGCCTGCAAGTCGATTATGACTTATGGCGACCCTATGAATCAGCGACCTCCAACAGCATCTGTCATGAACCACCCTGTTCAGATCTTGTAAGTTCAGGTCTGTGGCTTCCTTTATGGAATCAATCCGTCTCTTGTTTGGCCTTCCTCTTTTTCTACTCCCTTCTGTTTTTCCCAGCATTATTGTCTTTTCTAGTGAATCATGTCTTCTCATTATGTGTCCAAAGTATGATAACCTCAGTTTCATCATTTCAGCTTCTAGTGATAGTTCTGGTTTAATTTGTTCTAACACCCAATTATTTGTCTTTTTTGCAGTCCATGTTATGCACAAAGCTGTCTTCCAACATCACATTTCAAATGAGTTGATTTTTCTCTTATCCGCTTTTTTCACTGTCCAACTTTCACATCCATACATAGAGATCGGGAATACCATGGTCTGAATGATCCTGACTTTAGTGTTCAATGATACATCTTTGCAAAAATAGGAAATGTAAAGAAATGTAAAATGCATATTTAGTTTGGTGTAGTGAACTGCCCTTACAGTTTCCGTAGCAGCGCTTGTGACTTGCCTGTTAAACCCGTTCCCCTTATCACATTTCAGAGCAGCCACTTTGTTCTCCCTTCTGGGTGGTGCTGAAAGAGTGGCAAAAGGCTGGAGATCCCTTCCTCCTCTTCCCGGGCCCCATGACCCCATTTCACTGCACACTTATGGGCACATCGGGGGATTCTAATCCACATAAATGACTCTGACTGTTACTCAGTCCTCAAGTAATCATTTTTCTCAATTAACTACTGCAGGATGTCAAATCCTTTTCTAACTGGTGGTGCCAGGGCTTGCCCAAGAACTTCTACATGCAGAGAATGTGCTCTGCTGCTGGGCTACAAGCTCTCCCCTGGTTCCGCTCCCTTCCCATGCGCTCGGCTGGCTGCTTGCCCTGAACATATGGGTGCATTCCCCTTTCTTCCCCGCCCCTAGCAGTTTTTCCCCCAAGCCATCAAAGCAGAAGGACCCACCCATATGCTCAGGGGAAGCAACTTCCTCTGGCGCAAACAGGAATTTATTTATTTATTTGTTAAATTTATTAGCGGAGGGAAAGGGTGAGCGTAGTTGGAAGGATTCACCAGCAGTTGCTTCTGCCAGGCAAGGGAGCTGGCTCTGTACATCCTGAGGCCAGTACAATTGCCAAAGTCTTCTTTTTGTTTGGAAATGTGTGAAGCCACCCTTAGGACCTGAGAATGTTGGGAGCAACCCAGGGGATGCTGAGGCCGTGTTTCTAGCCTCCAGAATGCCAACAGGGATCCAGGCTGAACTTGGCAGCTGCTGCCGCACCGGCTGTGTGAATTGAATTCTCCTTCAGATCAGCAAGGCCAGGGAGCTGTCCAACAGGGCACGGGTGCTGAAGCCACAGGGGAGCTGTCCAGCCAAGGCCTCGGAACCAGCATGTAGGAACACAAAGAGATCACACTAAAGGTCCATCTAGTCCAGCATTAAGTGCTGTGTTGAAACACTGTTTTGATTCCACTTGCAGCTGGTTGTGGAAGAGAAAAGCCTCAAGCAGCGCTCAAGGATCCTGGTGAAGAAAAGTCTGAAGACGTAAGGAGAGCCTGGCTGCTACAGCAAGTCTAGCATCGTGTTCTCACAGTAGCCAACCAAATGCCCATGGGAAGCCTGCAAGCAGAACCTGAGCGCAAGAGCACTCTCCTCACTTCTGATTCCTAGCAACTGGCATTTAGAAGCATGCTGCCTCCGACAGAGGAGGCAGAACATAGCTATCATGGTTAGTAGCCATGAATTTGTCTGATCCTCTTTTAAAGCCATCCAAGTTGGCCTCTTCTGGGAGCAAAATCCACAGTTTAACTGTGCTCTGTGTGAAGAAGTATTTTCTTTTGTCAGTCCTGAAACTCCCAACGTTCAGCTTCGTTGGATGTCCACAAGTTCTAGTGTTACGAGAGAGGGAGAACAACTTTTCTCCATCCACCTTCTCCATGCCATGCAGAATTTTATACACTTCTATCGTGTCTCCTCTGACTCGCCTTTTCTCTCAACTAAAGAGCCCCAAATGCTGCAACTGTTCCTCATAGGTGAGTCACTCCATCCCTTAATCATTTTGGTTGCCCTTTTCTGAACTTTTTCCAGCTCCACAATACCCTTTTTGAGGTGAGGCGACCAGAACTGTACACATTGTTCCAAATGCAGTTGCGCCATAGAGTTCTATAGCAGTGTTATGATATTGGCATATTGTTGGACCTAGGAGCTGGGCAGAGCGACATGTTGCACCAGCAACAACCAGGCAGCGAGCAATGGAGTGTATAGCTGGTCTTGCTCCACCACCCCTTCCTGGAGCATCTGTTGGCTCTGATCTACAATATATTGGCTCATGTTTCTTCTTCTCAAGTCAAGCTCTGAGATGGAAAACTTTGCCTTGTGATATCCCCTAAAGTAAGGACAAACCACTTGCTCCCCTCCAGAAGTTGCTGAACTCTTAACTCCCATCATCCCTGATCCTGATCATGGAGGACAGGGCTATCAATGGCTACTAGCCGTGATGGCTGTGCTGTGCCACCCTAGTCAGAGGCAGCATGCTTCTGAAAACCAGTTGCCGGAAGCCTCAGGAGGGGAGAGTGTTCTTGCACTCGGGTCCTACTTGCGGGCTTCCCCCAGGCACCTGGTTGGCCACTATGAGAACAGGATGCTGGACTAGATGGGCCACTGGCCTGATCCAGCAGGCTCTTCTTATGTTCTTATGTTCTTATGTTCTTATGTTCTTATGTTCTTATCCTTGTCCATGCCGGCTCAGGCTGATGGGAGTTGGAGTACAATATCATCTGGAGGGGCATGGGTTCCATATCTCTACTGTTAAGGGTCCACATATTGGACAGGTGTCCCCAATGACCCTTTACAAGGACAGCCTAGATAGGACGGGCTTCCTCTTTCCAAATGTTGAGATTATTTTATTGCAAACATGGTTTTGCTAGGAGCCTTCTGAAGACCATACCTGCTGAAATAATCAAAATCTCTGCTTCCACTTTTGCACAATAAAAAGGGGGGGGTGTTATTTCTTAAAACCAAGATCCTGGTGTGCTCTGGAGGATCAAGCATTTGAAATATAAATAAAAGAAACCCCAAATGCATTGTGCTTTTTTGAGGAAAATGAGCCCCGTGACTCAGGAGTCCATTGTTTGAATGTCTAGAGACCTGATGAATGATAGGCGAACATTTGCAGTTGGCAACTGGGGATGTTGTTTCTCTTTCATGGAAAAGCAAATCTAAGGTATGTACAAAAGTACAAAAAAAACACCAACCACCACCCAACAGGAGTTGTAGCACATATTTCCCCAGTGTGGGGGGAGCCTTGAATGCCAATGGCAGACATACTAAATGAACACTAATTCAGCTGATTGTCTCCCCCCCTTCACATGCTGTCTTCCTTTTAAAAAGAAATAAAAATTAAAGCACAGCAGGTACGCTTCATTCAAGTTTGTTCATCTTTGGGGAAGGGGCGGGATCCATTTTTTCAAAAGTTTGAGAAACCTCTCCAGAGGAGGAGGACGTGGCCTTGTGACAATATAGACAGTCTGCCAATCAGTGCCGTGCACAGCCAACTTCAGCTGAAAACAGAACAGGTTACCCCTGCTCCTCCAAAAAAAATAATTTCATTGAAAACTGCACATCTGAACAAAAACAGTGAGTGTATTTCCACAATGGACTCACCACTCAAATCATGAACGTCTGGATGCCCTCCAAAATTTGAAGGACTGGCACCTATCCTAGCACCCATGCTTCAAGTGCTCAGTCAGGTGGCCAGCTTTGCTGATGACAAAGACTCCTGAGTGAGCTTACCAGTAATTGAATGAGAGCAGAGGTTCTCTTGTTGATGAGTAAAGAACCCACAAGAATTTGATATACTTAAAGAATAAGAAGCAGAGAGTAGGAAGAATGGACAGCTCTCCCAATGGAGGCATATGAAAAGCGAAGTCCCCCAAGGGACCTGTGATTTTGTTAACTTGCTCATAAATGATCTTGAGTTAGGGGTGAGCAATGAGGTGGCCAAGTTTGCCGACAATACTAAATTGTTCAGGGTTGTTAAGACAAAATGGG
Source organism: Rhineura floridana (assembly GCF_030035675.1). Lineage (NCBI taxonomy): Eukaryota > Metazoa > Chordata > Lepidosauria > Squamata > Rhineuridae > Rhineura > Rhineura floridana. The sequence goes on along the minus strand of NC_084484.1, from coordinate 185,319,190 downwards.
ATTATGAAGAGTCCCAAAGGGATCTCTCCAATCTGAGTGAACGGACAGTAAAATGGCAAATGCAATTCGGTGTAAATAAGTGTAGTGGGGAGGAGAGCCTGGCTGGGAGTCCACAGTCTGCGAGATCAAATCCCCGCTTGTGTCTCCTGGGAGTCAAGGGCCAGCTAAAGATCACCTCCACAGTGAGTAGCTCAGGGGTTATGTGCCCTGCCACCTGTGCAGCTGTGGGCAAGCTGCATAGTCCCAGGGAGCCCAGTTGCCCCCCAGCTGGCAGTTGCGGACAAGGAAGGGGCTGGCTTGTGCAGCTGTGGCAAGCTGAGCAGGCCCTAGCCAGCTGGGGAGGACTAGCCTCAGAGGGAAGCAATGGGAAACCCCCTCTGAATACTGCTTACCATGAAATCCCTAGTCATAAAGTCACCATAAGTCGGGATCAACTTGAAGGCAGTCCATTTCCATTTACCAAGTGTACGGACCAACCTCAAAGGCAGCCCAACATACAGTGCATTACAGTTATCGAGCCTAGAGGTTGCCAATGCATGGACAACAGTGGTTAGGCTATCCCAGTCCAGAAACGGCCGCAGCTGTCTTACTAACCGAAGCTGGTAAAAGGCACTCCTAGCCACGGAGGTCACCTTTGCCTCTAGCGACAAAGATGGATCCAGGAGCACCTCCAGACTACGGACCTGTTCTTTCAGAGGGAGTACGACCCCATCCAAAGCAAGCAACTGACCAATTATCCGAACTCGGGAACCACCAACCCACAGCACCTCGATATTGCTAGGATTCAGACTCAGTTTATTGGCCCTCATCCAACCCACCACCGAGTCCAGGCAGCGGTCAAGGGCTTGCACGGCCTCTCCTGATTCAGATGCTATGGAGAAATAGAGCTGGGTACCATCAGCATACTGCTGACACCTTGCCCCAAAGCTCCTGATGACTGCTCCCAAGGGCTTCATATAGATGCTAAACAGCATGAGGGACAAGATGGTACCCTGCGGCACTCCACAGCACAACTGCCAGGGAGCCGAAAGACAATCACCCAATGCTATTGTCTGAGAGCGACCCTGGAGATAGGATCGGAACCACTGTAAAACAGTTCCTCCAATACCCATCTCACCAAGTCAGCCCAGAAGGATACCATGGTCAATGGTATCAAAAGCCGCCAAGAGATCAAATAAGAGTAACAGGGCTGCACTCCCCTCATCCTTCTCCCGATAAAGGTCATCCATCAGGGCGACCAAGGCCAATTCAGTCCCATAACCAGGGCTGAACCCAGACTGGAATGGGTAAAAATAATGTTTCATCCAAGACTACTTGCAATTGCTGCGCCACAGCCCTCTCAATCACCTTCCCTTAAAAGGGGGTATTTGCGACCGGCTGGTAATTGTCGCAGACCAATGGGTCCAGGGTCGGCCCAGAAGGATACCAGGGTCAATGGTATCATTCTTATGGGGTTTATCTGGCAACAGGGAGGGGGCCAATTAGCCATTCTAGGTGCCCCTTCCGTGATCACCTTCTTTGAAGATAAGGGGGGGCTAGACAGTCCCACCCAGCGGTTCTGATCTTCAATACCCACTCTCCCTGACTTTGATCTCAGGAAGCAGATAAGAGATAACAGATAAGGTTCAGTTGCATCTTCTTGACATTAGCAAATTGCCTGTCTGGCACTAAAGCCTTGGACTTCTCCAGCAGAGTATCCCAGGGATCAACAAAGCTCCCAAAATTCCCTCTGGTTGAACCATTTTAGCTTGACCAACTTTAGCTCAAACTTAGCTGTTCTTGACACCCAGGATTCTTTTGTGGAAGCCATGTGCTTTCAGTGTGCTTTCTGTGTGTAGTGTGTGGATGTGACCCAAGTTGAAGACCAGTAAGGTAGAGTCCTAGTGCTGCATCTGCAAGGCAGCGGAACTTCATACAGAGAGGTACTATGGGTTTTCAAGCCCATCTTTTATTCTCACTTTCTTATGTGTGTATGCAGATATAGACATGTGTATGCATAATGCATTTTATGTATTTTATTAGTATTTTATGCATTTTAATTTACTGTAATGTTTTGTGTTTTTATTGTGTACTTTATTATATATGTGTGCGATTTTATTATAGCTGCCCTGAGTGGCCTATTGTAGGGTAGAAGGGCGGGATAGAAATATTTTAAATAAATAAATAAATCTCTGCAACCGTGAGGGCTAGAGGCATACTTTTATTTAAACAGAAAAGAAAAGATGAAAAGCTTGGACTCTCAGGATTTTGCACCTCTTGACAGAATCTGCCAAATTCTGTGCAATTAGACACTTGTCAAACAAGATGAGCTCAGTGATTTCTTTGCAAGCTGCGGGACTTGACTGTGCTGTGGTTTAATTGCTTAATGTGCTTCAAGTGTAGGGGATGTTCTTTTTAGGGTAACTGTGTTCTGCTAACATTTTCTGTAGCAAAACTGCAAAGTGTACACAGCAGATGCAGGCTCTTGACTACCTACGTACACACTTTGGGGATTTGTAGCACAATTGGGACCTAGGCACATGTACGCTGATACTGTGCTCTCCCTTTGAGGAAGCTTCATTTTAATCACAGCTATTCAGAATCATGTTTCTGCAGAGGTTCTTGAGTTCCCTGGTGAGAGCTGGTGCTTTCTGGGTTTCAAAGTGAAGCTCTGTGGATGTCAGCATCTGCTGGTTAGGTCTCATCTTGAATACTGCCTCCAGTTCTGGACACCACACTTTAGATGGATGCAGACAGACTGGAACGGGTTCAGAGGAGGGCAACAAGGATGATCAAGGGACTGGAAACAAATCCCTATGAGGAGAGACTGAAAGAACTGAGCATGTTTAGCCTGGAGAAGACTGAGGGGAGATATGATAGCATTCTTCAAGTACATGAAAGGTTGTCACATAGTGGAGGGCCAGGATCTGTTCTCAATCATCCCAGAGTGCAGGACAGGGAATAATGGGCTCAAGTTGCAGGAAGCCAGATTTCGGCTGAACATCAGGAAAAACTTCCTAACTGTTAGAGCGGTACGACAATGGAACCAAAGACCTAGAGAAGTGGTGGGCTCTCCAACACTGGAAACCTTCAAGAGGCATCTGGACAGCCACCTGTTGGGGATGCTTTAAGTTGGATTCCTGCATTGAGCAGAGGGTTGGATTCAATGGCCTGCTAGGCCCTTTCCAACTCTACTATTCTGTGATTCTGTGCTTTGCCTCCTGGATGCCAGAAGGGAAGGTAGAACTGAAAATCCACCAAGGGCATTCTGATAGTGGCTGGGCCCAGAAATAGACATCTCCTCTGCTAGAGCTTATCAGTATCAGGCATGTTATTTTTCTCAAAAACTGAGACATGCTCTGCGTTTGATCTCCAGCTAGGTTTTGATTTATGGCCAGTTAAATTTTCCGTCATAAAACATTGCTCAGTCGCTACACTGCCTTATCTGTGCCGTGTCAGTGAAAACCGATAAAAGCCGCTCCTTCCCTCCTCAGTATGCCTGAGCCAAGATGGCTAGAGCTTTTAGGTACAGCAGGGACAAAGCAAAAGGACATCGGAATCTGCCTTATCCTGAGTCAGGCCATTGGTCCATCTAGCCCTGCATTGTCTACACTGACTGGCAGCAGCTCTCCAAGGTTTCTGGCAGGGAGTCCCTGGATATACCCAACAGAGATTGAGCCTGGGACCTTCTGCATGCAAGGTAGATGCTCTGAGCTTCAGACCTTCTCCTTCCCACAGCCTAGTTTACAAGAATGTTGTGAGGACAACATGGAAAGGGGGCGAGCCATGGGTGCCACCTTGAGCTCCTTGGAGGAAAGGTGGGGTATAAACGGGCAGAGAAACATTTTGGTAAGCATATGCTGGATGTGAGAGTGCCAGCCAAGCAACCTCTTAGAAATGTGGTTTATTTATTTATTTTTATTTATTTAATTACATTTCTAGACCGCCCTATAGCAGAAAGCTCTCAGGGCGGTGTACAACAAATAAAATCACAATTAAAATATGAGCAAGAGTGAAAAATATAACATGATAAAAATCTGAAATAGAATTGCCATTGAGTTTATAAATTAAAATCCATATTAGGTTTAAAATTAAATTTAAAATGTTTAAAAAGCCTGGGCGAAAAGGTAGGTTTTTACCTGGCGCCGAAAAGATAACAAAGAAGGCGCCAGGCGTATCTCGTCTGGGAGGGCATTCCATAGTTCGGGGGCCACCACCGAGAAGGCCCTAGATCTAGTTGTTGATCTCCGGGCCTCTTTATGAGTTGGGACCCGGAGAAGGGCCTTCGACGTCGAGCGTAGTGAACGGGTAGGTACATAGCGAGAGAGGCGTTCCACCAGGTATTGCGGTCCGATGCCGTTTAGGGCTTTATAGGTAAGAACCAACACTTTGAATCTGGCCCGGAAACATATCGGTAGCCAGTGCAGCTGCGCCAGGACAGGTGTTATATGGTCAAATTTCTTTGTCCCAGTGAGAACTCTGGCCGCAGCATTTTGCACTAGCTGAAGTTTCCGAACCGTCTTCACAGGTAGCCCCACGTAGAGTGCATTACAGTAGTCCAATCTAGAGGTTACCATAGCATGGATAACTGAGGCGAGATTCTCCCTGTCCAGATAGGGTCGTAGTTGGGCTACCAGCCGAAGCTGGTAGAATGCATTCCGTGCCACCGAGGCTACCTGAGCCTCAAGTGACAGGAGCGGGTCTAATAAGACCCCCAAACTACGTACCTGCTCCTTTAGGGGGAGTGTAACCCCATCTAGGGCAGGTCGAACATCAACCATCTGGGCAGAGGGCCCTCCCACCAACAGCATCTCAGTCTTGTTAGGATTGAGTTTCAGTTTATTAGCTCTCATCCAGCCCATTATCGCGGCCAGGCAGCGGTCTAGTACATCAACAGCCTCACCTGACGAAGATGAAAAGGAGTAGTAGAGCTGCGTATCATCAGCATATTGCTGGAAACGCACTCCAAAACTCCTGATGACCTCACCCAGCAGCTTCATATAGATATTGAAAAGCATGGGGGACAGAACTGAACCCTGCGGGACTCCATATTGGAGTACCCAGGGACTCGAGTAATGTTCCCCCAGCATCACCTTCTGGAGACGATTCCCGAGATAGGAGCAGAGCCACCGCCAAGCAGTGCCTCCCACTCCTAAATCCGTAAGTCGCTCCAGAAGGATACCATGGTCGATGGTATCAAACGCCGCTGAGAGATCAAGGAGAACCAACAGAGTTACACTCCCTCTGTCTTTCTCCCGACAGAGGTCATCATACAGGGCGACCAAGGCTGTTTCTGTACGAAAGCCCGATTGAAATGGGTCCAGATAATCAGTTTCATCCAAGAGAGCCTGGAGTTGGCGAGCGACCACACGCTCTAGGACCTTGCCCAGGAATGGAACATTTGCTACCGGCCTATAGTTGTCCAAATTATCAGGGTCCAAGGAGGGTTTTTTTAGGAGCGGTCTCACCACCGCCTGTTTCAGGCAGGGTGGGACCACTCCCTCTCGTAAAGAGGCATTAATCACCTCCTTGGCCCAGCCGGCTGTTCCATTCCTGCTAGCTTTTATTAGCCATGAGGGGCAGGGATCCAGAGCAGAAGTGGTCGCCCGCACCTGTCCAAGCACCTTGTCCACATCCTCGAGCTGTACCAACTGAAACTCATCCAGTAAAACAGGACAAGACTGTGCTCTGGACACCTCATTAGGATCAACTGCTACAATAATGGAGTCAAGGTCCCGGCGGATGTTCATGATCTTATCACGAAAGTGTTGCGCAAACTCATTACAGCGGGCAATTGATGGTGTTATTGCGTCCTGGGGACCAGAGTGTAAAAGTCCCCGGACAACTTTATAAAGTTCCGCTGGGCGGTTAAGAGATGACTGAATAGAGACAGCAAAGTATTGCTTCTTTGCTGCTCTCACTGCCTTCACATAGAGTTTGGTAGAGACCCTCACAAGTGCATGATTACAGCCGTCGGGAGTTCGCCTCCATTTGCACTCAAGCCGTCTCCTTTCTTGCTTCATCACTCTTAGCTCCGGGGTAAACCAGGGAGCCAATTGAGCTCTGCAATGGAGAGGGCGCACTGGGGCGATTGTGTCAACTGCCCGGGCCATTTCTGTATTCCACAGTGTGGCCAGGGTTTCAACAGGACCGTCAATTCTATCAGCCGGAAAATTCCCTAGAGCCATCAGAAAACCCTCAGGATTCATTAGTCTCCGGGGACGGACCATCTTAATTGGTCCTCCACCCTTGCAGAGGGGAGAAGACAATGTGAGTCTAAACCTTAATAGGCGGTGATCTGACCAGGACAAAGGAATAGATGTAAAATTCCTCACTCTCAGATCACCATCCCCTAATCCAGAGGCAAAAATCAAGTCCAGAGTGTGCCCCAACACATGCGTAGGGCCAGTAGCAAATTGAGACAGCCCCATGGCTGTCATGGAGGTCATGAAGTCCTGAGCTGCTCCAGATAAAGTGGCCTCAGCATGAATGTTGAGATCCCCCAATACCAAAAGTTGGGGGGAACGCAACAATAGATCCGAGACCACCTCTGTCAGCTCAGTTAGGGAGGCTGTTGGGCAGCAGGGTGGACGGTACACCAACAGTATTCCCAGTCTGTCTCGCTGGCCCAACGTAATGTGCAGACACTCCAGGCCATTAGCCACTTGGATGGGGTGCCTAACAAGAGAGATGGAACTTCTATAGACCACAGCGATTCCCCCTCCCCGACTCTCGGATCTACCCAGATGCTGAAGCGAATACCCAGGTGGGCACAACTGGGAGAGATTAATACCTCCCAGATCGCTCACCCAGGTTTCGGTAATGCATGCCAGATCGGCCGCCTCATCCACAATTAGGTCATGGATGAGGGAGGTTTTATTATTTACCGATCTGGCATTAAAAAGCAGCAACTGGAGATCCGAGAGTTGGCTGGTAGAACTACCAGCAATCCTGTGGATGTGATGAGGACTGGAACACGTCACAGCCACCAGTTGTCTGGGGCGAGTTCCCCTTAACTGGCATGTCCTACTCACAGCGCCATACCTCCCATTACCCGTCACTACACTAATAGGGGCCCCCTTTGGTCCTCCCTCCCACAACACTGTCCTCTCGCCCAGGCACATAATAAAAATAAAATAAATAATAAAACTCATGGCATATACACACAATCACACACTCACTCATACAACCCACTCATACATTCAGACAGCACAGCAGCATCCGAGGGGCTTCAGCAACCGGCAGTCCGTAGTAGCTGATGTAATAGGGGCCCAAAAGCGATGGACAGCAGGCAATGGGTCTCCCAAGCCCCCTCAGCCAGCCGGCTTATATATCCCCTCCAAAGAAGGGACAGATGGAACTGCCACTTTGTAGCACATCCCTGTGTGACTAACTGCGCCTCAGGCATGGCACACCTAGAGATGGGTGCTGTTTAATGGGCTCCCTCTCCCAGCTACGTGGATAATATTGTTTCAATGGATATGTCAGACGGTGATATCCATCACTGCCAGGGTCTTTGGGTTCCTGCTTAATGGCCTGGAGAGCTGTGAACTCACCTTTACTCCTGCCTGTCTGAAGTTCTCCATCACTGACAAATGACAAGATGCTAGTTTGATGGCTCTAGATGTCAGCCTCTCTGTTTATGCTGGTATTGATTTGGGTTTGCTCTTCGTCGGCAAGCTGCTGATTTACTGATCCAGGATTTTTTCCCTGTGGAAAAAAAATGATATTAATATACATATCTTAATGGAAATGTCAATAAATTGAAAAAATATCAATAAAATATCAATATTAATATCAATATTTTAGACTTTTTAAAAAAGAATCCTGTTTAACATAGCCATGGGAAATTGCTACATAAAAATCTGATCTGCAATGATAGCGAATTAATGGAAAATTCTGTACCAAATCTGAACTGGACGGAATTCTAGCGCATCCCTATAGCATGTCTGAACAGGGCAATCTTACTCTCTGGAATATTGAGGCTGCAATATGTGGGGCAGTGGTGGAGGTGTTTTTAAAGCTCTCTCGCTGCTCTACGTGGTTTTAATGCTGTATAGGACATCAGGACCAACTAGCTGGGTGAGATGTGTGGAACATCCATGTGCAAAGATAGTATACTACTGAGTAAGAATTCAAGACGAACCTGCTGGATCAGGCCAATGGCCCATCTAGTCCAGCATCCTGTTCTGACGTTGGCCAACTAGATGCTTCAATGGAGGATCTGAGCACAACAGCACCTTCCCTACCCGTGATTCCCAGTGTCCGCTATACAGAGGCATACAGCCTCCAGCTGTGGAGGTAGAACATAGTCATTGTGGCTAGCAGTCACTAATTGTCATGGGCTCTGTGGAACGGTCCTGGAGTGATGAAGAAGAAGATACAGAGTGGGACCCAGGGAGTGTCCGAGGAACTCGCAACCAGGAAGTGCTGGGGCAGTAGGTTTTGTTTAGTATTTTAAAAATATGTGTGAAATAGGAATAGTTTCGTGGTCCTGTTTCTTAGCAGAGATATAAATGCAAGTGGGGGATGAGAATAAACCAGTCCACCCTTTCCCTCAGACACAAATAATTACAGACACAATCTTCTTAAGTAAAAGATAAAGAATGTTTACTCACGACCTTTCATATATTCAGGAAACATAGGCTCTAGCTTAGATGGAAAAACAGAAGTCTCATTCCATAATAGTCATCTTGGAAGAAAAACCATATGGATGCTTCTCTCTCCTCAAGCTTAATGGAGAATATGCAAAAACTACCAGACAAAGGAGGAATCATAGAATCATAGAGGAGGAAGAGAAAGCCAGTTAACCCCACCCTATAGGAAGTTACATCACTGGTAAACAGGTACATGGGATATTTCCCAAATATCCCTTAAAGGGAACATGCAAGTTTGCTTATTCCAACTGGTTTCAGTACCTTTGACAGTGACAACTGGATGAGTGTCCTCCCCCTTAGTTCTGGTTACAACAGAAGGAGCACCGGCTGAGCGGGAGCTTGCCCCTTCTCCTCCTCTCCACACCCCTCTCCTCCCAAGGCACTCCCATCATGCACACCTCCTCTAGAGGAGGAGGATCTCAATGAAGTGCCACTGCCCCTGTCGCCCCAGACACACAGACAACTGAGATGGCAGGCGCAGGTGGCCCCCACTTTCCCACTTCAAAGGAGTGCTCCAGGCCACGTGCACTCTCATTCTGGGACACCTTCCTCATGCAAGTAGAAAGAGCCCACTTGAACCTACTTCAGGGTTGTAAGGGGGGGTGTCTAACTGCTGCAACAATTTTTCTTAGCTTTGAGTAGTCATACTAAGTTGTGCTGCGTAGAGTTGCAGAATCTTGTGTGGCCTGTGATCTAATCCATGAAGCGCACTAAACTGGCGTTTTTGATTAAACATGCTGGAGAAAGACACACCAGTGAGTCTGAATCTGATTCCAGCGGCTTGGCCAAACAAGAGATGGATCGATTCCATAAAGGAAGCCATAGACCTGAACTTACAAGATCTGAGCAGGGTGGTTCATGACGGATGCTCTTGGAGGTCGCTGATTCATAGGGTCGCCATAAGTCATAGTCGACTTGAAGGCACATAACAACAACAACCCACAGAAAGCAGCGATGGCCACCAACTTGGGTGGCTTTAAAAGCTGATTAGAGAAATTCAAGGAAGAGGATAAGCCCATCAGTGGTTACTAGACGTGATGGCTATGTTCTGCCTCCACGACTGAAGGCAGTAAATGCCTCGGAATTCCAGTTGCTGGAACCCACAGGAGGGGAGAGTGCTCTTGCACTCAGGTCCTATTAGGGCCTCTGGTTGGCAGTGGCAGCTGGTAGCTCCATGTCAGTGGAGCAGTGGAATCTGCTCCAGGTTTTAGTCCAAACTTTCCTCCTTGAAAAGTTGTTGGACTCCAACTCCCATCAGCCCCAGGCAGCATGGCCAAAGGTCAGGAATGATGGGGCTTGCAGTCCAGTAACCCTGGCGGGGGCACAGAACCTCCACCCCAGTCCAGTTCACCAGATGCCTGAAATGTTTCCTGAGTTGCAGGTACATATATGGATGTGGGTGATGGAAGACTGTAAACAGTGGAGGGAAATAATATGCAGCAAAGGACAGATGGTGATAATTACATTATTAATATCACCTTATGCGACAGGGGACATGTGCTACCTTTCCTGTGCCTCTGGACGCCTTTGAACTGACAGTTTGCTCGGAATGCATTTTTCGTAGTTGGCACAGAGAAAACCTGATTGTAAAGTGGATGATGCAGCCAAGTAGCTCAAGACCTCTCTATGGACTTCACATTGTCAAAGTGGACTCAAGCCTGTGGGTGGACAGATAAGCCCATTTTGAATGCGAAGAAATCAGGAAGACACACAAACCCTTCCCTGCAGGAAGAGAAACTGACATTTTCTGGCAATTTAGAGAGGCTATACAAGCAGCAAATTAGATGTGATTGATTGACTGCAATCTCCCCCTCCCTCTTTATGCAAAAAGCCTGGATCAACAGGAAGCCGGAAAGTGGGCTAAAGTTGCAAAGTAGAAGTGTTAAATGTTGAGCTTGTCCTTAAATCTCTCTCTCTCTCTCTCTCTCTCTCTCTCTCTCTCTCTCTCTCTCTCACACACACACACACACACACACACACACACACACACACTATATTGCTCTTTATAGATGGAATTGTTATAATCTTTGGTAAGTGCAGAATTATTTATACGTAATGGGTTTTTTATTTTTGATATTTTTACTGTGAAATGGCTTTTGAGATATTTAGAATCATAGAATCTTAGAGTTGGAAGGGGCTTTGTAGGCCATCGAGTCCAACCCCCTGCTCACAGCAGGAAATCCACAGCTAGAGCATCTCCCGCAGATAGCTGTCCAGCCTCTGCTTGAAGACATCCAGCGAAGGGGATCCCACCACCTCCCTAGGCAGTCGGTTCCATTGCCGAACTGCCCTTACTGTCCAGAAGTTCCTTCTAATGTCCAATCTGAATCTACGCTCCTGCAACTTAAAACCATTAGACCTAGTCCTACCCTCTGGGGCGGCAGAGAACAAATCTGTACCCTCCTCTATGTGACAGCCCTTCAGGTACTTAAAGAGTGCAATCATGTCGCCCCTCAGCCTTCTCTTCACCAGACTGAACATGCCAAGTTCCTTCAACCTTTCCTCCTAAGACTTGTTCTCCATACCGGCTATCACCCTCGTCGCCCTCTTCTGAACCCACTCCAACTTGTCTATATCTTTCTTAAAATGAGGTGCCCAGAACTGAACGCAGTATTCCAGATGAGGCCTGACCAATGCAGAATATAGTGGGACTATTACTTCCCTCGACCTGGAAACTATAGCTCTGTTTATGCTGCCCAAAACCGCGTTTGCCTTTTTTGCCACAGCATCACACTGCTGGGTCATGTTCAACTTGCGATCCACTACAATTCCAAGGTCCTTCTCATAAATTGAATCAAATAAATAAATAAATGCACAATGAAGGGCAAGTAAGAAATATTGTTAATAATATTAACAACAATAACCTGTTGTGACCCTTTGCTGCTTTATTAAGGCTTGTCACACGAGTTCCTTCTCCCTTCCCCTCCTTGCTCAGGATGTTGCTCCTTCTCAAATTTCACTGAATCCTCTCTCGTCTTATCTCCCTCGCCAAGCCTGTCTTCTTTTGCCTTTTCCCCTGTGACGTGCAGCTTGGCTCCCTTGCTAGAGCTCTCTGGAGAGGCTTCATCCGCAGGGGCCTCTTTTCTGCTGGCCCCCACCTGCCACCCTCTGCTCATAACAGATCCTGGATCCTGTGTCGTTTGGGCTCTGCAGGGAGGAGGGAGCATGATCTTTCCTGCCTTGATGACACTCGGTCCCCTTTCCAACGCCATGACTCCCCTTCTAGGGGGCTTTTGAATCATCTGGAAATCTTGTCTCCCCGAAGGCAAGTGGGAGAGCTGGGTTTCTCAGGCAGCTCTCGTGGCTTATTGTCAAATCCTTCAAAATGCCGAAGGGGCTTTGGCAATAATCCTGACAAGGCAGCGAGTGAGTGGCGGGGGAGAGACAACTGCACATACATCCCAAGCTGTTCTACTAGCTGAAGGGAAAGCGGGTGGGGAGAGGAAGGCCAGAAGGTCCCAGCAGGGAATGCATTAAAAAAGGGATCCTTTCAGGAGGCGTAGTGGTTGCCTTGGGATTCATGTCTCCTGATCCAAGCTGCAGTCTAAGCCACAAAGGCTGCGCATCCTGTCAGGACACGCTGTCTCTTCCAGAGCACGGATAATAATTGGTTTCTCAGCTGAAATCACTGTGTAGCTTCTGTCCTCATCTACCTGGGGTCCTTTGTTATTCCTCTGATTCCAAGCATGTGGTTGTCAATGTAGGCGTGTGCATGCAAAAGTATGTAGACATATGTAAAGTCACATAGATTCTTTTTCTTTCTTTCTTTCTTTCTTTCTTTCTTTCTTTCTTTCTTTCTTTCTTTCTTTCTTTCTTTCTTTCTTTCTTTCTTTCTTTCTTTCTTTCTTTCTTTCTCTCTAATGATAACATTGCCTTGTCTCATTGATCATGGCAGTTGTGTGCAAGAGATTCCTATTATCCCCGTTTTACAGAGACAGGAAATGAGGCTCTCTTTATCGCCAGACTAACAGGATATTGATTGTGGTGGCTGCGTCTCACCTCCTCTAAACACTGTGGGATTCAGAAAGCTCTGAAGAAAGAAAATGTGGGAGACTCCTGGTGCCCCTGGGAAAAAAATGCAGATGTTAAGAAGGAATGGCAGAGATGTAGCCACAAATTCAGTGTTTCTCCAAAGCTGTATCTGAATCTATCAAGTTCAGATCAGGCTGGCTAGCTAGCTGCTTCTCTGAAGCCAAAATCTCACTGCCGAAACCAGCTCTGTTTTTGAGAAAACTGGTGCTGCTGAAATTCTGCCTGTATGTGCGCTGTCCAGCAAAACCCATTGCAACTGCTTCAGTGCAGGGGCTGTGGCTCAGCGGCAGAGCAGCTCTTTTGCATGCAGGAGGTCCCCAGTTCAATCTGTGGCATTTCCAGTCCAAAGGGTTGGGTTGCAAGTGAGGGTAAAGGCTCCTCTTTGCACGGAAGAGCTGCCACCAGCTAGAGTATTTATTATTAGAATGGGGTGAATGCGCCCCGTTGTCCCATCATCAAGAAAGGAGGTGGTCAAGGCAGCTTACTAAAAACTCAGCGGAAAGAACAATGAGTGCTCTTTGAAAAGGAGTGCATCCATTAAAAAATAAAAGCAGCAATTAAAAAAAACTGGGAAGAGGAAAAACTGAAATATAAAGGGGGGGAAAACCCAACAGCAGCAGCGCAACTGAGACCTTGAGTCAACAGCGCTGGGCTAAAAGGACATGTTGTCTGGTCCTGGTGAGGCAGTTCCTCCCATGCCACTCACAGCAAACAGACAAAACTCTTTGCTCGTTGAGAATGACTGCTTAACACCCCTATTCTATCTAAGTGCCCTTTATTTGGAAGTGCAGATAAACAGGTGTCAATGGGGCTGACTTCCCAGGGTGACACACTCCTAACTAGTGTGAGTGGCGACTGGCCTAGAGGAGCCCCTTCTTGGCATGAAGGAGGTCCCAGCTCAGTCCCCAACAGCATCTCCAGGTAGGGCAGTCCTGAGCTAGATGGTCAGTGCTCTGGCTCAGGATAACACAGCATCCTATGGTCCTAATTGCTTCACTGAGTCCCACCCTGAACGTGGAGAGGCCAGTGTTGCTTGTGCTAAGCCAGTATTCATCACATAGTTGAGACCTTTTCAGACATTACAAGGAGTTTGTTTATTTATTTTAAAAGATTCCTAAACTGCTTGATATTTTTTTGGGGGAGCGGGGAACTGGGCACAGGCCCATTTAGTCAGAGCTTGGAAGTAACTAGTTACAAGTAACGAATTACTTGTAATTTATTAATTTTTTGAGTAACGAGTAGGTAACTTCATTACATTTTGCTGGTAATAGAACGAGTAGTAACTTCACTACTTTTGAGGAGTAATTGGAATGTTTCCAGCATTACTTTTGCGCATTACTTGGGGAGGAGCAGGGGAGTCTTCTGCTGCTCTGATTTGTGAATAAAAATCATGCGCTTCAAATTGGGCTTCTGTGCAGCATTGTTCTTCCTTCATGCTCTGTGGGTGCTTAGGAGGCAACAAGAGAGGAGGTGGAGAGCGAGACGGGGTGGAGAAAACAATTGTTTAAAAATGGACAGGAGTGGAAGGAAAAAAGAGCTGGAGGCAATATATATATATATATATATAAATATGTGTGTTGGGGTATCATCATTGCTGGGGGTGGGGTGAGGGGATGTGAGATTCTGTTATGCCATTCTGTTAATCTTATGGATAAAAAAATTATTCTACTACCCTCTGTGTGTGTGTGTGCTTATTTTTAATGTTGTTTTAGGCTACTCAGATGTGCAGCAGCCAAGGCCAGCACCTTGTAGGCAATTTAAAAAAAAAGTACCTAAAATGTAATTGTAGCAATTACTTTTGAGTAAAAGTAATCAGTTACTTTCAGAGCAATTGTAATTGTAACGGTAACTACTACTTTTTGGGGGCCATATAACTGTAACTGTAATTTATTACTTTTTAAAAGTAATCTTCCAAGCTCTGCATTTAGTCCAGCATTCTCTTCTCACCGTGGCCAACCAGATGCCTCATTTGGAAAGCCGGCAAGCAGGACCTGAACACAACTGCCCACTCCCCACTTGTGATTCCTAGCAACTGGCATACTGCCTCTGACAGCGGAGATAGAAAACAGCCATTGTGACAAGCAGCCATTGGTAGCCTCATCCTCCAAGTTCCATGAATTTGTGTAATCCTTTTTTTTAAAGCCATCCTAGTTGGCGGCCTTCACTGCCTCTTGTGGGAGCGAATTCCATCGTTTATGCACTGCATGAAGAAGCCCTTCCTTTGGTCTGTCCTGAATCTTCCAGCATTCAGCTTCATTGGATGTCCACGAGTTCAAGTGTTATGAGGAGAGACTGAAAGAACTGGGCATGTTTAGCCTGGAGAAGAGAAGACTGAGGGGAGACATGATAGCACTCTTCAAATACATGAAAGGTTGTCAGATAGAGGAGGGCCGGGATCTCTTCTCGATCGTCCCAGAGTGCAAGACACGGAATAATGGGCTCAAGCTGCAGGAAGCCAGATTTCAACTGGACAGCAGGAAAAACTTCCTAACTGTTAGAGCCATACAACAATGGAACCAATGACCTAGAAGAGGTAGTCGGCTCTCCGACACTGGAGGCCTTCCAGAGGCAGCTGGACAGCCATCTGTCAGGAATGCTTTGATTTGGATTCCTGCATTGAGCAGGGGGTTGGACTTGATGACCTCATAGGCCCCTTCCAACTCTACTATTCTATGATTCTGTGAGAGGGATAAAAACTGTACCCACTTTCTCCACGCCATGCTTAATTGTATACACTTCTATAATTTTATTCACTTCTGCCTCACCTGCTATATCTGCTGCACTGGAACCGGTCTATTTGGTTGTATGTGTGGGACCCTTCTGAGACATTCCATTCCACTCATCAGAACTAGAATAGTATTTCTTAATAGCCTGCTGAAATTCTTTGCACTATTTCTGAAATTGGTGGGGACTACTTAACTGAATTCCTCCTAGGCTAATTTTCTTTGCCATTCTGCATTCAGAACACACCCTGGACTTTCCTGCATATTTTCATACTGTCTCTCCTTAAACTCTGTTTTTTTTCCTTTTAATTGTCCTTCCAGAGATGCCGTCCTCAAGCAAAAGAGGGTGGCATGCAATGGGCTGCCACTGGCTGAGCTGCAGGGCAAGGCAATGGTTGGCCTGGCTGCACCGTTAGCCCCAGATAAGCAAGGTAAGAGCCGCCCTGGGCAAGAGGGGGTTGGTAAGGTGGGGAGTGGGAGGGGATGCCTGCCATTTATGTGGCTGTTTTGTACTATGCAGTAAATGTTAGGCAGGCACCATCTCTGTTATCTTTTCGGTGCCTATTGAAGACCTTCCTCTTTCAACAAGCCTTTTAAGTTGAGACCTTATCCCAGTCTGCGTCTGTGTTGGGATTGCTTTTTAATGTGTTTTTTAAAACCTTTTTTTCTTTCTAAACAATATGTTTTTAACCCTTTTTAAGATGTTTTTAAAGCTTTTAAAAAATGTTTTTAAAGTTCTTTGGTTTTAGTGTATTTTAAGGTCTGTTTTTATGATGTTGTAAAGTGTTTTTAGTGCTTTTGTTCAGGGGCGTCACTACCGGGATGCAGAGGGTGCGGACCGCACCCGGGTGACACCCTGAGGGGGGTGACACCCAGAGCCACCCCACCCCGCGCCATTACCCGGCAAAGGAGCCGAGAAGCGCTCCAGGTCGGCGCAGCCAACTCCTCCTCGGAGTTGGGTGGGCAAGACTGAAAGCAGGCGCCTGCTCGCTGGCGGTGAAGCCAGGACGGGCCTTCCACCGCCAGCCTGGAGCACGTGGTGAGTGTGTGCGCGCACGCGCTCACACACGCAAAACCAGCCACCCCCGTCCATGCACCTGGGAGGGCGCGCGCCAGAGGTCCGCACCCCCCCGCACTCCCACTAGTGACGCCGCTGCTTTTGTTTGCCACCCTGGGCTCCTGCTGGGAGGAAGGGCAGGATATAAATCTAACAATAAACAAATAAATATAGAACGGGGGATGGTGGGCAGGGACTCCAGGCTTCATGCTTCCCTTGAGTGTTTTTGCCTGGCTGCAATGTGTATTTGCACCCTGATAATGCCTCTTTGCTTGCCCACATGGAGGATAGAGAGGTGTGTGAGAGTGTGTGTAGAAACTAGTCTACTATACAAAGGTGAAATTTGCATTCACAGTTGGCCCCTGGAATGTTGCACAGAAGGGAATGTGGCTCTTGGGCTGAAGAAGATTCCCAAACCCTGACATAGAATCAGTGGCTTGGATCCCTCTGCAGCTGTTACTGGGTTACAAGTCCTATCAACAGTCGGGGATGATGGGAACGATAGTCCAGCAATATCTGGGGGCCCAAAGGCTGGGAAAGGCTGCAACGTGCACGGATGGGGATGTTCACCTCCTGAACTGTGTGAAATGAGGCTGTTCTGGGAGGGAGGCAATCAGCGCACCATCAGGTGGAGTTTGGGCCAGTTTTTCGCTCCCTAGGCTTTTCGCTCTCATGTCCTTCCTAGGGAAGCTTTTCGGGGGGAGCCTGAAGTTAACTTATCTGAGGATCCAAGCTGCTGCCCACCTCTCTGCTCCCTGTTTCTTCCAAGAGGCCACTTTGGTGGGGGTCAGCCGCAGCTGGCTAGCCTCCACTTGCCCACAGTGGTCTGTGGTGTGTGTGTGAGCAGCTGCCACTCCTGTGATCTCCCCTGCCTCCATGCACAGAGCTCTGCTTTTGCACAGAAGCACACACAAATTATACAGACTCATGCATACACAACTTACTTTCTTTGCAGACTTGTTTCTTGCTGGAATAAGACTAAGCAGGAATGGAGAGACACTGGCAAGGAGAGTCCGGAGCCAGGACATTTTCTCCAGCTCATGTTTTTCCTATACCTCAGAGCCATTCTAGGGACATCTGGGGGTGGGCATTAGAGGGCGAGAAAGATGAGAGCTCCTGTACCAGAGACAGGGAGAGACCTTCCTTTCTCACCCCCACATTCCTGACTCCAGCTGCTGAACCTGCTTTAGGAAATTCAAAGAGGAGGTCTGTTAACAGGTTGCCAGTCAGAAGCCAGTAGTGATAGGGCAGAAATTAGACTCATTTAAAGGCAAGCTTACCTAATCTGCACAATTCGAGAACCAGAAACCCAGCCATCCTTACAAATTCACACCTCTCTGAATTCTGCAATGCTGTTCTGCAGCCGAAGAACATGTACAAAAGTGCGGATACTGGGGTGAAGTATCTACCCTGAAAATAGTAGTGGAAATAACATACAAAAATGCATTATATTTGGAGAAATAGCTGTTCAGAAATGTTTATAAGGCAAAAATTACATACATAAATATACATAGTGGGAGAAATCTACATTTGAATTATGTATTTATTCAATTTCATATTATTTATTAAATTTATATCCCGCCCTTCCCCCTGAAAGGAACCCAGGAAAGACACTGGCAAATCTTCATGAGGAATTTATATATATATATATAAATTGCAAACTGAGGAGGGAATGTGCAGAACTGAACTTCAGTTTGGAAAAACCAGAAACAGCGAGAAACCAAAATGGACAGATTTCCTCTTCTCTAGAAGCCAGGCAGCAACTGTACCTTCTTCCCACTGCCATCCCTGCACTGCCCGCCGGGTTTGGCTCTTTGGTTGCTGCGATATGTTCACCCCTAGTCTTCAGGAGCCCCAGCCTCACTGTGTCCGCTCCCTTTTCGTTGGCCCTTCCGCTTTCAGTTGCTGCGAGGAGTCCCTTCCTCCCTCTTGCTAAATTCTCCGTCTGACGAGGTCCTCTTTGTTTTGCAGTGTTGATCATCCCTGTGGTGGACAAGGAGGCCGGGACTGTGGTTTGTGTCATCCTGGTAAGTCCGTGGTCGAGAACAGACAGCTGTGGAAGGGGGCTGGAAGCCCTGAGAGGAAGAAACTTGAGATTTTGCTAAAACCATTGAGCTGATAAGAAAGAGATGAAACTCTGAAGGGTCTGAGATTCCCCATGGGGAGATTAGAGGTTTGGGCGTGACTCATAGGGTCACCCTCTGGCAAGGCCGCCACATCACAGCCACCCCTTTCCTCTCCATAGGCCACATATGGGATTGTTAAACCATATGTTCAGACTGCTCTTAAGAAGACACTACTTAGACCTTGCTCAAAAAATCTAATTTGGATGCTATGTTGTTGTTATGTGCCTCCAAGTCAGCTGTGACTTATGGCGACCCTATGAATCAGTGACCTCCAAGAGCATCTGTCATGAACCACCCTGTTCAGATCTTGTTAAGTTCAGGTCTGTGGCTTCCTTTATGGAATCAATCCATCTCTTGTTTGGCCTTCCTCTGTTTCTATTCCCTGCTGTTTTTCCCAACATTATTGTCTTCTCTAGTGAATCAGGCCTTCTCATTATGTGTTCAAAGTATGATAACCTCAGTTTCATCATTTTAGCTTCTAGTGATAGTTCTGGTTTAATTTGTTCTAACACCCAATTATTTGTCTTTTTTGCAGTCCATGGTATGCGCAAAGCTCTCCTCCAGCACCACATTTCAAATGAGTTGATTTTTCTCTTGTCCGCTTTTCCCCCTGTCCAACTTTCACATCCATACATAGAGATCGGAAATATCACGGTCTGAATGATCCTGACTTTAGTGTTCAGTGATACATCTTTGCATTTGATGACCTTTTCTAGTTCTCTCATAGCTGCCCTCCCCAGTCCTAGCCTTCTTCTGATGCTATGATTCTAGACAATTATCACCCAGTGCCCTGTCCAATGTACCATATCCAAGAGAGAGAGAGATTGGGGAAGGCAGTGCCTTTTCCACTCCGAGCATTTTTGAATGATTATTTGGATCTGTTCCAGTCTGGGTCTGGGTCGGAAATAGCCTTGGTCACCTTGGTGGATGACTTACTCCAGGGAGTGCTGGACTTCTCAGCAGATTCCAATACCAGCTGTCTTTCCAAAATGAGCTTAGGTGTCACAGTGTTATGGTTACTTTAGTCCTTTCTGGGGGAACAGGCTAGGGGACTCCTCTTCCACCTGATTGCCTTTGGACAACAGAGTGCTTCAGGGCACCATCCTGTCCCAACTTCTGCATGAAACTGCTAGGGAAATTCTGGAGGTCTGTGCTGCAGTGTCACCAGAATACAGATGGCAGGCATATCTATCACTCTCTTTTCCATCTACTTAGTTCCAGGGAAACTATGGAAATCCTGAACATACAGAATCCTAGAACAGTAGAGTTGGCAGGGCCATTGAGTCCAACCCCATGCTCAATGCAGGAATCCAGCTTAAGGCATCCCGACAGGTGGCTGTGCAGCTGACTCTTAAAGGCCTCCACCTTCAAGTTGGAGAGCCCACTACCTCCCTAGGTCATTGGTTCCATTGTTGTACCGATCTAATAGTTAGGAAGTTTTTCCTGATGTTCAGCTGAAATCTGGCTCTTGTAACTTGAGCCCATTATTCCTTGTCCTGCACCCTGACACGATCAAGAAGAGATCCTGGCCCTCCTCTGTGTGGCAACCTTTCAAGTACTTGAAGAGTACTATCGTATCTTCCCTCAGTCTTCTCCAGGCTAAACATGCCCATTTCTTTCAGTCTCTCCTCATAGGGCTTTGTTTTCAGCCCCTGATCATCCTCATTGCCCTCCTCTGAACCTGTTCCAGTTTATCTGCATCCTTCTTAAAGTGCAGTGTTCAGAACTGGACGCAGCTTTCAAGATGAGGCCTAACCAGGGTCAAGTAGTACTTCATGCAGTTTGTCTAGAGGCAGTAGATTGGATGGGTGAAGAATGATGGTGAATCAGCTGAAGTTTAATCCAAATAAAATGGTGGGAGCACCGTTTTGGAATTTGGCTGGATGGTTATTGCAGCTAGTTTTGGATGGGATTGCCCCCCATGCTGGCTGGGGTTGATGTTGGCTGGGGCTGATCCAAAGCATCAGGAGAGACCAGGTTGGAGAAGGCTGAGTTTAAGCTGGCTGTTTTCCATTTAAATCTTTTGTATCTGAATTGCTGGGCTGGGCTGTGTAATGTGTTTAGACTGCTTCTTTTACTTTTTAAGTCACAACAAAATTACTTTCATTGTAGTTTATGCTTCTGATTTTTATTTGAGCCACCTTGGAAGGGCTTTACTCGGAAACAAACCGAGCTGTAGCATGAGCCTCCTCTGATGGACTGGTGGTGCACAGACTCAGCAGTATGTGATGGAAAAGGCCAACGGGGTCAACCACACATGTTTCCGCTTCTCTGACATGGCCGTTATCGGAGTTCTAATTAAGCTGCCTCATTAAAGCCACAGGAGTCAGAGGTCAAACCGGAATGGGATCTCTCCAAAACTTTGTGTTAACGCGACCTCTTCACAAATGCAGCGAGGAGAACGGCAAGGTTAACAAAGTCCTGCAGCTGCCCAGCTAATTTCGCTGCTGCCCAGAAAGGTTGTGGTGATGGCATTGGAAGGGGGGGGGTGACAGTTCAGCAGCCAGGGAGATAAGTGCGCTTAAGTGGATTAACAGTGACGCTCTCACGCTAGAGCTGTGAGATTCTCACCAGCGCTTATTAAAAGGGAATTAAGATTATTAAAAGCACTGACCTTTCTCTGCAAGCACTGGGGGAAGGGACCAGGTGGGCCAGGCCTGTTTACCCATCACTGCCACTTTTGCCTTTATGCATCACATATGTGATTTCTTCAGACAAGAAAGGATCACACGCTTTAGGGATGGGACAGAGCTCCTGCTTTGCATGGAAAAGGCCACAGGTTCAAGCCTGCACATCTCCAGGTATGACTGAGGAAAAACTCCCTGCCTGGAACCCTGGAGAACTGCTGCCAATCACTGTAAACAACAGCCAGCTAGATGGACAAATGGTCTAAGGCAGCTTCCAATTTCAATCAGCACTTTATTTAGAACCACGAGGACCAGAAACCTACCTCATTCTTAGGAGAAGGGGCTGTGCTTGCAGAAGGTCCCCGGTTCAGCCCCCAATGGCATCTCCAGTTGACAGGATCAGGTACGAAGACTGGGAAAGACCACTACTCTTTGCTTGAGATCCCGAAGACCTGCTGCCAGTCAGAACAGACAATCTGGAGATAGACCAGTGGACTGACCTGAGATAGGCAGCTTTGCATCTCTTCCGTAGTTTGAACTTGATCATCGCTCAGCAGATGTGGAGCATCTCATGGACACCCAGCATCCTCTATGCCAGAGCAGGACCCTTCATTTAAAACACCCAGATCCCCACCTGCTGAGCGTCAGACCTGGGCAAACTTTGCCATTAAGCTTGCATTTTTTGGGATACTGCCTCCATAATCTCTCCCTCCAAACATGTTTGGGCATATGTCTGTGTGTGTATATAAGAGAGATTTAGTGTGGCATAGTGGTTAAGGTGTTGGACTACGACCTGGGAGACCCAGGTTCGAATCCCCACACAGCCACGAAGATCACTGGATGACCTTGGGTCAGTCACTGCCTCTCAGCCTCAGAGGGAGGCAATGGAAAGCCCCCTCTGAATACCACTTACCATGAAAACCCTATTTGTAGGGTTGCTGTAAGTCAGGATTGACCTGAAGGCAGTCCATTTCCATTTTCCATGCCCCCTCCAATTGCTACTCGCATAGCCTCATCTCACTGCCCTCAAAGCTATGCTTCTTGCCCGCATCATGAGAACCAAGGACTGGGACATTAAAACAGAAGGATCATGCTGGAAACAGGCACCAGTTTTAAACTTACAGGTCTACGGAAGCAGCATGCTTCTGAATGCCAGTTGCTAGAAACTGCAGGCCGAGAGAGTGCTCTTGCGCTCAGGTCCTGCTTGCAGGCTTCCCAAGAGAGGTATCTGGTTGGCCACTGTGAGAACAGGATACTGGGCTAGATGCAACCCCCTTTGGCCTGACCCAGCAGCCAGGCTCTTCTTATGTGCTTATGTCCAGTTGCAATAAGGCAAGAGAGGGATGGACCATAAGGGAGAAGAAGAGTAGGCAGACAAGTTGCTGAGGCTGATCAGCTGGTGTGGCTGCAGTAGGGCCTGGTGTGTCCCAATTGGCTCAGAGAATCATTTGTCATAGCATTCCACCTGGTATGTCAGCTGGATCTCTTCAGGCTGGAACTGCAGTCTAGAGGGCGCCCTTTCCCCCAAGCCCAGTCTGCCTGGCCTCCTGATGACCCAGAGTGCTTGTGACACAGGAGAAAGTCGCGCTAGGGACGGACCACTGGAGGTCCTGGTTCAAGACACCTACATACCCTTTGGTACCTTGCAGAGGGAGGGCTCTGGAGGGAAAATTCCTCAGGCCTAAGTCTGCATACGCACCATTATTTATTTATTTATTTATATTAATTTATTTATTTATACCCTGCCTTTTGGCCAAAAGGCCCTCAAGGCAGCTTACAAAAAACACAAATAAAAACAATACAATTTACAAAAATTAAATAACAAATAACATTATTAAAGAAGCAGCGATTACAACTTCCAGTGAAAATACAATATATTGAATAAGTATAAAATATCATCCGTTTAAAGTACATCCCTCTCCTCAAAGAATCCTGAGAACTATAGTTTGTTAAGGGTGCAGGGAACCGTAGTTCTGTGAGAAGGTAAAGTACAATTTCTAGGATTCTTGGGGGTGCTTTAAATGCACTTTAAATGTATGGTGTATATGCAGCCCTAAAGACAGGTGAAACTCTCTGCTCTTGATAAGGATGGGAGGCACCTTTTGCTAGTGGTGGCTCCGAGATCAGTGGGGCAGTGAATCCACTTGGGGTTTTAGTTCAAACTTTCAAGAAGCTGCCCATGGTGATTTCAGAACTTGAAAGTTCAGACTGCAACCCAGAGCGGATTTCACTGCCCCACTGATCTCAGAGCCGCTAGTTCCCGCTGCCTTTTGCCATAATCTGGCAGACTCAGCAGATCTGGGGGGAAAGTTGTGCTCATTTCCACAGGATCTGGCTGTTCCCAGTTCTTTGACTGGGCACCCATTTAGCAGCTTGTTTGTCAAAATTACAGGCCAAAGAGCCTGTTCTATGCTCGTTCTTGGCAGGCTAGGTGGGGTTGGCTCAGGTCTCTGCATGGCTGGTAAGAAGAGAGCACTAATTAATTGGAGACTGATGACAGGGGGACCTTTTATGTGAAGCACCACGACTGGAAAGAAGCAGAGAAACAGAAGAACTCAGTGCTTTTATTTGCCAGGATCACTGCAGGGGCATTTTTACTGTAGTTGGGGGAGTGTTGCATTTTAATTTCCATATTTCAGAAACGTTTTATATACACCAGCCTGTAGGATGCATAGCTAACAACACTGCCATCTATATGTTGTGGGTCGCATATCCAACCTCGCCAGCCAGCATGGCCAATGGCCAGGAAGGATGGGAGTTGTAGCACACAACACCTGGAACGCATCAGGTTGGGGAATACTGTTTAATGGGGTTGGCTGTCTCTGGGTGCCACTAGAGTTGCCTAAGAGTGGGACATAGAATCATAGGATCATAGAATAGTAGAGTTGGAAGGGGCCTATAAGGCCATCAAGTCCAACCCCCTGCTCAATGCAGGAATCCAAATCAAAGCATCCCCGACAGATGGCTGTCCAGCTGTCTCTTGAAGGCCTCCAGTGTCGGAGAGCCCACTGCCTCTCTAGGTAACTGGTTCCATTGTCGTATGGCTCTAGCAGTTAGGAGTTTTTTCCTGATGTTCAGTCGAAATCTGGTTTCCTGCAACATGCACATTTAATTCTTCCCGGCATGGCAAATACTATTGTTTTTGCTGGGTCGAGGGTGAATGATAATCAGCAGGCTGCAGTGGTGATGAGGGTGAGGCATAAATGAACCTCCTCCCTCACCTTGACTGGATTTTAAAAATAAATACAAATTGGAAGATAGGAAGCTGCCTTATACCAAGTCAGATGATTGATCTATACCACTCAGTATTGTCTACACTGTCTGGCAGCAGCTCTCCAGGGTTTCAGGCGGGAAGACTTTCTGACCCTTGCCTGCAGACCCCACTGGGGATTGAACCTGGGACCTTCTGCATGCAACGCAGCTGCTCTGCCACTGAGCTACGGCCTGCTCCCTTTGGGAATGGGGAAATAACACTGTGTAGGCAGAGTGCACACAGCCTCCTCTGAGATTCAGACAACACGCACCCACACCGCCTACTGCTCCCTTGTCGTTGCCAGTGGGATCAGTGGGTGGCCTCTGCATGTCACAAAGTGTTGCATAGGTGGCCCCTATAGCCCTTCTCAGGCATTGCTTTTCAGTGAGTGTAGAGTGTGGATCCACCTAGGAAAACTAGGACAGGAAGGCTATTTGCGTGTGCTTTCATTTCTTTCTAGCACAAGTCTAGTGGCCATTGACCCAAAAAGCTGCCAACTAAAAGGGCAATCCAGTCCTTGGGAAGGGAGCTGGTATAGGTCACTGGTATAGGAATCTCTTCAAGCACTGCACGTGTACAGATGAGCGGATGGGTGGGGAAATAAGCCACATACTGTCCCTTATCTCTTTAATGTTTAACCACCATGTCTCGCAAGATAAAGTGCACATTATTACAAGCACTACACTGTCAGTGCGCAAAATGCTTTACAGAGTAAAAGAAGTGTGAGGGGTCAAGCATATGGTTTGTTCTTCATCCTGTTAATACATGAGATCAGGTGGGTGGACACAAGAGAAGGGTCTTTTTGGTGGTGACTCCAAAATTATGGAATTTTCCCCTAGAGTGATAAATAAACTGTGTACTTTATATATAAAAAAGGAATGCTCTCCAGGAGGAAACTCTGCTTCTGATGTATTATTTTTATCATCATCAGTGTTATTCCAACATGCTTTTAATGTTTGGTTGATGTGCTGTAGTGTCTGTTGCTCTTAAATTGTTGTTTTTGTTGGAAGTGGGGCAAGAGCAACTCCTGTTTTGTTCTTTTGTTTATGTTCCAGAAGGGAGGTAGAGTTAGGGTCCTCCAGATGGCTAGGCTTGACTACCTTTACCTGTGATGCTCTGTTTGACTGCCTTCCGTCGCAGACTGATATATTTAGGGAAGCTTATGTGCCCCTCCCCCTTCCGCCCTTTCCATCTTCTCTTCTTTGACTATCTGAGAGAGAGGAGACACCTTTGTCTCCTGTCTCTCTCCTGACCCAGGAGGGCAATACCCACGTCTGGGCATTGCACCTCCAACTTAGTTAGTTAGAACTAGGTATGCCTTTTGGACACATCATGAGAAGACATGATTGACTAGAAAAGACAATAATGCTGGGGAAAACAGAAGGGAGTTGAAAAAGAGGAAGGCCAAACAAGAGATGGATTGATTCTGTAAAGGAAGCCACAGACCTGAACTTACAAGATCTGAACAGGGTGGCTCATGACAGATGCTGTTAGAGATTGCTGATTCATAGGGCCGCCATAAGTCCTAATTGACTATAAGGCACATAACAACAACAATGTTTTTCCTATCTACTATGTACAGTAGGGCCCCGCTTTACAGCATTCCACATTACGGTGTTCCGCTGAGGCGGCGGCTTTCAAGCAGGGGAAATTCCCCATTTTAAAGCCGATTTTGCTGTTTTGCGACGTTTTGCGACATTTTTTCGCAACGCGGCCCATTATAGTCTATGGGGGCCCGCTTTATGGCGATTTCCACTTTACGGCGGGGGCCTGGTCCCTAACCTGCCGTATTAGCGGGGCCCTACTGTGTATCTATAAATAAAGTAGCTTTTCTTATTTTATTAAACCTTAAGTCTCAGTGATCTCAATGCAGGGTAGAAGCCTGCCACTTAGGTAAACGCACACACTGGCACACATGCATCTCAGACCGTTGACGATCTCTGCTCATTTATACAAATTTGCATAACAGATTTATTGATGTTTTGCGGATACCATTTTAGTGTTGCATTGTTTTTAATGCCATCAAATCTAAAATCAGTTTTCTTCCTTGGATAAGCTGTTTTGATTTTGGGAAAAGCAGGATAACCAACAAACTCAACTTACCAAAAGCCAGTGACATCGCCCGGTGTTATATCCCAAGGCAGCATTACTGGCAGTAAGGCTGAGAGAAGTGCCTGTTGCTGCCTCATGAGTTTCTGGCCAAGGCGAGATCTGAAGCAGAGGCTTTTGACTACACCACCCCACTGTTGGCTCCTGCACCACAGCAGCATCCGTTACCAGCCCCTTTTGTGGGCTGGATGACTTACTTGGACCTTGCCATCAAGAGCCAGAAACAAATTTGGCATGCAGTGGCTGCTGGGAGTTTTTCCTTAGCAAAAGGACCTTGAGGCAAGGGCTCTGGGATCGTGGTGAGCGTAGAGCCCTCCCCCGCTCCGCTCTGAATTTCATTATCCTTATCTCCTGTGGACGGCGGTTGTCTGTCCTGGCTTTCTCCAGCTCCTCTGTACCTATCTCTTTGCTAAGGTATGCTTGTCTTGCACAAGGGGCAGAGAGGCCACTTGCGAAGTGTAGCTAACCAGGAATTTAGCATTGAGGGAGAGAGACAGGGAAGTCACCCTTTCCAGAGAGGTGTAACAACAAATTGCTGAGCGTTCCGAAGATTCAGCCCCGGAGATGCTGCATGCTGTACAATGGGGTCCTCTATAGACTAGCAAAATGGATGCCTAAGTGTTGGCTAGCAACGGGATTACTGTGGCAACTGAGAGAATGCAGGGATGATCCAAGTGTGAATTTGCATTGTTTTCAGAGGGCTGAAGGCTTGTCCCATTGCAGAGAAGATGTGCATTGATAGCGTTATCAGTTCAGCATCCAGTTCTGTGCACAGGCCTGTCACTCTGGATTTGACTAAACTGTTGCCTGACAGGAGTCAGGGATTTGACAAAAGAAGCTTTGTGTTGCCTTCGTTGCTGTAGATGCTTCATGGATAGACAATTAGTTTACCTCTGGGGTCTCTGTGGACCAATAATCACTGGACAGCGTGTGCATGTGCACAAGAGACAGAGAGAGAGAGGGTGGGGGATTGCACAGGGCTGAAATGTCCCATTCTAGTCCTGCAGAAGAACCTGCAAGGCAACACCATGGAGAGCTCCTAGTGAGCTCTTCTCTTGGCGATCACTCATGACCGAGTAAGATTGTCTTCCAAAATAAAGACTTTAACAATGGATCCATCTGAATCTGTATCCACTGCCAATGTGCCAGCCAATGACTAGGGGCTTCTGGATTTCACAGTCCTGCCCCCATCGCCATTCGCCGATCACCACGGGACTTTTGTTATGGAAGATGCCTGTGCGTGAATTTGTTTTATGTGGGGAGATCGGCGCACCACGATCATCACACAATCTTGACAGGAAAAGGCTTTGATCCAATGGCATGGGTACCACGATTATTGGAAGTCCTTTATCTGCTGCAGCCTTCATCCGCCTTCACAGCCGTTGTAACATACACATTGTTATCCTCCACCTGTTCTGCCATTGAGGACATTCTTGGATCGTTCTTTGTCTGGTTCCTCTCCCTTGACCTGACCGCCATGACAGGGTTCATTGGAACACGCAAGCCCACTCACCACTACAAGGTGACGATCCAGCAAGGGGTCCCAGTGAGCAACTTGCTCTGACAAGGGCTGGAAGTGAACCAAGGCCTTTTGAGCCCCTGACTCAGTCCCACCTCCCCTACTTGTAGAGAACTTTGAGTTTCTTAAGAGGGACTGGGCTTAAAAGGGATGTCAGAAGGCATCTATTTCCGTTCCACCCTGTATTCGTCGCATGCAGCCCTGTTTCCATTCCACTATAGCTTGTCTTCTCTCCAAGATGATTTTATTTGTCTCACTAACCTCTATGGCAAAATTACGTTACATTATATACCCAATTAATTATGTTAAATGTGTATTTATGTATTTATGTTGTCATTTCATTATTCCACCCCACTCATTTCAATGTAAATGAAACATCATGCAAAGGGGGGGCATGTAATCCACCATGTATCATTTGCATACTGAAAGCAACAACAACACTGGATACCAATTGGCATTCACTGGATTGATTTCCTTTCCAGACACGGGACAAATAAGCCAACATGGGGACATTTCTGCTCCGGTTTCCATTTTCGTCAGAATTCTCTGACATCCCTCCCTCTCTCTTTGGTGCCATATCCTGCCCGGTGCTTCCTCAGTTGCTTGACCACCCCCCTCCAGCCATACTTTCGCCTTTTGGTTGGAACAAAACCAAAGCCCCAGAAACTCTTTGCATGCTGAGTAAAGACAGCCAAGTTCGGGGGAGGGGGAAAGGAAGGAAGGCCTTCTTTCTCTGAGCTGAACTTCTTCCTGGAATGACAGGTTCCAATGGGGACAGAAGGGCCCAATGGTCATTCAGTGGCAGGCCCAACAAACTTCAAGATTTCCTGGGGCTGCTGGTAGGCCTCACCCCACATGCATGGAGGCTGTTGGTGCTGGGCTCGTACAAAGGCCTCCGTCTTCTCACAGAAGCCAGTGACACCAGTGGGAATCTGCCAAAGCGGGTTAAGTGGAAGCATCAAAAATGGATTGTGAGTCGGTCACCTCAGGGTGAGGCAGATGCATGCAAAGAGCCACAGAAGGGCTGGCCAGCATGAGGAAGAATTCACCCCACATTTACTCTACTTTGAAATGGTTTTATAAATTGGACCTTGAAAGCCAAGTTGCTGGAGCAGATTCCGCCCGCTGGCACCTTCCAAATGTTTTGGACTACAACTCCAATCAGCCTCAGCCAGCATGGCCGTTGTAGTCCAAAACATCTGGAGGGCACCAGGTTAGTGAAGGCTGAGCTAGAAAACGCTCCGCATTGTGAACGCCTTTCACCTTCTCCCTTTCTTCTTTTCAGGTGCACTGCGGTCAGCTCTGTGAATCTGATGAGCTGAACCTGCGCGCTTTAGAGAAGCACGTGAGTAAAGCCAGGGGATGGCGATGAGGAATATTATTATTATTATTATTACACGTTGACCTCTGTCAGGCACAGTTTTCATACCGGGGCTGTTTTCTTGTCTCATCTTGCTGTCACACTCTGCCTTCCTCCAGTGAAGACATTTGGTGCATTAGTGAATAATATGCCATTTTCTTAAGTCAGGGTTTTGCTGAGTTTTTCCTGAATTGTTGTGTTCCCCACTTGAAGGCATGTTAAATGGCTGGCCGCTGTGTGGTCATCCAGCCTAACCAGGGATCGCCCTTATCCCCTGCACAACTGCTGATTGACTTGCAATTGGACAATCATCTACTCTGATTATTGCTCATTAGGTCCCTCTTTCGAATGCACTTCCATTCTGTCTAACGTCCTCATTCTGTGCAATTTGGTTAAATGCACACATTTCAGGCCTGTTGTTTTATCCAAGATACTTGCCTGCTACAAAATCCTTCTGGCTTTAGATTGGGGAACAACAGGCTTTTTGCGGGGTGCAGTGGAGGCTGGTGGCTCTAATGTCAGTAGGACAGTGAACCTGCTCTGGGCTTTAGTGCGAATTTCAAGGGTTCTTGGGCAGCTCCTGGAAAATTAGGACTAAACCTGGAGCGGATTCGCTGCCCCACTGACATTGGAACCACCAGCCTCCAGTGTGTGTGTGTGTGTGTGTGTGTGTGTGTGTGTGTGTAAAATGCTTTCTATGTTCAAGAATACAGTATGGGGTCAGCAACTGGTGGCCCTAAATTCAGAAACAGTCCCTGACAATCTGCAGATAAGAGGGTATACATCTCTTTGTTGTTGTTGTTCTGTGCCTTCAAGTCGATCACGACTTATGGCGACCCTAGGAACCAGCAACCTCCAAGAGCATCTGTCGTGAACCACCCTGTTCAGATCTCGTACGTTCAGGCTCTTTATTTTACTTTAAATATTTATACCAGCAATTGATTTCAGGCCAACTTAGGAAGAGTAAACAATCAACAGAACGAAAAGCGTTTTGTTTTCTTTTTATAAAAAAGAAACTCAGCAACAACAAAACGTGAAATGGCATAAAAAACTAGAGGCAAAGACGGGGCTAATGTTTACAAAAGGTCCAGGTGAGGATGTTGCCTAGTGCCAGCAAGACATAAGGATAGGAACCAGGTGAGCCTCTTAGGAAGAGCATTCGAAAGTCATGTACCGATATGGTGACTGTAGAGCCACAGGCCGTAGGCCGCTGGTTAGCAGTCCCTTCAAAGGGAAGGGCCGTGGCAGCAGCATCTCCAGGTAAGGCTGGAAGGGACCTCCTGCCTGCAAGCCCGGAGAGCCACTACTGCCGGTCAGTGTAGGCAATACTGAGCTAGATGGGGATGGGGCCGTGGCTTCATGGTTGAGCATCTGCTTGGCATGCAGAAGGTCCCACGTTCAGTCCCCAGCGGCATCTCCAGGTAGGGCTGAGAGAGACCTCCTGCCTGAAACCCTGGAGAGCCGCTACTGCCAGTCGGTGTAGGCAATACTGAGCTAGATGGAGCAACTAGTCTGACTCAGCATGAGGCAGCTTCCCCTCTTCCCAAGCGCTGAAGGAACCCTTTGCCTCCAGCCACCACCCTTTCCTCAAGGCAGCTCCCGGTTGCTGCACAGGGGAGTACAGGGGACCATCATAGTCTGAACCCCAGAAGAGCCTCTCGGATGGGTCAGGCCAAAGAGGGCCCATCTAGCCCAGCATCCTTGATTCCTGCAGTGGCCAACCAGATGCCTCGGAGGGACCCTGCAAGCAGGACCTGAGCACAGCAGCAGCAAGGCATGCTGGGGGAATATCTGGCCACCATGAGTAGTAGCCACACAGATATCCTTGGCTTCTTCCGTTGGCTTCTGGTTTAAAGAGCCCCCCAAAAGCCTGTTAGAGCATCTATACCTCACCCATCTCGTGTAAATACACCACTCATGTATTACAAAAATTCAGTGTCATATTAAGAACATAAGAAGAGCCTGGCTGCTGGATCAGGCCAGAGGCCCATCTAGCCCAGCATCTTGTTTTCACAGCGGCCAACCAGATTCCCCAATGGGAAGCCCCCAAGCAGGACCTGAGCGTAAGGAGCACTCTGCCCGCCGGCGGTTTCCAGCAACTGGTATTCATAGAATCCTAGAATAGGAGAGTTGGAAGGGGCCTGTAAGGCCATCGAGTCCAACCCCCTGCTCAATGCAGGAATCCAAATCAAAGCATTCCCGACAGATGGCTGTCCAGCTGCCTCTTGAAGGCCTCCAGCATCGGAGAGCCCACCACCTCCCTAGGTCATTGGTTCCATTGTCGTATGGAAGCTTTTCCTGATGTTCAGTCGAAA